>NC_135305.1:212404217-212708082 GCF_048772815.1 Callospermophilus lateralis | reverse complement strand
TCCTGGGTTGTGAGTATGTCACATGCATTGTTGCAAAGCTTAATGATGTTGCGACTGTCCTTCTGCACAGATGTGGAAATCCCCCATTTTTTCTGTGAACTTAACCAGGTGGTCCACCGAGCCTGCTCTGACACTTTTCTTAATGATGTGGTGATATACTTTGCAACTGTGGTACTGGCTGGTTGTCCCCTTGCTGGTATCCTTTACTCTTATTCTAAGATAGTGTCCTCCATCCGTGCAATCTCATCAGCTCAGGGCAAGTACAAAGCCTTCTCCACCTGTGCATCTCACCTCTCTGTGGTCTCCTTGTTTTATGGCACAAGCCTAGGTGTGTACCTCAGTTCTGCTGTGACCCAAAACTCACGCTCTACTGCAACAGCCTCGGTGATGTACAGCGTGGTCACCCCCATGCTGAACCCCTTCATCTACAGTCTGAGGAATAAGGACATCAAGAACGCTCTGAGAAGACTCTGTGACAAAGAGAAACTGTGAAAGCATCATTTGTGCTGAGATTGAAGAAGTGCTCACGATCGCAGGGCTCAGAGCCTCACAGCCAGAAACTGGGGTCCTACCAGAAGGTAGAAGCAGAACTTGCTCCTTCTACTTTACTGCTGGAGTTTTACTTTCTTTGATTTCAGTTTCTCCATATAATCAATTATGTATTTCACTTGTTGCACTTTCTGCCCTCAGTGAGATCCATTCCTCAATGATTTTCTGATTCCTTTTTGTTTGACCCATTTTTGTTTCCATTTTTCTCCTCACACACAATGTGGATTCCTTGATGTTCAAGACTAGATTGCATGAATGTTTGCATCTGTGATCTGTAGTAGAGTTCTTTTTAAGGTGTTTATATTCTGAATTTTTGTTAAAATTTGGACAGGGGGTTGTTGTATAGAGTCTGAACCAGAAAGCACAAATGGGTTAGTTTAAGAAGGGACTTTGAGGTGGGAAAATATTTCAAACTCATTGACTTTGATTTTGATAATTGTATCACCACTAAGGAAATGAAGTCAGCATGCAGAAATATTCCTGAAGTCCCACATTTACTCTGGCATTATTCACAATAGCCAATATATGGATTAACCTAGCTTCCCATTGATGGATGAATGAAAAAAGAAAATGTGGTATTTATACACAATAGAATATTATTCAGATACAAAGATGAATGAAATCTCATCATTAGCAGGAACATGGATGGGATTGGACATTGTTATGTGAAATAAAGCAGAAGACAAATGCTATACATTCTCTATCCTACATGGAAGCTAAAGAAAAGTTATGGTGAATATATAATAGTGATTCCTGAAATCTGGGAAGGATGGAAGGGAGGGAGGGATGAAGTTATGTGAGGCAATGGTACTCAAACACAGACAGAAGGATTAAGTTCTGATGCCCAGTATGGGGAGCACAGAGTGCAATATCTTGTTATATACTCTATGAAGATTAGGAGGGTGGAGTTCAAAGACAACAGACATGAAGAAGCGGTGTGGGCAGGGAAATGTTACTTACCCTGACCTGATCAGTGCACACTATTTGCATGTTTGAAATATCATGCTGGAGCTCATTAAAACATACAACGCTAACACATTAATAAAATGACACTCTGTATCTGCCTGTGTTGTTGAACCACTAGCTTGGTATTATCTCATTGAATGATTCCATTAACTCCTTTATGAGGAAGCAGGAGTTCATGGTAACTAGGCAACCAGCTCCAGGTCACAGATGAGTTGAAGATTCTCAAACCCAAGGCTGTGGCAACCAGGCTGCTTTCTTAGCCTGATGGGAAGTTGCCTGAAGACAAACTTCATGATGATAATCATTAAAGCTCAAAGGAAAGCCTTCAAATACAAGCTCCTGCTTCTGGATTTCTCCCCAAGAAAAAAGTGCTCTATCTCAGGATGTTGCAGTCTTAGGAATAAAGCAAACACCAAAGTAAGGTTTCTGAAGTTTCCCTTGATAGCTTAAGGTGATTTTCTTTGTACATTCATGAAATTGAGCACCTTTCACATTTATGAGCCACTTGAATTATTTCTTTAAATCACTGATTCACAAACTTATTAGATAATTTTGTGTTTTTAAAATTCTAATTGAAACAATTTGCATATGCATGTTTGTTTTTTGAATTTATTTTAATATTGTTATATTTGAATTAAGTAGCATTGTGTATATTTGAGGTTTACAACATGGTATTATGGGATTTACATAGATAGTAAAATGTTACCAAAGCAAGTCAGTTTTCCTTAATATACAATATATTACATATTGTACCCTAATGCTTTGTATCTTCTTAACAATATTTTCAACATGAACAATTTTTTTAATGAGAGAGAGAGAGAGAGAGAATTTTTTAATGTTTATTTTTCAGTTTTCGGTAGACACATCTTTTTATTTTTTGTGGTACTGAGGATCTAACCCAGGGCCCCGTGCATGCCAGGTGAGCACATTACCGCTTGAGCCATATCCCCAGCCCCAACAACATAAACATTTTTTTAAAAATATTTTTAAAAATATCTTAAACATACAAAAATATGGGATATGGTATTATAATTTGATAATATATACTGTATATTGATCAAACCAGGATAGTTAACATTCATATTTATTTAAACAAGTTTAAAAATTTGTTTGATTACTTTAATAATTCTACATAGTTATGGGAAATAGTATATGTTTCAATACATGTAAATAATAAATGTGAATCAAATGATCCCATTTCCATTTTTTTTCTTGTTTGGAAAATTTGAGCTCCTCTTTTCTCATTGTTCACGTCTACAGTGGGTTATTCTCTAGCATAATCACCCTTTCAGGCTGTAGAAAAACAGAACTTATTCCTTTGTCTCTCCATGTCTGGGTGCTGACTCTCTATCCTCCCAGTGAAACGTTTCCCAGCTTCTGGCAATCACTAGCACATATTCTAATTACCTTTTAAAAAGCTACATATGAGAGTCAAGATGTGGAATTTGTCTGTCTGCATGCACCTTATTTCATGAAAAATAATGTCCTGGGAATGTGCATGACTTCAGTGCATTTGAGACCATTGAACATGTTCTCAGTTCTACTCCTATATTTCTTCCATTTCTTGCAAAATGTGTATCCTCTTGGACTCGGTACTCCAAATTAAATTGATTATGGTTATTCATGTTAACAAATCAAACTTTATTTCAACCAATCATCATCCAAGCACCACTCATTTCAAAATCCTTCTCTTCTTCATAAATTTTTGATGTTCATAATATAATACTTTTTAATTTGATTGAAGATTTTGTAGTAATTCTGCTTTGTTAAGATGTCTATTCAAATTTAGGCTAATTTTACCATGTTTTGAAAACAATGTTTCATGATTCATAATAAAAAGCAAGCCAAAATTTGCCCTTTTACTTCCTCTAACATAAAATATTCTTGCCCAGTTTTTCTCAGTGAAAATAGAGCTAAGTTGCCTTTCCAATTTCTGTCTAATCTTGGACTTTTCCTCAATACCAGAACATGTATTTTGTTAGAGCTGTCAATACATTCTGTCAAACACTTCAATTATAAGGGCTGCTGTGTGTATATGATTCTTTCCCTTTATTAACAACTGACATAAATCAGCATAAAAAGAACAGTATTTTGCTACCTTCCAGTTGTTGATAGGAAACCCAATGTGTGTTTTGTTTGGGTGCAGGAAGTTCTATCAAGAGCAATTTACACAAGAGAAATAGTAACTAAGTTGAAAAGCAAGAAGTCAAATCACCCACCAGCAGATAACATAGTGTTTTAAAGTTCATTTTTGTTGGACCCATAATTGCATATCTTTATGGGATACAGTAATAATTTGAAAGTAATATATCAATAATCAAATCAGGGTTATTGGCATTCCCATCTCATGAAACATGTGTTGTTTCTTTATGTGTGGGACGTGAATGTCTATTGAGCACCTGCTATTTCCAGCCATGTGGTCTCTGCCAATTGTGTTCCCCAAAACCCAAAGGATCATCAGAGGCTATAAAAATAACTAAACTCTCACAAATTGTAAAACCAGGAAGAAATGAATAAATTCCTGGACATGTACAACCTGGATATATGCCACCTTCAGATATTGAACCATCATTAATAGAAAACCTGAACAGACCACTAATGAGTGAAAATGTTGAATCTGTAGTACAAAGTCTCCTGCAGGTGGGGGCCCCCAGTGCTGCACCCCAAGTGTGTCAACCTGTATGATCACAATTTGCTGACTCCCAGGAGCAGGGCATTTCTGGACTCACTTAATGCTCCAAGAGACTTACCTGGTATCATAAGGAGCTTAGAAAATGTGGAACATATTCTCAATAGCTGATGTGGAATTGATATGGATTTGATATGGAGATGATCTTATTGTACCAGGTAACTTCCTGTGAGCTCTAAAACATAGCTTGCTTCTCATATCAGCTTCATACAGTAGGTGGGACTTCAGGTACTTGTAAGCTACTATATGCAGATACTCAGGTACCAAATCCAACATTTGACACCTAAGGTCAGAACTGAGGTGGATGGAGGGTTCAGAAAACCTCAATACACCTACACTGGATTTTTACACTGGACCACAGCTGTAATACCATTTACAATGACCTGCAACATCAGTATTAAGTGGGATACAGTTACAAATGCAGAATCTCTGGGCGACCCTGGACCTGTGGAATCAGAATCTGTGTCTGTGCAATGTTCCCAAGGGATCCATAGACTCCATTGAGGCTGAAGATGTTCTGGTTTAGAGCAGGGTTTCACAATGTCATACTGCTGATGTTTCTGTAGATAACTCTGTGCTGAGGGCTGGTGCAGCAATATCCCTGGCCTTAATCCATTAGAAGCACCACCCACTTGGGATAAACAGAATTCTCCAGTTATTTTCTAGTGTCCATTAGAGACAAAATTGTCCCTGGTGAGGTCACCTGCATAGAATAAGCAACATCTTGATGGGGTTCCAAGGAAAGCCATTGCAGTTTACCTGGTGTATAACTTTATTTGATTAATTATCCTTCTGAGATCCACATCTTCAAAATGAAGAATGAGATCATCACAGTATTGACCACTCAGAATTGGCTTTAATCCTTTGATTTCCATTTTTGTTTTAAGAGATGGTACTTGACATTTTTCCCAGGCTGTTCCTGAATCCTGGGCTCAAGTGGATCCTCCAGCTTCAGCTTCTTAAGTAGCTCAGACAACAGGTGCATGTGTGTGGAGGTTTTCACAAAATGTGAAAAACAAATGAGAATATATGTAAGGTACTAATCTCAGGGCAACATGCATAAAAAGATCTGAATGTATTACTTAAAATTGCTAAATATTTTCTAAATCAAGGAGTAAATAATGGTTCTTTACATTGTAAGTATATATTGTATGTATGCATTTTCTAAATGTTTTGGGGGAAGTGTCATGAAACGAAGGAATGTGTAGGGGTAGTCTTAAAATCAAAGAGTCATAGTTAACTCTTTTTTTTTTGAAGATCTAATAGCACTTTCCTGGCATTATCAGGACTGTGTCCCCAACACATACAGGGCTCTGGGGATCCAAAAGGCCTCATTAAAGCAGGTTCCTCAGCGTCAGGCTTGGAAGAAAACTTTAAATCAGGGCTGGGATTAGGTGTTAGGAGGTTAGAGCTCTGGAAGGAAGAAAAGTTAATGGAGAAGAAGTAAAAAATAATGGATTTCCCTGGGTTTTCACCTGGTCTCTTGGGAACAGAGAATCTGCAGGGGAGAGAAATCTTTTTTGCATAGAATCAAGTCCCACAGAGGAATGAGGTGTCCCAGGGTTGGAGTTGCAATAGAAAGGTCTAATGAGGAGTCTCAGGAGCTGTGTATATCTCCTCTGCTGTTCTCTCTCAGAATGCTTGACCTTGGGCAGGGCAGGATGTGATTGTTCTTTCTGAGGTCTAAAGTCTGGCTCCAAGACCAATGCTTGACTCATTCCTCCTGTCTTGTCTGGGTCTCCAATCTTCATCTGCAACTGTTCAGAGAGGAATCTGGATTTCCACACAGAGCCCTTCTGCTCAGAGTGTTCATCTGGGTCAGTACGAGATGCAGCCAGTCTGGCAGGAGAGGTTCAGAGAATGGATGCCAAGGGTGCTCATCTGAGGTCCTCTGAGCCAAACCTGACTCACCCTGAACTGAGACAGGGCAGTCGTCAGGGCTGTTTGCCCACTTGATTTATTGAGTTAATTAATGTATATATTTATGATGCTAAGAGGGAAGTGTCAGTTGAAGTCAGTATGGCAGGGTCAAAACTGGCAATGAAAGTAATCAAAGCACAATTTGAAGAGGGCATGGGAGGGGGACTGTCATTTCAGTAAAAGTAGATACTTTTTTTTTCCCCCCCGAGGATCTTTGCAATTTAGGGGAATAGAGAAATGGGGCCTTTGCTATGGATGGAAACATTTAAATGAGGGCATTTCGATTTTATTTCTAAGATGGAGCATATATGAGTACACCTTCATATAGGAGTATACTGATAAGATTAGACCAATGGATGACTTGTGAATCTTACCTGGCAACAACAGTCATGTGTCAATCAT
Source organism: Callospermophilus lateralis (assembly GCF_048772815.1). Taxonomy (NCBI): domain Eukaryota; kingdom Metazoa; phylum Chordata; class Mammalia; order Rodentia; family Sciuridae; genus Callospermophilus; species Callospermophilus lateralis. Next base: position 212,701,556 of record NC_135305.1, on the reverse strand, counting down.
ACTGCAGTATCTTCTTCCATGTTCACATTTAAAAAGTTATTTTGTAGGAGAAAGGGACTACACTCGCTAGTTTTGACTGCAAGTATTTCCCAAAGCATTATGTTAAATATACCTTGAGTTTGTTAGTTTTTTTCTGTATTTGAAAATTTCTGTGGGAACACTTTGTTTGGTATGGAAGGTACAAAAAGGCTTCATTCTTGTTTTTGTTTTTTTTTTAATTGCACGCATTCAAACTTAGGGTTTTCCACTTTGTTCCACAATGTAGTAAAATTGAACTCGGAGAGAATGTGTGAAAGTTTACAGATTCTTTGTTGTCACACGCTCGCTCAACTCCTGCACTTTTCCTACCAATGAATAATCAGCCCTCTACACACATCATGCACCCTGCTTGTGTTTAGGGCAGCCTGCTTCTCTACTGTGCATCTGCATTGCTGCCTTGTTCAGTGGTACCTTAAGGAAGTTTCTCCCATCAAGTGCAATGCAATTTGTTTAATAGACTGTGTACAATGTCATGGTATACTGCAACATTTATTCTTTCGATGACCTTTGATATTTTTCCTCATTAAATTGATATGATCTATCATGATTTATACAAAGATATTTGGAGATTGTTTATTTAAAACTGTGGCTCTCAATAAGATATACTTCACGCCCCCCCCCCAGGGGACATTGAGAACTAGCTGGAGGTGATTTTGACTGACACTGAGAAGGGTGAATGGACCAGAATGTTCTGTTAAACATCCTACAGGGCACAGGACAGACATGACCACCGTTGATGATCTCACCCAGAATGTCCATATTCCCTTAACTTAGAAAATTTGAGTTGAAAATTATCTGAATTTTTCATACTTATAGTCGTCTGTAGATATTGTCCCAAATTAATATAACACTTCTATTTCTGCTCCTGTTTAAAGCTTGGACCCCATAATGTGACAGGTTAAAATTTCCCCACATAGATAGGTTTGAAAAAGGTTTACTACTACTACTTCCTTCAATTACTAGTAAGTTTGAACAAATATTCTTAATCCCAATCACCATTTCAATTTTTCTGTTATCAATCTGCGCCTGCTTTTCAACATTCATCAGCATTTTCAGGTATTTTTATAGGTTATTTTATTCAATTCATTTTTGAAGAATACTTTTTGACCATAAAAAGTTTTAAATTGCATTTCAAAATGTTTTTTCATGTCTGAGTTTCTTGCCTATTCAAATTGATTTTGCCCATCTATGAGCTTTTCATGACGGTTTCTTGTTGTTCCAAGAAAACATATTATTTATTTTCTTACTCAATCTATCTCTGATTTTTTAAAAAGAAGGCATGGCATTGGGACCAACCTCATTCTCCTCTGTGTAGGCGGTCATTTATGTCAGTTTTATTTGACTACTGAACCTTTTCCAGCTCAAGTGAAATACAATCTTTTCAAGTATACTGAGACATAATTTCTGACTCACTAACAAATAATAACATTTGTATGTTCTAGAACATTCTAGTAACATTATTTTATTTCTAAATACTTACCATTTTTATTAGGAGTCCACATTGATATCATTAAAGAATTCCTATGTTATATCTGTTTCAGTTCATGGTCAATGCTTCATTCAATTTTTGTTTAATAGAGTTTTTTTTTAAACCATTCTATTTAACCTGGTTCTGTTCCTTGCCATTCTTTCTGTTTTAATACTTTCCTTTCCTTTAAATGTATTTTACACAATGCATACTGGTTCATATACTTCTCTGAGAATACAATGCTGAATAAATAACGTGAAATCTACTGCTCATTTGTAACCTGCAATATAATGGCAAACAGATCATAATCAAATAAACTTGGTTGTGACACAATGTCCCTAGGAACGTGTTATGCAGAGTGTTATTCAATGTGAAAGGACATGACTGTCTTGGGGTGTGCAGAATTTTGTAGAGGCCTTTACTTACTTGTCAGGTTCATATGGACATAGTTATGGATGCCTGTATCATAAATTGCTCCATCATAATCCCTGGTACTGCCTCCTCCCTTTCATCCTTCCCTCCCCTCATCCTCTGTTGGTTTTCTTTTATTAATTTTTTAATTGGCCATTATAGTGATGTATGAAAGGGGAAATCATTATGACATATTCATACATACACATAGCATATTTGGGTCAAAAATTTTCAGCAGTTCCTCCCTTTATCGATCCTTCCTCTCCCTGCTCTGATGCCCTTCCTTTTCGCCACTGCTCTACTCTCTATTTTCCTGGGTTCACCTCCTTTTAAAACATTCCTCTCTCTCTCTCTCTAGCTTTCATATGAGAGACAACTTCCGGCCCTGGACATCTGAGCCTGCCTATTTCACTTAGCATCATGCTCTCCAGTTGCACCCATTGGCTAACAAATGGCATGATTTCATCATTCTTTAAAGAATTTCTTCATATAATTTTAGAAGACATGACTCCTTGAAGAAAGGTGGAGAATTGGAAAGGAATTTCTAATCAGAGATGCAGGGTGATGCATTAAAGGTGATCAGATTCATAAATGAAATATAAAGGTAATTTCTGAACAGTGAAATAGAAATGATAGAAATTCTAAAAAGATTAGTAATGCCTCTCTCTCTCTCTCTCTCTCTCTCTCTCTCTCTCTCTCTCTCTCTCTCTCTTCCCACGTCCCTGTGATAGTCACATCAACCACATGGAACCGAGGAATGACACACAAATTTCAGAATTCCTTCTTCTGGGACTTGCAGAGGACCCAGATCTGCTGCCCCTCATCTTTGGGCTTTTCCTGTCCATGTACCTGGTCACTGTGCTGGGGAACCTGCTCATCATCCTGGCCACCATCTCAGACTCGCACCTGCACACGCCCATGTACTTCTTCCTCTCCAACCTGTCCTTTGTGGACATCTGCTTCACCTCCACCACCATCCCCAAGATGCTGCTGAACATCCAGACACAGAGCAAGGCCATTACCTACACAGGTTGCATCACCCAAATGTATTTTTTCCTACTCTTTGCGGGGTTGGACATCATTCTGCTGACCATAATGGCCTATGACCGGTATGTGGCCATCTGTCACCCCCTGCACTACACAGTCATCATGAACCCCAGGTTCTGCATGCTGATGGTTCTGGTATCCTGTATCATCAGTGGCCTGCATTCCTTGTTACACAGCTTGATGATGCTGCGGCTGACCTTCTGCACAGACCTGGACATCCCTCACTTTTTCTGTGAACTTAACCAGGTGGTCCACCATGCTTGCTCTGACACTTTTCTTAATGACATGGTGATGTATTTTTCAGCTGTGCTGCTGGCTGTTGGTCCCCTTACTGGCATCCTTTACTCCTACTCCAAAATCGTCTCCTCCATCCGTGCAATCTCATCAGCTCAGGGCAAGTACAAAGCCTTCTCCACCTGTGCATCTCACCTCTCTGTGGTCTCCTTGTTTTACTGCACAAGCCTAGGTGTGTACCTCAGTTCTTCTGTGTCACAAAACTCACACTCGAGTACTATAGCTTCAGTGATGTACAGTGTGGTCACCCCCATGCTGAACCCCTACATCTACAGTCTGAGGAATAAGGACATCAAGAGTGCTCTAAAAATCGTCTTTTGGAGGGAAACTAAAAAAGGGTCATTGAATCAATTCCCATGATTTCAGAACTCAAAGACTCAGACTCAGGAACTGTGACTATTTTGATCAGATTGTTGGAGTTGAACTTGCTCCTTTTGCTTATTTCTTTAAATTGCTATTTCTTTGACTGAAACTTCTGTATACAATTTAAGAAATATTCTTCACTAAGCTTTGGGCTCTCACTGATAATCCGATATATTTTTCTCATCATTTTTCTTCTTCTCAAGTTTTTATACTTGGAATCATGTGTATTTGGAAATTTCATTTTATGCAAAGGTTGTTATGGTTTAGGTAGTAGGTGTCCCCCAAAAGCTCAGGTGTGAGACCATGCAAGGAAGTTTAGAAGTCAAATAATTGGGCTATAAGATTCTTTACCTAGTCAGTGCATTAACTCACCTGAATGGGTTAATGGATGATAGCTGTAGGCAAGTAGGGTGTGGCTGGAGTAGGCGGTCCACGGGGTGTCTCTTTGATGTATATATATATATTTTTTCCCATGTCTGCAGTCTCTCTCTCTCTCTCTCTCTCTCTCTCTCTCTCTCCTTCCTGCTGCCAATGTCCTGAGCTGCTTTCCTCTGACACACCCTTCTGCCATGATGGGACTTGAGGAATGGAGTCAGCTGTCTATAGGATGAAATCTCTGAAACAGTGACCACCAAATGAACTTTTCCTCCTCTAAAATTTTTCTTGTGAGGTCTTTTGGTCACTGAAAAAAAACTGACTAAAACAGATCAACCCATATTTCTAAAGATAATGTTTTCACCAATGACATATATATCATACCAAGTAATTCTTTGGTGGTGGTTGTAATTTTAGATATGAGTTTTAGTACTCCTATGGAGAATGCTGCTTTGGGTAACTTAGGATGTCTAGGCAATCCTGTAGTAAATGTGGTGAACTTTCTTTTGAATTTCTCTAGTTTTCTACTCTATCAGATACATAGACTTTAGTATCCCAGCACACTTTATAAATGTCTCAGGTTTTATTCTCATGGGGCCTGTGTTCCTTTTTCAGCTTATTTTCCACAGTGCTATCATCACTCATAAAAAGTAATTATCAAAGATATGTCTACACCTGGAGTCTATGTTGAAAGGGAAATTTTTTTTTCAGGTCTTTAAAATAATCTTTAATTTTAAACTTTAGTGTGTGGTTTACAAGAAACACCAAAACCCAAAAGGCAAAGAACAAAGTCACCCAATCACAAGCAGGTTGGCGGCTTCTAGGTCCTGCACCTACACACACAGCATCCCACGTGGTGTGACTGAGATCCCAGTGTGTGTCACGCTTTTCTACACATCTAGAATATTCGCCAGTTCAAAATCCGAAAGCTGCCTGTGTATTTCCAGTTGGAGATAACCTGAAAGATGATGAAGTGAACTTCGAATCATGCATGGTATTATCATGTAAAAATATTTTGTTTTCATGCTGTATATTGACTCATTTAATGTATGCACGTTTGGTGTTCATGAGGAAGGTGGTTATTCATTGGAGTTAAGGACCGGGGACATATTTTATGTTTAAATATTGAATTATTTCAAGCATAGCATTTCTGCTTGAAAACTTCCAGTGTTGCCCACAAATATGACTCCTCCCATTGGGCTAAATTAAATACTCTTCTTTTCCAAATTTTGTCGCAGCTATTAAAGGAGCAGTGAATGGACAGTGTCAATATCAGCTACCACAGGTCTTTCTTATGCTTGGACTTCCATCTTCCCGATCACAGAATGACTTGCAGCTGTGCTCGATTCCTGCCTGGTCCCATGATTCAGGGTCCTGGGTCCTCCTCCACTCATCTCCACATCCTTGCAACCTCCTCTGGTTGCCATGAAAGGAACTTCAGTCTAGCCGCTTTTTACAATTCCCCAAAGTGAATGTGGAAATTGGAGCAATTGTGAACACTGTTTTTAAACACCCGAAGAAATGCTAAAAATAAGAAGCAGCAGAATATTATAACTGACATGTGTTCTATGCTATATATCCTCCCAGGGGCTATTGCTGCACATCCACTGGAGTTACTTCCAATGCCATGTGAGGAGATGGAAAGGTATGGGGAGGCAGAGGCATCCTGAGCCCTCCTGGCCTCCTGAGCCTAATCAGCTGAGTCTCTGCATTGTGATCCTGAGGCCCAGCCACAATGTTGAATCACAATGTCATGCTCTTATGTCTCAAACCCACTTATGGCCATATGGTGCCATGGCTCTGTGGGTTAGTTTTCTTGTTAATGAGAATGATCCAGACAAGGAATGCTGGCAACCTTGCAACAGTGATTTTTGAGCTACACATTTCATAGTGTCTTTTGTACACCAGATATGCATGTATCTTTTCCCCCCACATCCTCGCCAACATTTATGGTTGCTTGAATTCTTGATAATTGTCATTTGCGCTGGAATGAGATGCAATGTTGGAATAGTTTTGATGTTTCAGTAGAATTTTCACTTTTATACCCTTGATCCTGAAGTGGGTGGGGTCTTGTTGATTTCTGAGATGCTTTCAAGGTCTTTTTCCTATTGTCTCTGGGCAAAATACTTAGCTTCACTTTAGTGACAGTAACCTCTGCAACAACCACATCTTCCTTGTCCCCAACATCACACACACATTTCTGGCTAAACTGCAAGTTTTCCAGTTCTTGCCTCTCTGATTTTTACTTCCGAATCTCACAGTAAATGTGGCTAAAGGCGGCCAACAATACCCCTGCCATTACTTGAATGCTGTGCTGCCTTAAAATCTTCTCCGCAAGATTAATTAGTCCATAACTTTTAAATTTAGCCTCCCACAAAGTCTCTGAACATGGGGAAAATGTTGACAAATTCTTTGCCAGAACATAAGCAGCTTCTAGTCCAATTGCCAATAGAGTCCTCATTCCCATTTGAAACCTCTGGAGCATCATTCTTACTATCTGTATTCTTATCGGCATTCTGGTCTCTGAGCTCCCACCAGATCACCCTTTAAGCTCCACTTATAACATTCTAAGACTTCTCTATTTCCAAACGTTTTCAAATTTCTCCTGCAAATAATTTCCAATTTCTTCTGAACCATGTGGTAAGATTAGTCACAGTAATGATCCAATTTCTTGGTACCATATCTGTATTAGTCAGCTTTTCACTGCTGTGACCAAAATATGTGACAAGAACACCTTAGAGAAGAAAAATTTCATTTAGCACCATGGTTTCTGAGATTCAGTCCACAGTCATCCAACTCCATTATTCTAGGCCCAAGGTGACATAGAACATCATAGCAGGAAGTAATGGTGGAGGAAGCTGCTCACCTCCTGGTAGCCAGGAAGTAGAGAGAGGGTGGGAGGAGCCAGGGGCACAATGCCTAATCCCCAAGGGCACACCTCAGGGCACAAACTTCCTCCAGCCCTTCCACCCCTGCCTGCAGTTGCCACCCAGAGAGCAATTCTTTAAAATTATTAATCCACAAAATGGATTAATCCATTGAATAGGTTACAGATCCCACTCTAATCAATTCACCTCTGAACATTAACACTGGAACTTTTGGGGAACACTTCAAAATCAAACCATAACAGAAACAGAAGAGAAAGTTGGTTGCCAGAGGGTAGAAAGGGATTGGGAGAGAGATGGAAAAGCACAAAGTTTCAATTAGACTGGAGGAATAAGTTTTAGTGACCTATTGCCCTGCAGGGTGACCTCAGTTTATAACAATTTATTGCATATTTTAAAATTCCTGAAATAGACTTGTAACAGGAAGCCAGTCTCAGTGCCCATAAACAGTTGAATGGATAAAGAGAATATGGTGTATCTATACTAGGGAGTATTTTTGAGACCTAAAGAAAGAAATTCTGCCAGTTGCAGCAGCATAAATAGAACTGGAGAACAGTCAGAAACAGAAAGGCAGGTAATGCATCTGCCCTTTCATATGTGGAAACTAGAAAAATGAAGATGACCTGTAAATAGAAGAGGAATTTCTAGGCACTTGGGAAGAGGGCTGGGGGAGGGTGGGAGGGGGTGGAAGAATGGATGGACATGATCAATGTATAATGTGTGCATGGGTGGAAATATCACAGTGAATCCCATTAAATTATACAATTTATACATGTTCATAATCATAAAATAAAATAAAAATAGATGCTTCATGTTCTCACCACGTAAAATGATACACCAGTGAGGTAATAGAATTATTAACTAGATTGAATCTTTGTATAATGCATATATAGATAAAGATGTCATGTTGTAACCCCTAAACAAACATAATTTTTTCAATTAAAAATTATTTTAATATTTTTAAAAATGATAGTAAACAAAATTTGACAGAACATTAAAATTAACTGAAACAATAATTTACAAGTTAGTAATTAAATTGACAGTGATTGATAAAAAATATAATACAGAATTTTCCTAGAATGTTGGAAACTTGCCAGATACTCATTATTTGTTGAATGAGTCAGAAGTCTCCATATGACTAGAAATTTAATAGTTGATGATGTTGTGTTTTAATTTAGTTGGGAAAAAGGTAGAAGCTGAGTAACACTTATCCTAAATATGTGAAACCAAAAGTGTTGCAGGTTTGAGATTTTTTCTGATTTTGGAATATCTGCACGTGCACAATGAGTTACCTTGGGAATGGGCACAAGCCTAAACAAGAAATTTATGTGTGTTCTGTACCTTCAGGCTGTGCACCAATGCTTCACCCTTGTCCAGAGGCGCAGAGTTTTTATGGAATGCCTTCAAAATTAAGAATTGGACTTTTTAAAAACCAATATTAATGTTTGCTGTTTTGTTCATTTATTATTCTAAATGTATTTGGTGGAAAGTGTGAAAATCGACTAATTTGGTTTCACCCAATACATCATCTGGTTACGTCCTGTTTTTTTTTATTACCTCTCATTCAACAGCATCTTATAAAATCTCTCCTATCAAGTAGTGCAAAGACTAATTATTTAACTGACCACAAAATATTTTATAATATGGCTTAACATTTACACTTCTGACTGTCTATGATATTGTTCTTCATTAAACCAATATAATACAATCTATCTACCATAATTTCTACAGAAGTATTTGGGCATTGTTATTTAAAACCATGGTTGTGGACAAGGTTTATTTAGGTCCTCTTGGGGACACTGGGAAATGGCTGGAGATGGCCTTCACTGAGAGACCAGGAGAGGTGACCTGCTAACATCCCACCAGGCAGAGGACAGCACAGCAAGGAGGCCCGGCAAGTCAATGGTCCCTTGGCTGAAAAAGCTGAGTTAGGATCACCTGCACTTTTAGTATTGACAGCTGCATTTAGATCTTTCTCCCAGGCTCATGACTCTTCCCGTTTCCAGAAAAATTAGAGCATCCCTTTTCCCACCTCTTTAAAACTTCCAACCCCATTGATTTAATAGCTATTCATGGTTTTCCCATGCAAAATTTTCAGCAAATATTTATATGTCCAATCATTATTTCAATCTATTTTTTATAGTTTATTATCTACACTTAACATTTCAAATGAGCATTACAGATTATTGTTTCTTAACTGCTTTTCATATATTTTTGGCAGTAAAAACTTTAATATTTTATTTAGTTAAATATGTATCCCTATTCTTACTTCTGATTTTCTTGTCTTAATTAAGATAAATTTCCCACTCATAGATTTTGTATATAGTCTTCTTGGATGTTTATCTGAAAAGTATTAATTACATTTACACCAATTTCTTTATCTCCTCTGACCTTTTGGTAACATATGATATGTGAGCTAGGGGGCCATCTTTATTGTCCTCCAGATACACAGTGATCTGGCTTAGATATTTGTCTTCCAAAAGCTCGTTTGTGAGAAAATGCAAGAAAGTTTAGAAGCGAAATGATTGGGGTTATGAGATCCTCAAGCCAGTCAGTGAATTAATCCCCTGATAGGGATTAACTGAGTGGTGACTGTAGGCAGGTGGGGTGTGGCTGCAGGAGGTGGGTCCCTGGGGACGTGCCTTTGGGGTTTATATTTTGTCCTTGTTGAGTGGAGCTCAGTGCTCCCCGATTGTCATGCCCTGACCTGCTTTCCTCCACCATGATGTTGTCCCTCACCCCGAGCCCCAAGGAGTGGAGTCAGCCATCTAATGGACTGAGACCTCTGAAGCTGTGAGTCACCAAATCAACATTTCCTCCTTAAAATTATTCTTGTTGGGTGCTTTGATCTCAGTAGTGAAAAAGCTGACTAAAGCACACAGCCACTTACACCAGCTTTTATTTAACTTTTCAAGCTTTACCAAATATAATTTTGCCATTTAATAAATTTCCATATATGCTGAGACATAATTCCTAATTCAACAAATAATTATAGGAAAACGATATATGTATGTGTGTCTGTGTGTGTGTGTGTATACACACATATCAAATTAATTATGAACCCATGTTGATATAATTAAATTGCTATAATTTCTTTCTTTATTTAATTCTTTTTAAAATGTTGTTTGTTCCATTTATTTTGGAACCAAGGTATTCAACCTGGTTCTATTGCCTTGCAATTATTTTTCTTTCAAAACTTCTTCCTTCAAAATGAACCCTATTAAGATGTATAACTATAATATACTAACAAAAATATTAAAAAACTTCTCCCATACTGTAAACTTTTTTAAAATAATGCACATGTATCCACATATCATTGTGAATACATAAAGGTGAAAATAGCAGATGAAAGTCCCTGCTCATTTGTCCCTTGCATTACAATGGCACAGAGTATAGCCAAATAAATGTGTGTGGCATCGCGTCCTCAGAGATATACCATATGGAGAGTGTCCTGTATGTGAAAGGTTGTACTCATCATAGAAGGAGCACAATTTTGTAGAGTATGGGGAGGGGGCCTTCCATGTTGGACTAAGTCTAGAACAAGAACCAGGATGAGCCCATCTGGTGTGTCAGAGAGAGGGCATCATAGAAGCAGAGAGCAGAACAGTGGTTACCAGAGGCTGGAGGACATGGTGGAGAGAGAGGAGGGCCCATGGGTACAGCCTGGAGCAGTAACTTCCCATGTCGTGGTAACTGTGGTGGACAACACTTGTGGGTTTCAAAGCAGCTGTTGGAGAGGCTTTGTGACTGTTCCCACATGAAGAAACCATGGAAGTTCAAGGTGCTGGATACACACACGACCCTGACCTGATCATTGCACAATGTAGACGTATATTGACATGTCACATTGTACCCCAAATATCAACAATTGTGATGCATCAGTTGTAAATTTTAGAATTATTAAAAATCAGCAAATTTTAGAATTATTAAAAATCAGTAAATTTTAGAATTATTAAAAAGAAAGACCAAGACACAAGAAAAGAGCTGCCTACGGAAAATGAGATGGAGGCCCTCCTCACCTGCCATCCAGTCCTGTGAAGACCAGTGGGGAAATCAATGGGGGTGAGCACAGGAAGGGCCATTCTGTCTCACAAAACAGGACAAAGAGCATTTGTGGCTCTAGGTGTATTTCCTTGGTGAATTGTTGATTTACTCTCTAAGCACAGTGTCTTCTATTTAGATATTTGATGCATGTGTTTTTCCACACACTAATGTTATCCTTACTCTGTTCTCTTGGCTAATGTGGTTTTGACCTCAAGGACATCAAGGAGATAGAATGAGACTGGGAATGCCACCAGACAAATGGAAACTGTTCCTTCCTTAAAGTCTCCTGGGGACCTCCTTGTGTTTATTAGAACTTCTTCCTCCAGGTCCATTTGCCAACCCCCTCTGTTTATTGAGAATATTTTTTGATTGTTTATTTTAACACAGGTCAGATAATGGCTATCGCGAAAGGGAACTTGTAACCTGTGATTGAAAACTGACAGCCTAGCATTTCTGATGAGCAATTCTACATTCATTCAGGCAAGTTAATCTGATATTAGTAGCTCGAATCCATTTCTTTCTTATGGTGTGGCTGGGAGTGAGAAGAGCCTTGTGTTATCACATTGTGCTGTGCGTACAGGGCTGTGTGTGTTGTGTGGGTGTGTGTACCTTTAGTGATGAGAGCAGGTTTCAGAGGAGGGGTACCTGAGCACAGTATACAGACTCTCCCCAAGATTTGATGGTTCTACCTGTTATTCCTTGACTTTACAATGGTGTAAAGTAATGTGCACTCTGAAGAAACTGTACATTGAATTTCAAACTTAGGTTCTTTTCCAGGCTGGTGTTAGGCTGTATGATACCCTCATGATGCTGAGAACAGACAGCATGTGCCCTGCCAGTTCTACATTGCAAGGGCTTGCAAGGGCTCAGAACTGCACTGAGGCTACAGGTACTGTGTTGCCCAGCTGGGTTGTTCATGAGGTTACAGGCAGTCAAGGCAATTTCAGTTTATAATATTTTCCACTTGTTCTAGGTTTATTAGGCCATAATATAAATTATAAAATAGTAAATTAGGGAAAGATCTTTTGTATTCCTAATGGGGATTCATTATCCAGAGCCCAGAACTCAAGACAATAAATCGAAGTAAAAAGAGAATCCACTTCAATTCAAGGAAAGTTGTTCAGACAACTTAAAGAAGCGCAAATGCAAAAAATTGGGCCAAGGCAGTCCTTTGGTCCTGAAGGTTCAGTGGCAGCAAGAGACCCCTTCTTCTATACTTTTTATATACTTTCAATGGAAACATAATATTGGCACATATTTCAGGGCACAATAAGATAGCTTGACATGTGTCCAATGTGTAGAGATGAACTGAGGGGGACTATCACTTCCACCTCTGTGAGTACTTGTCATTACTGTTTATTTGGGAAACTTTGGAGTCTTCTTTTTTAGCTTTTTTGAAAGACAGGTTGGTTAGTGTATAATTGCACTCCTATGTGATAAAACAGTAGAACACATTTGTATTATCTGTTTTGGTGCCTGTTATCTAATCTTTCTCTCTCCTGTGCCCTATTCTTCCCAGGCTCCAGTGACCATCATTCCCACCCTTGTCTCCTATGAGATCCCTTTCTTTAGCTTCCACACATGGGTGAGGACAGGCAGTGTGTGTCTTTCTGGGCCTGCATATTTCACTTACTTAATGTCTACCAGTTCTTCCATGATCCTGGAAGTGACAAGGTTTCATTCTTTTTAAGGCTGAATAATATCCCTGTGTACTTATGTACACATTCTCTTCATTCATCCATGAATGGGCACTTGGCCTGATTCTGTATCTTAACGATTATGAACAGTTCCACAATAAACGTGGGATGCAGAGATCTGTTCACTCTCTGATTTTGCTTCCTGTGGATATGTACCTAGCAACCTTCAACACTTTGGAAAACCGACTCTTAACAGTCTCCCTCCTCCTTCCAAATAAATTAAGATTTTGTCATATATCATCTCATTTAATTCTTACAAGAGCTTTACAAACTGGTTAATATGATCACCACATTTTACAACTTAAAAAATCGAGACTCAGAACATTTATCTATTACTGTGTATAGAAACACAAAAGTGATTAGCATGTTGGAATTTGGGGAGACCAGAGGGTTATCCTCAGCCCTGTAATCATAAGGGCTACACTTACTGGCTCTTTCTTAAATACATAGTTGCATCTTATAAACTACGAAAGAAACAATTATGGTGCAGGTGTGATTACAATGAGAAACTTCTGTACCTTTAAAATTTTTTAACCAGCACATAATCATTTTCTATATATGTGAGATATACTGTATGATATTTTGAAACATGTATACTTTGTGTTGTCCAAATCACAGTAGCTATCATTTCCATCATCTTATACGATTATCCTTTCTAAATTCTGTGAGATCTTTTTTCAGATGTCACAATGTTTTTTTTGGAATTGACTTTTGGTTTTTAGAAGAAACCACCTTCATCCACTCTTTTCTTTTAAGCATCAGTTATCATCTGAAGTGTTATGTGCTTTAATTTTTTTTCTTATATTCTTTCTACATCATAAGATTTTAGGGATGTTTATTTTCTTCTGCATTGTTGACACATTGTCTAGAAACCCCAGGGACAAGGTTTATACTAAATTTTATTTTTAAGTGCAAAAAAAAAAAACTGAGTTTAGTAGATTACTTAATCTCTTGGGATAGAATGAGAATGGGAAAGGAGTTCTCAATTGTAAATGCTGGGGTGATTCCTGAAAGAGGAACAGATTCATATATGAAACATAAAAATCATTTCTTGGCTGTAACATAAATGAGACCATTTCTGAAAAGTTAGTAATACTTGTCTGATTGTTGTTGTTGTTGTCTCTCCCTCTCTATGTCTCTCTCTCTCTCTCTCTCTCTCTCTCTCTCTCTCTCATCAGATGGACCACGTGGAACAAGGGAATGGTACACACATTTCAGAATTCCATCTTCTGGGATTTTCAGAGCAACCTGGATGGCAACGCTTCCTCTTTGGGCTTTTCCTCTCCATGTACCTGATCACTGTGTGTGGGAACCTGCTCATCATCCTGGCCATCACCTTGGACTCCCACCTGCACACACCCATGTACTTCTTCCTCAGCAACCTGTCTTTTTCTGACATCTGTATCACCTCCACCACTGTCCCCAAGATGCTGGTGAACCTGCAGACACAGAGCAAGGCCATAAGCTTTGAAGGCTGCATCATGCAGATGCACTTTTTCATAGTCTTTGCCAGTTTGGAAAACTTCCTCCTGGCCGTGATGGCCTATGACCGCTTTGTGGCCATCTGTCACCCCCTGCACTACACAGTCATCATGAGCCCCCGGCTCTGCATGTTGATGGTTGTGGTGTCCTGGATCCTGAGTGTCCTGCGTGCCCTGTTACAGAGCTTAATGGTGTTGCAACTGTCCTTCTGCACAGACTTGGAAATTCCCCACTTTTTCTGTGAACTTAATCAGGTGGTCCAACTTGCCTGTTCTGACACTTCTCCTAATGACATGGTGATGTACTTTACATCTGTGCTGCTGGGAGGTGGCCCCCTCGCTGGCATCCTTTACTCTTATTCCAAGATCGTCTCCTCCATCCATGCAATCTCATCAGTTCAGGGCAAGTACAAAGCCTTCTCCACCTGTGCATCTCACCTCTCCGTGGTCTCCTTGTTCTATTTTACGATCCTCGGAGTGTACTTCAGTGCTGCTGCAACCCATAATTCACACTCAAGTGCAACAGCCTCGGTGATGTACAGTGTGGTCACCCCCATGCTGAACCCCTACATCTACAGTCTGAGGAACAAGGACATCAAGAGCGCTCTGAGAAGATACCCCCCAGGGAAACTGTAATGGTGGTTTTCCAGAACTCTCCCTGACTGCACGGCTGTCGTCCTCAGAGCTGGTGACCCCAGTTCCATGTCAGGTCACAGAAGTACAACTTGATTTTTCTTCAAGTTTCATCTCATTTAACTTCAATGACTTTACATAATTTAAATAAGCCCCTTATCAACATTTCTGCTCTTTCTGATATTCAGTGTTTTCTTTTCCTTTTTGTCATGTTCCTACTTTCTCAAAGTTATCACCAATTTTGGAAATATTTTGAGATTCCCACTGTCTGATGGTGATGAACTGTACTAATGTGGTATAAGCTACATTAGGAAGTTAAGGTGGTTTGTATGACTTTATAGCAGGAGACAATCTGAAAGTAAATTTTTTGACACCTGTGTTCCTGACTCCTTGCTCGTCTCTCCTTAACTACTCTCTCTGGTAACACAGACCTTAACATACGAGTATGTTTCCCAGCTGTCACGGGTGTTTGTTCCCCCCATGATGGTCTTGTTTCTCTCCAGCATGGTCCTCAGTGCGTCCTGTTTACCCTGCATAGTGTAGTAAGGCCAAAATTATGAATCCAAGTTAGAACTATAGTTAGAACTATAATGGACACCGAGAGACCAATTTTACTGTCTTGGTAAACTTAGAGTCAGATATGACCAAGAATCCTGTGGACTAAAATGTTCAACCATACTTGAATTACTCTGGAAGATTTCTTTTTGGTGATGTACATGGTTCTGGAGCGACTAGGACTGGTGCATGAGAACCAGCCCCAACCTGCTGAGGGGCTTAAGAAAGCGAGGCAGATGGACCCAGAGTGCAGAGTTTACTGGGGACTGACTGACAGAAGCCTGGTCCTGGGCCACAGTGAGACCAAGTGGATTCCTGCAGTTTGGGTCAGAAGGAAGAGCATATATATATGTGGGTTTGGACAATGACTTCATCTGAGCCAGAATGTACCTGGTTTATCTTAAGCTTATATCAAGTCAGGGACGTCCCTGGAGCCAGGTCCAGCTGTACAGCTGCACACACCAGGTTGATGGCTTGGTCTGCTAGAGTTTGCTGGAAACTCTGCAAGAAACACCACCGTGGGTTACTCTGGGGCAATTGTAGTGGCTAAGACTCCAGATGGCTGCAGCTATGTCGCACTGGGTCCATGCACACATCTAGTCACCAAAGTATAGACACTTGCTGTCCACACCATGGGGTTCCACTAGACAGAAAGTCCTCAAACAATTTTCTATATTGTTTTATATCATGTTTCTGCTTAAAACTCTCCAGTGCTGCCAACTAATATGACTCCCTCCATTGCCATTAACAAAGTGTCTCCCCCTTTACACACTTTGCCACCCACATTAGTGTGCAAGTGAGTGACAGGAGCATCGCTATCATCAGTTTATCTTTAATGTTCTAAATCCTCATGGTCAAAGGACGACTCATGCAAGACATTGACTAAGACGCCCAGGTATGGCTCTGGGGATGGAGACTTCTGCTTTTGCCTACAGGGTACTTATGGGAAAAACAAAAACCTGCTCTGGTAGGGAAGGGAAAGTTTTGGGGAATGACACAAAACCTCTTTTTATGTACAATTATAATGTACTAATAAAAATAAATGGATTTTTTAAAACATTGTTTTAATCACTCCCAAATACATAAAAGGGAAAATCAATAGAATTCTGTTTTTTAATACCATTATCTGAAATGAACATGGAAAATCCTGGTCATTAGGAATATTGCCTTCAAATATCAGAACAAATGCCAAAAATAAGAATCAACTGATTATTCCCAATAATCTCAGTTCTATTTGCATTGACCACTGTATCAGTAAGCCGTTGCTGCATAACAAGCTATCCCCAAGGTGAATGATTTAAGATGATGTTTTTCTTACCTCATAGGCATCTAACAGAAGGTGCCTGTCATACTTCTCTTAGCATGGCATGCTCTAATGTCATTCATATTGTTTTAAGTGAATGAATGACAGGTGCATGGTATTCCATTGTGTAATATATACTACATTGTATTTATTCATCTACCAATGAACATCAAAAGCACTATATTAAATTGGTTTTATTTCTTTGACATCCTTTTAATTGCTAAGCTTTTTTTCTATATTTACATAGTGCCCATACATTTACACAATACCATGAGACTGTGAGGACCAACAATGCAAATTAAGTCCCTGCTTCTGTGGATATCTGTGGGATATCATGTAGATATTATTCTGGTGAATAGAGAAAATGACCAGATAAATGTGTTAGGCTGCTTTCTTCAGGGATAAATCTTATGAAAAAAAAATGCCATCCAATGTGAAAGGATACAATCATCATGGTCGGCACAGAACCTTACAGAATATGGTCTGGAGAGGTCTCTACATGTTGGAAAAAGACCAGAACAGGAATTAAGCATACCAATTAGATTTCTCAAAAAGGAGATCAACACACCTCATCCACTCCCTGCAAAAAAAAAAAGAAAGAAAGGAAAAAGAAAAAAAAATGCCACAAATAGCAATAATCAATTTTATTTTAATGTATATACAAATATACAACAAAGCCCATCATTCTGTATAATTACATGCATGATTTTAAAAAGATAATATGATGACATGAAAATTATGTGAAACTCAAAAAAAAAGTGAGACACAGACATGCTTGTCTGTTATTGGTGTGTATAAAAGCCAATCATTCGAATAAATATATAATAAGCAAAAGAAATACCAATCTTATATTTTCTTATATAGTATATGACCAATTTGTGTTGTTTTTATTATTAAATTGTTCCTAATTTCTTACTTATTTCCTTTGTTTATTACTTTATCCTGTAATGTTCAATCTGCAAATGTCCTGACATTATTAAAAATATATAATTATTTCAAATACATCTTTTGCATGGATTAGTTTTCATTATTTTTTATGACTTTGGCTGGCCACCAAGGGGCTGTGATGTAGTTGGAATGCTTCCAGAAACAAGGGAGCTTTTGCTCTTATAGTCTCTTGGGGAATCACTGAGCTTATTAGACCTTCCTCTTTCAATCAGGTCCAATTAATTCCATTCTTACTGTTTACTGATGAGAATTTCTAAATGTTTTCTCTAGCAATCAGAAAAGAAAATAGCCACAGCAAATGGAGCCCCAAGCTTACACATGTATAAGAGAATGTTGAACTGGAAATTCTGGGTTCCATAAATACATTCTTTTTAAAAAAAAAATTCATAACACTTACTAAGGGAAAGACAGTCTGATATTGACAGCTTTCCTTGTATCCATATCTTTTCTAACATTAGAAAGTACCAAAATGAGAATATCATGGTACCAACATGGCCCCAGGAGGCTATGTTATATGTGGGTTGTACGGTTGGGCTTAATTATACTCCAAAAGGTGACTTAACACTACACAGAACAGAATTCAAGATAAATGGAGTTATAGAGGTCCATATTTCATTCCACAGGGCACCTTTGTGTCCAATTTAGTGTAATGTACATGCAACAACACCTGGTCCGAGGGACTCCTCAGGTCCTTACACACTATGGGGCGCCTGGTTCTTCAGCCTTCTCTGTCACCATCTTCATCTTCTCTGTCACCCTCCTGCTCATCCCCCTCACCACCCTGGATTCCTTGTTGCTATTATAATTATTATTTCAAAAGCATTCTTTGCATTAGAGTCCACTCTCTCAGTTGTACATTCTATGACTTCTGACAAATGTATAATGACACTCATCCACAGTCTCTTACAAAATCATGTGACTCTCCTAAAAATCTTCTCTATTCCACCTATTTTTATCTCCAAGCATCCAACCCCATAGTGGCCAACTACTGCTTTGTGTTTTGTTTTTGCCATCTTCACAGTACTCTCTTGTCTTCAATGTTATACAGTTTGCGTTTTTTGTTCCAGTTTGTTTTCATGATCTTGAAGATTAAACCCAGGGCCTCGTATGTGCTAAGCTGTACCACCAAGTGACACCCACAACATTGGGTCATACAGGTGGAAACATTCAGCATGGAGCCCAATGAGGTTGGCTTTTTCACTTAGTGGTGAACATTTAAGGTTCCTCAATGACTTTTTAAGACCCGAAAGCTCTCTCCTTTCCATAGCTCAGTAATGAATTTTCCATTGTGTGGATGTACCCTGATTTGGTTTACCTATTAAAGGACATGTTGGTTGCTTCCAAGTTTTGGCAAATACAAATAAAATCACTATCAATATTTATGTGCAAGTGGATATTTTATTGTTGTTTTTGCCTGCGTGGACATTAGTTTTTAACTGATTTAGGTAACAACTAAGGAGTGCAACTGCTTAATTAATAGGAACAGTATGTTTAGTTTTATAAGAAATTACTAAACCGTATTCTGAATTGGTCCTCATGTTTTGCATTCCTATCAGCAATGAACAGAGTTTACTCTTGCTCCAAACTATTGTCAACACTTACTGTTTCCATTCATTTGAATCTTAATTATTTCAATAGGTGTGTCATGGAATCTCATTATTTTATTTGGCAGCTCTCTAAGGACAGATGACACTAGGGATGTCCTTGTGTGCTTATTTGCCATCTGTATGTCTTCCTTGGTGATGTCTCCACTCAGAACTTATGTCAGTTTTTCCAATTGGGCCATCTGACTCCTTATTAGTGACTTTTAAGAGTTATCTATATATTTTGAACAGCAGTATTTTATCAGATATTTGTTTTGCAGAGACTGTATCCCATCTATGACCTGAATTTCTTTTTACTAACAATTCATTTCTCAGAGAAGTTTTTCATTTTACTGATCTATCAATTCTTCCTTTAGTATATTGGGCTTTTTGCATTTTATCTAAAAGGCCATTGCCAAATCCAATGTCATCAAGATTGTTCTCTGTTATCTTTGAGATTTCTACAGTTTTGCATTTGACCTCAAGGCTTGTATCCATTTTGAGTTTATTTGTCCTTTGGGGCTAAGTTCCAGGTTCTAGATTATTCATGTATGTGATATCCAATTGCTCTAGAACCACTTCTTGGAAGACCATCCTATCTCCATTGAATTGCCTAAACTCCTCTGTCAAATCAGTTAATGGCATTTGTGTGGGTCCTTTTCTGGCTGGAGATTCTGTCCCATTAGTTATTTGTCTTGTTTTCTGTAGATTTCATACTGTTGTGATTACTGTCCATTTACTATAAGAGACCACATAGGGTCAGTCCTGAAAGAACTATCAAGGCTTGCCATGAGAGAAAATGTCTGTTTATTGAGGAACAGCTCTGTATATTTATGGAGCTGGGGGTGGTCTGACAGTTGGCATGGGGTGCTTTTTGATTGGTGGGTAAGGATCAGGTGAGCCAGCAGGGCTAGTCTGATTGGTGGGTAAGGATCAGGTGAGCCAGCAGGGCTAGTCTGATTGGTGGGTAAGGATCATGTGAGCCAGCAGGGCTCACCATTGGACGGCAGGATCATGTGAGCCAGAAGGGCTCATCATTGGATGGCTCTTCATGGGGGATGGGGAAGTTAGTCTTTGGAGCCGGGGTGACTCCCAACATTCCCCCCTCTTTGTTAGTAAATGAGAGTGGGCATCAACTCATTCTGGCTGCTTCTTGCTGAGATGGGGCAGCATGGGAGAATCAGAGACGAGGGAAGTAAGGAGCCCCCACAGGAGGGCAGAGAGGACCAGTATAACTTCAGGAACCAGATCAATGAAGGTTCCTTGCCACCACAGATCCAAGATGATGTCAGTCCATTCGGCATAGGTCTCCACTGGAGGGATCATCAGTAGCCAGGAGTTGGTAATTCCTGAGGAGAAGCTGGTTAAAAGCTTGATTAGAAATTTTTGACCCACCTGAGTCTGAATGAACTTTATGATAAAGGGAAGGAACCGGCACAGGGAGTTTATATATGGTGTCTCTGGGTCTGCAAGCTGCCTTGTTGGCACAAGGGGCATTAAATGCTCAAACTTGAGCAGGGGCTTAGGCGTTTGGGCTTGAAGCAAACAGGTGATAAAGAACCAGACAGAGGGTTTGAGAAGCCAGGTCATCCTGCAGCTAACTTTGTTTGGGACCTGCAGACCAGCCTGCCCTGCATCTAACACCCTCAATTCCACTCTTCATTCCTAGTCCAATCTAGCTCCCTCCTACCTGGGTGTCTCTGAAACCAGCCTTGCTTCTCTCTTTACCTTTCTCTGGCCCTTGGATCCTGAAATATCACTGTTCCCAGCTTTCCCTAGTCTTGTCTCTCTTCACACCAAGAAAGCACGGGCTTTGTAAAGAAGGCTGCTTCTCCCATGCTCTGAACAAAGGTGGCCAAGGGAGGACGGTGGCCCATTGCTACCAGATTTCCCTTTGAGAGCAGTCAGATCTCTCCAGGATTTATGTGAAACACCTCAACCTTAAATACTGATACAAAACTGGGAGGGTCAACAAAACACACATGTTCCTCCTTAGGCCCAGAAGGCAACTGATAAAGTGCTCTCTTATGATAAAGGTAGTTCACACTTATTCAGGGGTCACCATGCTCCAGACATCTAAGTGGTTTGTCAGAAGGACAACACACAACAGCCCCACTACTGGCCAGATTTAAGCAAGTTGGAGGGGTCTGGCTGGAGAGGGCCCTTAGACATAGGGCAAAGAGAGGACCCAAGAGGGGCCAGAAATGAGGGGGAGCATTGACAAGAGTACTTAATGACAGGTGATGATCATTGGCTCTCCTGATGAAGGTGTAGGAGTGCCGGGCTTAACCCTGGAAATGTGAATCCATGGGGTAAGTGGGTTATTAGGTAGTTTGAGTTTGGTAACCAAGGGAGTGCACATAATCACCTGAGCAGGACCCTCCCATTTTGGTTTTAGAGGGGGCTTTTCCCCTGGTGGGCAATAGTAAACAAGTTGACCAGGTGTTAAGGAGGTAGGGTTTTGAAAGAGACTGGGGTCAGGAAGGAGCCAGTCTTGATAGCACCAGAGTTCAGAGCATAGATGGAAGAGGAGGGGCAGGGCATAGGTTTGGGAGATGGGTAGGGGTTCTGTAGGCAGTCCGTGTGGAATGAGGGGGCGGCCATACATGACTTCCATAGGTGAGAGATTAGAAGGCTTCTTTGGCAAGGCCCTAATGGCAATAAAGCCAAGGAGAGCACCTTTACCCAGTCCAGGCTTAATTCCATGGAGAGCTTGGTAAGGGTCTCTTTAAGGGACCTATTGGTCTTTTCAACTTTTCCGGAAGCCTGGGGGCCCGTAAGGGCAATGGAAATGCCAAGGGTGTGATAGCGCGTGAGCCAGTCCCTGAGTTATCTGCAAGGTGAATTCTGGGCCATTGTAGAAGTGGGCATCCTGAAACGGGGGATTATGTGAGTTGACTACCGTAGAGGCCTGCTTGTTAGAAGTGGGAAAGGCTTGTTTTTTACTCAGGGCATGTTGGTGAAATCAATCTGCCAGTCTGCAGCCGGGGTATGACGGAGGGCTTGATGAGAAGGGAAAGGTTTAGGTTTTAATGGAGTATTGGTATTGGTTCTCTGGCAGATCTGACAAGTGGAAGTGATCTGTTGTAGGAGGGTCTTATCGTGTGGGGAAAGGGTGAAAAAGGAGTGAAGGAAAGTAGTGAGGCTCTGTAGACTAGAATGGAATAGAGAGTGAAGAAACTGGAAGAGTTGTTGGGGATCTTTGGGCCGATCCCCGGTGGTAACGAAGAGTAGCAGAGAGGAGGTAAGGCTCTGTAGGGCAGCTGATCGAGCCGCTTGATTGGCCTTGGAATTCCCCATAGTAGTAAGGAGGAGTCAGTTTGGTGGGCCTTGCAATGGATTATTCCCAGTTGGGAAGGCAGCCTGGAGGCTCTTAGTAGGCCAGAAATAAGTGTGGAATTAATGACTGCCATCCCTCTGGTGGTAAATAGCCCCCTTTCTTTCCAAATGGCTGTTTGGGGGATCAGGATATGGAAGATGTATTTAGAATCTGTATATAGGGAGAGGGTTTTTCCCTCTGTTAGCTCACATGCCCTTGTGGAAGCTATGAGTTCAGCTTGTTGGTTGGTGGTATTGGGTGGGAGAGGTTTTGCCTCTATGATGGATGAGAGGGAAATGACATCATACCCCGCCACTTTAACCCCTTCGTGTATAAAGGAGCTACCATCTGAGAACCAGACAAAGTCCGAAGAGGGCAAGGGTCCCTCAGAAATGGCAGGGTAAAATCGTCTCTAATACCTCCAGGCATTTGTGGATGGGATCTTGTGAGGGAGAAGATGGGAGGAGGGAGGCAGGGTTTAATGGAGAGCAGGGCTGAAAAGAGAGGGAGGTATTTTCAAGGAGAGACAAGGAGGGATAGAACCCTGGAAGGAGGAAGTGACTGTAGCTCCTTGTAAGTGAGAAAATCCTTTAGATAGTGAGGAGATGAGATGGTTAGCTGGGGCAACTCCCAAGAAGTCCAACTTCTTTGATCTTTGAAAAAGATATTCTGAGTCTTTTGCCTTTCCAAATAAACCACAGAACCAGCTCATCAATATACATAAAGTACAATGTGGGATTTTGATTGGGATTGGGAGGAATCCACAGAACAATTTGGTAAGGACTTACAGCTTGACAATATTGAGTGTTCCAATCCATACATAGGATAATTTTCCATCAGAGATTTTGATCTTTCAATAGAGTTTTGCTGTTTCTCTCAAATACATCCTTTAAATATTTTGTTGTATTTATAGCAAAGTGGTTTTGAATGTTGAATATTCTGGAATTAATCCCACTTAGTCATACAATAAAATTATTTTTATACACTGTTGGATATGATTAGTTATTATTTTGTATGTATTTGCATGTATGCTCATGGTAAGTACTGTTCCATAGGTTGTCTTTATTCCAAGTTGTTGTTTTTCTCTCCCAGGTCATTGTGTGGTTTTGGTATCAGAGTAATTCTGACTTCACAAAATGAATTAGGAAATGGGGTCTCTGTTTCTGCTTTCTGTAGAGTATTGTAGAGAATGAGATATTTTCTGTATAAATGTGTGGTAGAATTCACCTGTAAAACCATATAATGCTTCCTGGTGTAGATGGTGAGTAAATACTGATTCATTTCTTTAATAGATACAGGACCATTTAAGTGAGCTAGTTCTCATTCTGTGAGTTTTGGTAAATGGCATCTCTTAAAGAATTTGTTCATGTCTTCATGTCTTCTTGTTATCTGGACTAGGTTCTTTGCAAGTATTCTTGGTTCTATTCATGCTAGGTGAGACAAGAAGCTGAATATTTCAGATTTTTCTTCCCCAAAATTGGGTAAGGCTCTGGTAAATGTGTTGCATAGAATTTTGGCATCTTTGAGGAGAACATATGGTATATTTACCAAAGCTTCCTTTCTTTTGATATTTGAATTGTTATGTAATGATTGTACAATGTGATAATTCAATACATGTATAAAATGTGTACGAACCTACTTGGAATAAGTGGCAATTTGAGTTCCTTATACATTTACCATTTCTTTGTGTTGAGAATGTTTCAACTTCTCTCTTCTAGTGTTTTAGAAAACACATAGTGAATAATCATAAAGTATCATCACCTTGCTTCATATACAGGACTAGGATTTTCTCCTGTTTGACCCATTATTCCACCTCCCTCTTTCCTGTCAGCTAATCAGGGTCTCTATGCCACATTCTGCTTCTGTGACAGCAATGATCTACTCATCCCTTTCACAACAGTGAGAAGCTTGCAGTTCTTAGACATAGAGCCCATGAAGACATGCACACCTCATTTCCATGTTGGGCTCTTGATGTCCTCACTCTCACAGTGATAACACTGTCCACAGCTATTTGTCAAAGTGTGTGTGTGTGTGTGTGTGTGTGTGTGTGTCTAGCACCTGACTGTACAGAGACATCTCCCAACACACATTTTCCACAGAAGCTGATCCCAACCAGGACAAAGAATATATCATTCCACAAACAATCAGGTGATATTTTCCCAACATTTTTATTGTTAAAAATTAATCAACAAATAATTGTGTGTATTTATGGGTACAGCGTGATCATTCAATGCATGTGTGCAGTGTGTGATAATTAGTGAATTAACATATCCATCACCCTCAACACTCATCTGTTGAGTTGGGCCCCAGCAAACTTCCAGCTGCCAGCAAACTTCTAGCTGCCAACTGATTGGCTCCTCTGCGGTGATGCTCATTGGGCTGTTTTCCTGCCCTTTCAGACCAGGAGCTGCTCACTGGGGGACTTTTTTTGGCTCTGCCCACGCGACCCAGCCAATCAGCCTCAAGAGCAGGAGGAGTGGGGGAGGTTGAGAGGCTTGTGGGAAGCCGGTGGTGGCACTTGGGCTCTGAAGGTTTTTCCTGAGGAGCTGGGTGGTGTGGTGTGTGTGTTCTAAAAATAAAGTTCGTTTCTTTTGACAAGTGGCTCCTGAATTGTGCCCAGCCAGACTGCGGCATTCATCAATTCTGTGGTGGGAACAACTGGAATCTTCTCTACCATCTATTTCAAAATCTACAACCAGCAGCTGTGGCCCACAGCTACCCCACTGAGCCAGAGAGCACTTGGAGTCATCCCTCCTATGAACGTCACCCTGCTTCCCTGCCCTCCTCTCAGTTCCTTCCCACACCCTCCCCAGCTCTGGTAGCCACAGCTCCTCCATTTCTAGGATTGATCTCTTTTTGACAAAAAGTGGTTAAATTGCCATGTCCCTTTTAGCATCTTAAGTAAATAAATTAATAATTAAGCAAGCAAGCACACCATCAGACCATTGGTAATTATAAGTGATAATATTTAGATCCTTTTATGCACACTGCTCTGAGATTAGTACCTTATAAATAGTCTCTTTTGTTTTTTACAGATGTCCCTTCTCTTTGGGTAACGTGTCACACACCTGTAATCCCAGGTTTTTAGGAGGCTGGGGTGAGAGGATCACTTGAACCCAGGAGTTCTGGGCCTGCCCAGGCACCGTAGCAAGGCTTGTCTCATGAAATTTAGGAAGCTGCGTTTACCAAGTCCCTGCATCTCCAAAGCATGGACTTTGGGTTGACTTCTCTGATACCTTCAGAAAATTGTTCTCCTCCCTGCCATTAGGGGGAGCCCAGAGATGTTGCTCAGCTATGTTTTGCTGTATTATTTGTATGTTATTTTCACTGTTATTGGCCCACATCTCTGGTGCAGATTAATGGGATTCACAGTGACTTACACACCCAGGCCTGCATGGGGAACTGATCGTGGTCACCCCTCCACTCTACTCTCCCTTCTGCCTCCCACAGCACCCAGCACAGTCCCTGGCAGCCCCCTCCACTCCAGTCCCTCTCTGTTTGGGTTTCTGTTCAGGAGAGGGAGGTAGTGATATCTGCCCTGCTGTTTCTGTCTCATTTGGACCACCTTGACGTCCTCTAGCTCAGCCATTTTGCTGTCAGTGGCAGGATTCCAGTCTTGTTTATCTCTGATAATCCCTTGGGATTTCTCTCGATTCACTGGTTGCCAGGTGCACAGGTAATTCTATATTTAAAAATCTGCCTAGTAATTTAAAACTATGCAATACATTATCATCACCTGAGGTCACCAGGCAGTGGGATAGATCCCTAAAGCACATTCTGGAGAGTGTAACTGAAGCTCTGCATCTTTGGACAAGTACTCTTTCTTCCAACACCCGCTTCCCACCCTTGGTAACCACCTTTCTGCTCTTTTTCTACAAGGTCAACTTGTTCAGATTCTACACATGAGTGACATCATACAGTGTTTATTTTTCTGAGTCTGCCTTATATCTCTGCACAGTGTCCTCAAGTTCCTTTCACGTTGTTATACATGACAGCCATTTCTTCTTTCTCAAAGTTGTGTAATAGTCCATTGTGTATCTATGCCTTTTATTTGTTTGTTATTAAAGTTATACATGATAGTGGGATGTACTATTCCATGTTCAGATATGCAGGTAACAAGATTCACTCAATCTCATTCCTAGTACCTTCCTTTTCCCTCCCCTCCCCCTTCCTTTGATCTGTTGTTCTACTCTAATAATCTCTTTTCTAGTATTATTAGTATTGTTATTTTAATTATGGAATAAATATTTTACATGTCACCAAATATATGTGATTCACTGAGGTATTTTAGAAAGTGACCATGGTTGAGTTTCCATTCCAGGAAAGCAGGGGAGATGGGAAGAAGATGCATGTTTGTAGGGGAATCCCTTCTGCTCCGTGCACAACCTCCTTGCCAAGGCACCACAGAATGGAGAGCAGGGACTGAGACTGGAGTCTCTGATGACCTCATGGCTGCAGTGTTCCTGGTGCCTGGCAATATTTCTCTTGTGGATTGTGAAGGGTGAGGTATTTTGTTAATGTCTAGATATTACCTAGCTGCTGTGGTAATACCCTGCATGAGGAGACTCTGAGGAAGAGTCTTACGAGCTTCGACCTTGATCTCAGGAGCATAGCTTCAGGGGGCAGAGGAATTCTCATGCTAGATGACCACACTGTTTCCCCAGCTCTGCTGGCCTGCTTAACAGTAACTTTAAACAATGGACCTCCTTGAGTGCTACACAAAACTCCTTAAATTGCAACTATGGATTGCAACTTGGGAAAGCTGCATAGATGTTTCTAATTCTGTAACTTTCTCAGTGCAAAGAATAATGTTTTCATAGTCTTTAACCTGGTAATGATACACATATAATAAAGACTGCTGGCATAACTCTTTAGATATCATTCTCCATCAGAGAGCAGCACTCCACCTCATCCCAACTATCTTCACAATCTGTGTGAGCCTTTATTTTCTAATCCCCCATCATTGCTCACCGGAATTGTGAGTTTGGCCACCCTGGTTGTGGCTCTACAGGCAGGATTCAAGTTCTTACTGAAGTCATCCTTTGCTCATAAGCCCTGAAGAAAGTTTAGTACATAAAAGATGAAATGAAAATAAAATTAGAGTAAATGTTCACACAATTCACTCACCTGCTCATTAATGTCTACAAAAAAAAAAATGTAACGGGTGAGGTATTTTGTTAATGTCAAGGGAAGAAGTCATGATTTTTGTCAGCACCAGGAATTTTTAAACAAGAAGAGCAAGGTTATGTCCTGAATAGTAAGAACTTGATGCTGAATCCTTCAGGCACTGAATAAATTCCTTTGTGCAGACACCAAGATTTCACATTTCAATGAGTAGATGTACATTATCAAAAATAGACCTATCAGAGAGGTATGGCTGAAAATTCAACGTCTGATTGAAACTTGAAAACATAAGTTCCCCTGACTCTAAGATCACACTAAGTCATTGATGTGTGCGATTTGTCCTTCTTGGTGTGTTCAATATAAACATGTAACATCACACATGTTTCATGTGTATTCAATTGCAGTTTTTCATTATTACTCTTTACCATGAAATATAACATGTTTTGAAAACTGTGCTGAATAAGAGCATCATATACCTGTGAATATAATCTTCCACGATGAAGTATAAAATCACTGGTATGTTGAAGTTTATATTATAACATAGACCAAGTAAGGCAGCTTTGTAGACACCAAGAAAGAACAGAACATTGAAGAGTTGTGGTCTCAGGGTTTTTTTCTATAATAAAATGACACACGACCCAGCTGCAAGTGCAGTTCATTTCAGGATTAGTGCATCTTCTCTCTGTGGGACTGGTGGGGATCTCTAAACCGCGCCTGATCTGAGATCTGGAAGAACATTGGGAAAAGGAGAAAGAGAACAACATTGGCTAACAGAGTAGAAAACTTACTAATGGGGTTGCCTACGTTCAACAAAGAAGTT
The DNA here is from genome assembly GCF_048772815.1 of Callospermophilus lateralis. NCBI lineage: Eukaryota > Metazoa > Chordata > Mammalia > Rodentia > Sciuridae > Callospermophilus > Callospermophilus lateralis. Next base: position 212,673,167 of record NC_135305.1, on the reverse strand, counting down.
GAAGTGAAAGAAATCAAAACTACAGGAAATGAATTTAAAAAGCACATTCTACATTAGGATCTGATTAAAGGACTGTGATTTCTGGCTCTGCAGGTGAGAGCAGTAGGGCCCCAGGCACTTCCTGAAAAAATATCACCTCTACAGCTTGCCAACAAAGAGTCTCCTCAGAGCTCCCATGATGTCCTTGTTCCTCAGACTGTAGATGAAGGGGTTCAGCATGGGGGTGACCACGCTGTACATCACCGAGGCTGTTGCACTGGAGTGTGAGTTGTGCGTAGCAGATGAGCTAAAGTAGACTCCTAGGCATGTGCAATAGAATAAGGAGACCACGGAGAGGTGAGACGCACAGGTGGAGAAGGCTTTGTACTTGCCCTGAGCTGATGAGATTGCACGGATGGAGGAGACTATCTTTGAGTAGGAGTACAGGATGCCAGCGAGGGGGCCACAGAACAGCAGTCCTGCTGCAAAATACATCACCATGTCATTAGGAAAAGTGTCAGAACAGGCAAGCAGGACCACTTGATTCAGTTCACAGAAGAAGTGGGGGATTTCCAAGTCTGTGCAGAAGGACAGTCGCAATACCATTAAGCTTTGCAGCAGGGAATTCAGGGCACTTGTGGTCCAGGATGCCAGCACCAGGGACACACACAGTCGGCGGTTCATGATGACCGTGTAGTGCAGAGGGTGACAGATAGCTACAAAGCGGTCATAAGCCATCACAGTTAGAAGGAAATTGTCCAAAACTCCAAAGAGTATGAAAAAATATATCTGCACGATGCATCCCTCATATGTTATGGCCTTGCTCTGTGCCTGGATGTTCACCAGCATCTTGGGGATGGTGGTGGAGGTGAAGCAGATGTCCACAAAGGACAGGTTGGAGAGGAAGAAGTACATGGGCGTGTGCAGGTGGGAGTCTGAGATGGTGGCCAGGATGATGAGCAGGTTCCCCAGCACAGTGACCAGGTACATGGACAGGAAAAGCCCAAAGATGAGGGGCTGCCATCTGGATTCCTCTGAAATTCCCAGAAGTAGAAATTCTGAAATCCGTGTCTCATTCTCTGACCCCATGTGGTTGTTGTAACTAAAAGAGAGAGAGTAAAAAGAACATGAAACTTGACACACATACTATCATTTCCATTTCACACTCAAGACACAGTTCCTATGTTTTGTGTATGAATCTGCTCCCCTTTGGGGATCCCTTTTCTGTCTTTGATTTGGAATCCCAGTCCCACCCTCACCCTTTCCCAATAGATTATATATTCAATAATTTGAATTTACTTTATGCATTTAAGGAATTTAATTCAGTGATGATCATGTTCCAGGAAAAATCTAGGCAATGATGGATCAGGGCTAAGCAAGCAGGTATTCCTAATCTCTAATGATGAAGAAATAATGCAAGCACATATAAAGAGGTGAAAAAAATCATCATGTGGCAAGCCAAATGGTGACAGTTACTATTAAGAGAAAAAAACAGCTATAAGTGAGAAGATTGAGAGGGAGTCTAATTTTGTACAGGTGTCCAGGCAAGAGAGGCCAATAAGTGGCATTTGAAAAGAGACCTCCAGGAAGACAGGATGGGAGAAACCATCTGCAGAAGTGTGTGCCTGGCTGGAGGTATGGCCAGTGCAAAGGTCCTGAGGAAGATGCCTGATACAAATGTTCAAAGTCCCCAAGAGCAAGGAGAGGAGAGGGTGACATGAGCTGATATCAGAGAAGAATGAAGAACAAAGCAGCCTCACACTTGCTGTAGGTTTAAGACGCCAGGAGCTTCTGTCCAGGTGTCCTGCCTTGGCCTTTTATTAAGTTGATTGACAAGGTGCCTGTGTGGATTGAAATGTAATCCTGGTTCATTTCCATCTGGTGCCTGATCTTCTGACCTCTGGAGTATAAAGTGACTTTGGGAATGTATTGAATCCAGGTCCCCCTTTTCTGAAACCTACTCTCACCTTTATAGGCAGACACACACAAAACACACACTCCACAAAAGCACACCACCAGCCCTGAGCTCCCAGGCCTGTGTGAATTCCATCCGCTTCTCACACTCAGTGTCACTATTCAGAGGGAATGGAACCAGGCGAGCTGTCTGTATCAATGCCTCATTCTGCAAAGCGAGGTAAAAGATGGTGCCCAGATCCACCTTTATGTGTATCTACAAAGCACCAATTAAAAGGAAATAAGTAAGTAGAAGGAGAAGGAGTACAGTGAGAAAGGGCATGGGGAAGGGAAAGATGAAGGACCAGGGACCAACATGGAACAAATTCTATCCCATGCATGTGTGGCTCCTTCAAAATGACCCAGATATTATGCATAACTACAATGCACCAATAAAAACATTTAGAAAAGGAAATAATGACAAGAAAAAAGTGGTACCCCAAAATCCCAGTTTGAAAATCTCCCATAGACACGGGACCTGGAGGGTCCTTTTGGCATTGCCATTTTCTACCCTGTGGTTAAAGGAATATAAGAAACCTGCTCAATGTGGAGAGAAATTAAAAGACCTTGAGGGGGAAAACAGTGATGACCTCAGTCCCCAAGAGACTATATGGAAGAAAATGACCCCTATTTCTGGCAGCATTCAACTGAGGTTATATCCATTGTGGACTAGGAAAAAATGAATGAAATAACAAGGCAAAATTTCTCAAAGTCAAAGGTGATAATAATGATTATTTGGTCAAAGACACTTAGAGATGGAATTTTGGGGGGAAAGTGGTATTGGGGATTGAACTCATGGGCACTTGACCACTGAGCCACATTCCCAGTCCTATTTTGTATTTTATTTAGAGACAGGGTCTCACTGAGTTGCTTAGTGCCTCACTTTATGCTGAGACTGGCTTTGAACTTGAGATCCTCCTGCCTCAGCCTCCTGAGCCACTGGAATCACAGGCATGGGCCACCACACCCAGCTCAGATGAAATATTCATGTAGGAAAAAAATATGTGAAGGGAATAATACTACAGAAATTCAAAAAGGGAAGTATACAAAGAACAAAAAAATGAGTATTTTTATATAAGATATTAGAAGATTTGTTTCTGTGACATTCAATATTGATTTCAATGATTGCTTTTTTAATGTGGCATTGCATTTTTGATTGACACATAATGATTGCACACACTTATGGAGTATGACATGAAGTCTCTGCATTTATTTATTGTGTAATTATCAAACTGGGGTAATATTTATTATTTTGTTGTGGTGAGAACAATCAAAATCCTCCTTTATATTTACTTTGAAATGTGCATTATTAACTCTAGTCACCCTGCTCTGCAATAGAATACCAAACTTTCCTCCTGTGTAACTGACATGTTGTGCCTCTTAATAGGACTTTCCCCATTATTATTTCTGAGTAACTACCGTCTACTTCCTACTTCTCTGAAATCTACTTTTTAGATTCCACAGTAAAAACCAACTGATATCTCTCATTCTACGCAATAAGCAGGACACAGAAAGATCAATATCAACTGGTTCCTGTGTGGACAGCAGCAGAGGCAGACACTCTCCTCATTTTCTTGTGAGGTTTGCCTTCTGTGTTATTCCTGGGCTTTCTGTTTTGAACTCCTTGAACGAATCCAAAGGGCACATTCCAGTCCTGGTTATGGTTTTCCTCAAAGGTGCAAAGACCCTTTTCTATAAAATCCTGCCCATGCCATGATGTTTATCCTTTTACACTGAATAAAATCCCTCGCATGATTCATCCCCAACACATCACAGCTCATCACACAGCCATTACAATATGCTGACTGTCCTCAGCATCATGGGGCAAGATCCAAGAGGGCAGACTTTGCCTGCTTCATTCACCTCTCTGTTTCATAGCAGTGTGTGAACGTGTGTCCATTACATAGAACAAAATTAAAGAAAAGAGAAGTGATGTTAAAAGGAATAGTGGGGGACTGGAACCAGGTCAAGCTGAGGACCTCAAGATAAATGCAGTAAACAAAATTGAAGGCAGCATCAAGCACTAAATAAAAGAAGATATATAATACTAAGATTTAATGCTGACATGATGAATTAATAACTAAGTTGGCACAAATTTGGGCATAATTCAGAATGGTCCTTGAAAGTTGTGGCACAGAGAGATGCTCATGTGTGGAATGGATCAGAAATTCTGCCTCAGTCCATATGAACACAGAAACTATGAAAAAGTTATAATTCAGTTTTGTTGGAAAAGTTTGAATACTTAAATAAAACTGGTGTTATTAGATACTTTAGGAAAATGAAGTTGGTCTCCTAGTTCAGAGGAAGTGAAGATCACAGTATGAAAGTAATAAACACATTTTAGAGGAGATCAGGAAAATTACATATAAAGTTCACAGGTGAAAAGAAATGTTAAGTAAAGCAAGAAATTCAGAAGTAATAAGATAGATGTACTTCACTAAAAAAAAAATAGAGACTTTTTTGGGGGGGATTACAGAAGATTGAACGCAGTCTCTCTTTACTATTGAAATACAGTCCCAGTCATTTTTCTATTTTTTATTTTGAGACAGGGTTTCACCAAGTTGCCGGCACTGGCTTCGAAATTTTGGTCCTCCTGCCTCAGCCTCCTGAGCAGCGGGGGTTACAGGCATGTGCCACCATACTTAGCTAATATTTGAAACACTGAATAGCTACAAATTACCACTCCAAAAATCAGTAGAGAAACAAAGAACTGGAAAAATCCACTGAAATATTGATAACAATAGAAAAAAATGGGTTTATAATAATAATAATCCAATCAAATTGATGCTCCATCTTGGAAACAAGAAATGTTCTCTCTTCCTGTTCATCCCTCCGCAGATAAGGCTCTCATTCTGATTGCCACCAAATTAATTACAAAAGTCCTTGGACACATGGCCTTATTTGGAAAATGCTTCAAGCCTCTCATCCCAATTCTAGCTGAGATTCCAGGACCTCATTCTATGGTGAGGATGACTCAGGCACTGTTGAGTCAGGGTTCCCCCAAGCAAACTAACTAAAACCCACAGCCACCTCTCATCTCTGGGTGGGGCTGGAGTGGCTCTCAGATGACCTTAGGGAAATGTCCTTGGCTTCTGACCTCTGAGAAGCTTTCCTGCAGCATCCACCACCCCCTCAGACTCACCTGGATGGGTCTTCTGAGTGCAAGGTCTCAATGTGGAATCCAAATCCTCTCTTTAATGATGCAGCCTGAGACTATGTTGCCAGGCAAGACAGCAGGAAGGGGTCGAGAATCATCCCCCAGCCAGATGCAAGACTCAAAGCAAACAGCCAAGGCCCATCCAAATCAAAGCAGAGCACACAGAAGAGGCCAGCAGGGAGTAGCTTCAGCTGTGTGTGTCTGCTCATTGGGCCCTCTCCCTCTTGTTATTCCAAGCCTGAAACATGGTTTCCCACTGAGACCTTGCTCTGCACCAAAGGGAATTTGTTCTTGATGAGTCTCTGTTCCCAAGGTACAAGGTTGATATCAGGGGAATAAGTGTTTATTTTTCCTTTATAATTTTTTTCTTTTAGAGATCTAACCTATTAACATGAGTCCCAAGCCTGACCGAAAGTCTTGTCCAAGATCTAAAATGCATGATCCTGTCTTGAGCAGTTCCCCTGGGTCGCAAAAGCTTTGACTTGTGCTAGGGATAAACCCCTGACATCTCCAGAAAATTGGCTACTCCTCTCTTTAATGAGGGGTCTGTGGTCTCTTGATACAAAACCATGAGCACTACAACCCGTGGGTTCATGCTATATTTTACAACAGAAGTTAAGAAGTGGTATTGAGTCTTGCATTTACAAACCACTCACCTTTCAATAATTCAAAGAGATACATTTAGATATTTTTGTGCACATTTCCTGAGATTAGTAACTTTTAAATTTTTTCTTGTTTTGTTTTTACAAAAGTCCTTTCTTTTTTCCACATTGTATTGGTGCATTATAGCTGTGCATGATGATGGGATACATATTTGCACATACACACACAATATAACAATATAATTTGACCAATATCACTCCCAGCACTTCCCCCAACACTCCCCTCCTCCCACCCCTTTCTACTGATCTCTGTTTGATTTTTAGGAGTTCCACCTCACCTTGCTTTTCCTTTTTCCTAACTTATGCATATATGAGAGTAAACACACTTTGACCTTCTGAGTTTGATTTATTTCACTTAACATGATGATCTCCAGCTCCATCCAATTTCCTGCAAGTGCCATAATTTCATTTTTTATGGCTGAATAAAATTCCATTGTGCATGTATAACATACTTCTTTATCCATTCATCCATTGATGGACACCTAGGCTGGTCCATAGTTTGGCTATTATGCTGCTATAGACATAGGTATGATAAAAGCCCATTCTTGGTGTTCTCTACTATTGTGAGCCTCATTCTACATTCATACAAATGAGATTCAGCCTGGCTAAATGGATGTGCCCAACTGGGTCCATGGAGACTTAGGATCTCAATATAAGAATTTTAGAGGACACAGAAAGATTCATCTCATAACAGGATGGAATCACCATAGGTGCAGCAACTACACACTTGAACATAGGTGCTCAGTAGGCATTTGGTATAAATAAAGGACAAAAATCATATGACCAACTCAATAGATGCAGAAAAAGCCTTTGGGAAAATCCAGCATTCAATCATGTTTAAAACACCAGATAAATGAAAGATAGAAAGATAGAACATACCTCAACACTAAAAAGCATAGGACATTTACTCGAACATTCTACTAGCATTCAAGCTGACAGTTGTTTCTGCAGTATGCATGAATGACAGCTCTCCCAAGTGTTTCCGGGAGATGAAATGAGGTCATTCAGAAGAAAGGATTGGCACCGTTCCTGCAGCTTGGAAGTGTTTGTGAATATGACTTAACATTCATATAATTTCCTCAATAAGCCCAATCCTGGTCAGTGTATGTTACATTTCTAAACTGTATTGAATAAGTTGTTTTTCCTATGATATATCTATTGGTGGATATAGGAAAGAAAATAATACAATAATATGGATTTTTTTTGCATGATTCTGGCCTCATGCATGCTAGGCAAGTTCTCTACCACCGAGCTACATACCCAGTCCTTTCTATTTCGAGATAGGGTCTCTCCAAGTTGCCCAGGATGACTTCAAATTAACAATCTTCCTCGGTCTTCTGAGTAGCTGGTATTTCAGTAGGTGGGTGCCACTGACCCTGGGTTGTTTTTTGTTTTAGATTATTATTTAGATTGTCAATTTTATCATCTGAAAATGTGATCAATTCACTTCTTCCCACCACATCAAGCTGTGATAGCTCTTGCTTCCTTGGTCACACTGACTTAAAGTTTCAGAACAGTGTTGGTAGAGCCAGCGGCAGGTACATTGACTTCAGTGAGTTTCATGAAGATTCTCCAAGTAATTTCATGTCAGGGAAGATACTGGCTGATAGTTAAAGAATCTATTTTTTAATGTTTAAGAAATATGTGCCTATTTACAATTTAAATTTTTTTTTAGTTGTGGGTGAACACAATACCTTTATTTTATTTATTTATTTTTATGTGGTGCTAAGGATCGAACCCAGTGCCTCACACATGTGAGGCAAGCGCTCTCCCATTAAGCCACAGCCCCATCCCTATGTACAGTTTTCTCCCAACTATTTTCATGGAGTATCTTTTCCATCTATTAAAATGACCTTATTATATCTAGGTACTGTTTCCACTTATTTATGATAACATAATAATTGAATTATCATTATAAAATGTGTAATAGGGCAACAGCAACGTCTTCCTGGGGGGTCCTTCTTCCTGCCGAGGAGGGTGTAAGCCACCTGGAAAATTAAAATCTAAAATAATTAGTGAAGAACAAAACACAAATAGAAACGTGTTTACAAAAAGCAGAGCCCCTGATAGATGGAGTCCACATGAGGTTGGAACTAGACAAAGGAAACATGGCTCTGGTGGTTTATTTAAGGGGGTATATCAAAGGCAGGGATAAGGTTTTAAGGGCAGAGTCTTGCTGATCGCAGGTCAATTGGCATCTTGGCTGGTCACGTCCATCTCAGGTGCTATGTGGGACACGGCAGAGGAGGATAGAAATTCACACTGTCCCTGGGCAACTGACCAGAGAAAATGTCCACTGGTCATTCCCAGACCCCAGGTATTTCTATCCACTAGGCTTCTATGTGTGGTGACCCACACACAACCCTTCATCGGCTCATGACAAATGAGCATTGCCTTCTTGGGTTGCAAGCTATCTGGTCATCATATATAGTCTGCTTGACAAATTCATGACTATATTTTAGAGCTGATTGGTTCATGTTTTTCTCATTTGCACTAATTAATTAAATCAATGGGTGATTATTCTTATGCTGCTATATTTTTGGCCTCAATGTTAAAATAGATTCACAAACTCCATTGGACAACTGTTTTCATATATTCTCAGATATTTTTTACAAACTGCAAATAGGTGAGATTTAAAAATTACTAATGTGGTGTCTTTTCTTTCATGAAAGATATATTTTGTTGGTATGTGTTTTCTTCCTTGATTACTCCTTGCATTATACTTTTAACTAAAAACTAACCATTATTTAAAATCTGATAGTATCAACCATTATGGAAATTATAGATTCATGACTTTAAACATTTTTTATTAAAATTCTTAGTACTATTAGGGTATCAATTCAAGCTCATCTGAGATGACCAAGGATGGCTGAGTAGGTGTCAGGGCCGTTGAATAGATGGAAGTCAGCTGTGGATACAAATTTAGATTTGTGTCTGGGTGTTTCCAGATAGTGGTTGTAACATGGGGATTTGGTGGCATTAAGAAGCCCCAATTTGAGCAACAGTAGAGGAGGAACCAAGCCAATGCTTCCTAGAGCACTGGGCCCTAGCCCCAGGCAGCCAGGTTCTGGAGATGGCTGTGAACTTCTCATTTCCCCAGCTGATACCTCTCTCCTGGAGACGTTTACTTTATATGGAACCAGAAAACCACACAGGGATTTCAGTATTTCTCCTCCAGGGACTTTCTGAGAAGCCATTCTTTCTAGACTGTTCCTGTCCTTGTACCTGGTGATTGTCTTTAGGAACCTGCTCATCATCCTGGCCACCATCTCAGACTCCCACCTGCACATGCCCGTGTACTTCTTCCTCTCCAACCTGTCCTTTGTGGACATCTGCTTCACCTCCACCACTATCTCAAAGATGCTGGTGAACATCCAGACATGGAGCAAGGCCATTACCTACTTAGGCTGCATCACCCAGATGTGCTGTTTCACAGTGTTTGGACTGCTGAACAATTTTCTTCTTATTCTGGTGGCCTGTGGTCACTTCCAGGGTATCTGGCACCCCCTGCAACACAGCACCCTCATAAGCCCCAGGCTCTGTGCCCAGCTACTTCTCCTAGCTGGTTGTCAGTGTGCTGGTTTAAAATAGATTCACAACCTCCACTAGACAACAACTCTTCCTGGGAGCTGAAGTTTACTGTGGCTCTCTTTCTTCTCAGTCATGGAAATCCTGCACTATTTCTGTCAACTCTCTGAAATCCTCATGCTCACCTGCTCTGACACCTTCATCAATAACTTCCTGTCATATAGTGTAATGCATGTGGGGGCTTCCCCCCAATTTCTGAATCATTTTCACTTACTTTCAAATTATGGCTTCTGTGCTGTAGATCTCAAAAGCAGGAAGGAAGTATAAAGCATCTACGGCCCCTGTGATTCTCATCTCTTGTCCCCCTATTCTAAGACCTTGTCTGGGGGTCTACCTCAGCTCCACATGGACACATACCTCCTGGACAGGGGTGCCTGCCTCCTCCCTGTACACCCTGGTCATGGTGTACAGGACAACATGGTGATCACCCAGGGTGAATCCCTTCACCTACAGCCTGAGGGACAGGGACATGAAGAGGGTCCTGAGAGCACTTCTGTACAACTTGTTGACCTGCAGATGGCAATACTGACCCTGTGCCTGGGCAAGTGTGACCAAGGTCGATGAAACAGAGCACTTCATGCCTTGGATTTTGCAGCTTTCCTGGCTGGTCTTCCTTGCAGATCCTTTGCTTTGCTGTGGACATCTGAAAATATTTTTGAAGGTGGTCTTTAAGTCTTTTGACTTTTTCTATCTTCTTTTTAATTTGTAAAAGGATGTAATTTCTTTATCAGATTTGTTTATCTATTTATCTATCTTTTTATAAGAGGGCCCCCTTTCCATTTTATTTGCAGGACCTTTTGATGAGAAAATTTATACAATTTTGATGAAGTCCAATTTTTCCCTTTGTAAAATTATCTTTCTTTCTATGGATCAATACTTTGGATCACAAGAACCATTTGAGCTCAGAAAGTAATAGAGATGGTTCCTTTACTTTCTTTTCACTGAAGGATGATGGAATGTGATGGCATTGAGTAGAAATGTTTCACTGAATTTTGAATTTTTACCTTTTCCCAGGCCAGCACTATGTGGCCCAGGGCCAAGTAGCGCCCGGTCAGACACACGGTCATCATGACCAACACAGATCCCCTACAGCATACTCAGCCATGATGTCTGGTGGATTGGGCATGTAAATCCATGTGTGACTCATTGTTTTACTCAGCTATTTTACTGCTCTGTATAAAGGACCTGACCAGGACAACTGTAGAGGAGGAAAAGTTTACTTGAGGGATCATGATTTCAAAGGTCTTGGTTGATAGAAGTCCAGCTCCATTCCTTGTCCCTGGAGGTGAGACTGAACATCATCATGGAGTGTATGGCAGAGGGAAGGAGCTCACATGGTGATCAGGAGGCAGAGCTCCACTCCTCCAATACAAATATATAAGACCCAAAGCTATGCCCCCAAATCCCACCTCCTCCATCTACACCCCATCACTTCAGTTACCACTCAGTTAATCCCCATCAGGGGATTAAATCACTGATTGGGTTAGTAACCCAATCATTTCTTCTCTTACAACCCAATCATTTCTCCTCTGACCCTTCTTGCACTGTCTCACAGGTGAGCTTTTGGGGGACACCTCACATCCAAACCATAACACCTATGATATTTGCAATTTATGATGGTTAATGGGAGGAGCAGCTGTATATATGAGCCAGAAGAAAAATTACCAACCTTCCCTGAGAAGGTGTATTTCTGCTCTTTCTGTGATCCTGCATTTTACATATACATTATTGCTTTGCTGATAATATGCCAGACCCTACACACACACACACACACACACACACACACACACACACACACACACGTCTGGCTGCTCTGGTGCAACTGACCCTGGAACCCAGCCGAGCTGCCACTTCTATTCAGACTGTCTTTGTGATACCCTGTGGCTACATCTGACATCCCACAACACCCCAACAGACTAGGGCAGCTTGGGATGTCCCACACCTGACCCTCTCAGATGTCTCTGTCTACAGCCTCTCTGGACGACTCCTCCCCTCTGCAGCTGCTTCACATCTCCTCACTCCAATCCATGAGAACTGCCTTCCCCACCCATGAGCAGAAAATCTGGGTTGAGCCAGCTGGACACTGTGCATATGCATGAACCTGACCATTTTATCCATAAAACTGACCTTCCTCTAGCATTTTGGGGTCAGTCCATGTGTTCCTTCCCCTTATGCTGCAGCATGGGTTCTAATAGAGCTTCTTTCAGATGGTTTTGCTTTTCCTAATAATTATATCTGTCTGAAGTAGAGTAAGAAAAACAGATTTCTCTAAGATCAAGTAACACTACAGCTTGCTGGCACTCCAGGTAGTCAGCAGCTGGAGCTAGTAACACTGAGAGCAGTGAGTAGTAGCCAGTGAGTGATGTAGAGCTTCACAGAACTGCCAGGAGCTGCTACCTTTGTCCACTAGGGAGCAGTGAGGGGAGCTGCTAATACTAGTACCTGAGAGCTGCGGGTAGTCAAGTCTCAGAGCTGCTAACACCAAGGGAGCTCTACTTTGCATGTCTGTGATTTCTATGCAAATTGAGCAAAAGAACTCTCAACTGATTGGTAACACAAATAATTAGTATGATTATGATTTTATGGGGTTTTATATCAATCATTGGGGAACAGAAGACACTGACCATGAATAGCTTTAAAAATATAAGACACAAGCTTTAAATTTTTTTATAAATTATGATTTTTAATTGTACAAATTTATGTGATAGTGTGCAATTTAGTACATATATGTAATACATACCCATCGATTCAAAGCATTTAACATTTTAATCTCCTTCAACATTTTTAATTTTTTATTAAAATATTAAAGTTGAGCATATTTATTAGGTATAATGATATTTCAATACATGAATTTATTATGTACTGATCAAATCAAGGTAGTTAATATTCAATTGGGCCTCCAAGCTGATCTATTCTAGTTGTTCATAAAATATATGATAGGTTATCTAGGACCATAGACACCAGACTGTGCTGGAGGAAACTTGAACTTATTTCTATTTTGGCACCTCCTCTACCCATCTGCCAGTCAGTGTTTAATTCCTATTTGCATGCCTCCCAGAGATGCAGACTTGAACAAGCTTGTAATTGCAGTGTCCATCTGGCTAGTAGTTAACAATTCAATATTTTTCAACACAATAAAAGGGTGGTTTTGTTCATGTTTGCTTTCATAACAAACAGTGCCTCAAATTCCCATGTTTTCATATGAAGAAAAATGAGTCCCAGTGATGTTGCATGCAGGCTTTAAGGAACATTGCTCTGTCCTGTACCTTGTGCTCCACAGGTGGCATCAAATTGAGAATGTGGCCACAGGAACAGCCCTTATGTGAGAGGTGCCCATTCTCCTAACAAGGGAAGAAAGGAGAAGCAGTAGAATATCACAAGCCTCTTGCAACTTCTTCTGAATCAGAAGCACATCATATTGGCACATGTCCTATCAAATAAAGCAGGTCATTTTCTTTATTAGTCAGCGTTGTCCAAAGAAAAAGAACAAACAGAAGGTAAATAAAGAGACTCATAGGATAACAGAGATAGATAGAAATAGAATATCGACTCACACAATCACAAAGGCTGAGTATTTTCATAATGAAAACTCTCTATAATCGGGGGCCAGAAAAGCCAATCTTGTGATTCTATCTAGAAGGTGAAAGCTGCAGAGCCATGGAGGTCAAGGGTGCAGCCCCTGGTCCAAATAAAGGCTACGAGACCCCCGAGGGCTGATGGTGCTGGTCCCATAGTCCAAAGACTGAAAATTAGAGTCTGACATCCAAGGATAGCAGCAGGAGAGACTGTGCCCTGCTCAAGAAGGAAAACCCAGCGAGAGTTTCCCCTTGTTCCTGTCACATCCATCCCCTTGACAATGGAGGTTTCCCTCACTACACACATTCAGGGTGGGTGGTCCTCACCCACCCACTGACCCCCACACAGTTCTTCTCTGGAAACACCCTCCCAGACACACTCAGAAGTAATGGTCTACCAGTTTTTCAGGAATCCCTCCAGGCAATAAATTTCATATCCCAAGTAGATCATCATGTTGTCCAACTCAAAAGGCACAAAGAAGGGACGCGGGTCCTACCATGTGAGGCACTGTCTAGAGCCAGGTAGTGGGTGGGGTGGTGCAGTCTTCCTGTAGACAACCCAAAAGTGACAACCAACTGCGAAATGGAAAACAGGTGAGGCATTTCACACTCCTTCAAGCATCAAATGTTTACTAATTGTGTGTTTTGGATTTGCAACAAGGAGGATGAGAAAAGAGGGAGAAATTACTTAATGCATCAAGAACCATCAGCTGCATTGCTTTGCTAAGAGTGTAAAATAGTAGAAAAGAATCTAACAATCCTTCCTGGGCCTACTTGGAGCCACCGTGAGTGATTCAGAGATGGTGCCTGTGAATCTAACACAGAATAAGGTGGTGGACTCAGACCTCGCTTGAGCTGCCTGCCTGGGTCCTAGGGTGCTTTCCCTTGCACCACCCCTCCCTGTCTCCCAGGAGCATCTCAATGCTGGACTCACGTCCTGTACCAGGAAACTCTTGTGACATCACAGTGACCTGAGCCAATGAGGAGCAAGGTGATGGTCACAATAGCTGCTATCTGTGGGGCACCTGCCCTGGGCAGGTAATTTCCTGTGAGCTTCAACTTATGAACCAGTTCACACCAAAACTATATGAAAAAAGGAGAATCTACCAAGTTTATATATAAGGAGACAAAGTCAGTAAATTCGATTTCCTGTTGTGAAGGGAATATTGAGGAAAACAGTGTCAACGTTTTTAGGCAGAAGCTGAGCTGCTAAGTCCACATTGGACCACCTAAAATCAGAACTAAGATTGTGGAGGTAATCCTCAGTGGAGAAGTCCTCAAAATGCCTAAACCTGACTCTTATTCCGCATCATACCCTCCATGCTCCAAGCATGATGTACAGTCTGGTACAGGCAGCATCAACATCGAGGGCTATTAACAAATGCAGAGTCTCTGGGTGACCCTAGACCTGCCAAATCACAAACCACAGTCTGACTTTGAACAAGACTCTGGAGCAATTCACATTCACATTGAAGCTGGAGAAGTTTGGGTGTGCTGTCCTCGAACCCTCCCCTGTGGACATTTGTGCTATACCTTGTGGTGTGGTGTCCTGTCTCTTATAGGATGTCAAACAACATTCCAGGCTTCAGCCTGCTAGGTTCAGTACCAACTCCCAAGCTGTTACAATCCAAAGTCTCTCCAGACATTGGCAAGAGTCTCCTGAAGGCATCATCACTCCTGGTGGAGCTCACTGACCTGGAGCAGAACTGAGAACGTCTTGATGGAGGTCCCACCAAAGCTCCACTCAGGGCAGATGGATTAGCCTTTTGAGCCACATTTACAAAGGTAAAATGAATCCCTAATAGAAATGAGTTACGATGGACACCTGTAAAATGTAAATGAAACTATAATAGATTCAGTCCATGGTGCCATAAAACATCTAAATGTACCTATTAGACCTACCAAGTGTTTCATAAAGGAAAGAGGAAATGACAATTCTTGATTTGTGATCTCAGCAAGAACCTCCAACGTGCTTCATAGAAATGAAGCTAAGAGTTGTAGAAACTTCTCATGGTTTTATAATAAGTAAACACAATTTTCTTGTTTGATGAAAGGGAAAAAAAAATCTGAAGACATCAGGAATTGTTTTCCCTCATAAGCCAGGACTTTGGAGTTCCAAGAAATGTAGCAAAGTCAGGCATCTTGGACTTTGGGGTAAATTGTTAACTAAGGATTGGGCAAAAGTGCTGTGGAGGTTAGACTTCTGGGAGGCAGGAGGCTTCATGAAGAAGGAGCATAATGACTGGATCCCCCTGATTTCTAACCTTCTCTCTTGGGAACAGAGAACAAGCAGGACAATTATCTTTTCTGCTCTGACCAGTGTCCCAGAGGGACATCGGGTGCACAGGGATTGCAGGAACCAGAGGAGATGTACCTAATGAGCAGAGAAAGGGAGCTATAAATAGATCCTCTGATGCTCTCCCTCTGCACAATTATAGTCTGGACAGGACATGATGGTTTCTTGTGGAGACCTAGGGGTGGTTAGGGGACCAGTACTTCACTCCTTCCTGTTTTCTTGACTGGGATAGAGCTGTGGCCTTCATCATCAACCAACCAGGGTTAATCCAGAAGGCCATACTGAGACCTTCTTCTCAGACACCCCGTCCAGGTGAGTCTGAGATCCCAGCAGGTATACAGGAAAGGTTCCGCAAGAAGAGAAGGTGATAAAATTGACCTGAGGTACCTGAGAACCAAGCCATCCCAGCCTCGAGCTGAGACCCATGTCTTGGTTTGTTATCCTAACTGACTCATTTCAACCTCATCAGCATTTTATAAAGAGGTGTCTTTTAGAGTTTTGAATGCATAAATCCTCATTGACAATTATGAGATGGGAATAGAATTCTATCTGGATGAGACTAAAGAAATGGTGTAATGCATTTCTCATAAAGTATAGTCTATCTAAAGAGTTTTGCAGTTTGGGAATGGGAAAATTGATTATAAGGTGTCGACATCTGTGCCGTGAAGTGAGAATAATTTTTCTTAAATTTTTAACATGAACTATATCTGAGCCTGGCCCTGTACTCGTCACAGGACCTGATAACGGATTACTTACTAAATCTACCATGAAACAGGTCCTGAGAAGTCGTTTTACAAGGCCTTCTTCCGTGCTTGGTGTTTGCATGGGGAAGACACAGTTTTATTTGATAAGAAGGAGGAAAACCAAGTGGCCTTATATGGCAATGCCTTTGTCACTGCGGAGGTAGAACATATTCTGTTAGCCTTTTCCTTTCCCTTTACAATTCCAAAATCCTTGTGAACGTATTTTGTGGGGACTGAGTACTTTTATCTTATAGTTTCCTTCTTTCAAAGTGGAAAAATGGAGACTTTTCACTAATTTTGCTGTTTGCCATGGAGATATTTTACATGGGTCTTCCACGTGGTGAGAGGGTAAGTGGAAGTTCCTAGATTTCATGTCGGGAAGCCCATCAGTCATACTTCAGGCCAATCACCTCAGTCACTTTTTAAATTAGAAAGTTATTCTGCATGGTCTATTGTAAGGTATTTTTTAAAATTCCTTTTGCCAATCTATTTCACATAGGTTTTTTCCTCACCAGTACCTTTTTTGCCTTTTGGTATTGATTTCAGTTTTACAACTGTCTTTCCTTTTCCACCTCCTTATGGGGCTGATTCTTTTGTATTCAACTACAGGTGACCCACATCTTTCTAACAAGTAGATGTGTTTATACACAGGAATTTCACTATGTTTATGGAGACTGCCTAGCTGTACAATTGGTATCAATAATCAGCATCCTAGGTTTCCCTTGGAGAATGAATGAGATAATGCATGTAACATGTGTCTAGCTCACCTGCATGGTGAGACTCCTAAAAGCATCTACCGGAATACTTGAATCATGATCACTACTCAGTTTCATTATCCTGTCCATTGGGTCCAGTGTCAGAAGCACATCTGAGTCCAACATATGCCTGCCTTTGTGAAAACATGAAGATAACAAAGCAGGTAAGATCTCTGCTTCACTGGTTCTTATGTTACAATGGCAAAGGTAGACAATGATGACATCACCCATCCATGTGATCACGTTCTCTGGGGTGAACCCCAGGAGCAGAGGGCAGGTCTTCAGGAGAGGTGCGCTATGCACGGAAATTGATAGAGAGTGAGCAGCCCTGGAACCAGTTTCTGAGCTCCTACATTCCACAATGGGAATGACCCTTTAACGTGCAGGTGCTATCGTTTTGCTAGTATTTTATTGGGGGATGTTTCCCACTACTGTTCATCAAGTACACTGGCCTGTAATTTAATTTTTTGGTAGTGTGCTTGTCTGGCCAAATTGTGACCTTTATGATATTCACCCCTGAAACATAAGAAACAGAGAGATAAGGAGGGATCCACTTTGATCCACAGGATACTTTTGAAATAAAAATACTGCATGATTCCACAGAGAGCAATATCTAAAGCCGTCAAGCTCATAGATACCTCGAGTAGAATGGCAGTGTCAGGAATGGTTAAGGGGAGATGTGGGCTGTGTGTTCAGGTTTATAAAGTCACAGTTATGTAAGATGACTAACTTCTAGATACCTGCTGTACAATTCAGTACCTAGCACTAACATTATGATATTGTGTATGTGAAATTTAGCTATTAGAATATATACCTTGTGTTAAGAAGAAAAAAACACAAATAAAATTAAAAATAAGAGGAGCAAGAAGAGTCTGAGAGCTGATGAATATGTCTAGCACATTAAATGTGGTGACAGGATTGCCAGGGTTTAAAGTATCTGAATTCATCTGATTGCACTGATTGCATATGTGCTGTTCATCATCTATCAACTATACACCTACCTAAAGCTGATATTTTTGACAACATGGGAACTAAGGACCCTCTGCATCCTGAGAAGCTTAGCATCTCCATAGCAGCCAGGAAGCTGCTCCTTCCTCAGCATTCAAGATGAGGTCTCTCCTCCACCCCTTGGCTAATGCTGGCTGCCACCATGGCTTCCCTTGAAACGTGGATGTGTGCAGCCAGCTCTTCCCCTGGACCCCTGCCCATCTTGCTCCTCCTACCAGGCCCAGGCCTCTACAGACCACCTCGGGGCACCCTCCTCTCCTGGAGGTCTCTGCTTAAACATCACCTTTACCTCTCTTACCTGGACCCCCATAGGAATAGCACCTCCATCTCCCTCACTTATTACCTGTATGTTTTATTCTTAGAAATTGTACCATGTGAACATTCTGGGTCATTTTTTTAAATTTTTAACTGATACATAGAAATTACACACACACACACACACACACACACACACACACATAAATGTATTTATGGATTGCCACATGATGTTTTAATTTGTAAATACATTTATAATGTTCAAGTCTATCTTCTCAAGCATGTGTAATTCATTTATGGTGAATACATTCAAAATCCTAGTCTAGATCTATTTTTCAAATTGGCTTGTGTGATTCTGTTCTGATTTTAGGTATTTTGCTCTTTCAGGACTCTGTGTTCATTGCGTGGACAGTGCCAGGAACATGTTAGGAACTCAATTTGCACTCCTCAAGGGCATGAAAAATTAATCATTAAAACTGTGGCATAGATAACATATTGAGGAAAAGATATAGAGGGACCCCAATTCCTAATCACCAGTTGACACCAGGAACATCTAAAAGGGGAGCTGATACACATATTAGCCACGTAACCAAATTATGACAGGCAAATTTCAGAAAATGACACACAAATTACAAAGTTTCTTCTTCTGGGATTTTCAGAGGACCCAGAACTGCAGCCCCTCATCTTTGGCCTTTTCCTGTCCATGTACCTGGTCACTGTGCTGGGGAACCTGCTCATCATCCTGGCTGTCATCTCAGACTCCCACCTGCACACGCCCATGTACTTCTTCCTCTCCATCCTGTCCTTTGTGGACATCTGCTTCACCTCCACCACCATCCCAAATATGTTGGTGAACATCCAGGCACAGAACAAGGACATTACCTACGAAGGCTGCATCACACAGATTTATTTTTTTTACATTATTTGTAGTGATGGACAACTTCCTTCTGACTGTGATAGCTGATGACCGGTATGTGGCCATCTGTCACCCCCTGCACTACATGGTCATCATGAACCCCAGGCTCTGTGGATTGATGGTGCTGGCATCCTGGATCATGAGTGACATGAATTCCTTATTACAAAGCTTAATGGTGTTGCGACTGTCCTTCTGCACAGATTTGGAAATCCCCCACTTTTTCTGTGAGCTTAATCAGGTGGTCCACCTTGCCTGCTCTGACACCTTTCTTAATGACCTGGTGGTTTACATCACAGCTCTGCTTTTTGGTCCCCTCATTGGCATGCTTTACTCATACTCCAAGATCATGTCTGTTGGGAGTCGCTGGGGCTCCAAAGACTAACTTCCCCATCACCCAAGAAGAGCTGACCAATTGTGAGCCCTGCTGGCTCACATGTTCCTTACCCACCAATTAGAGCCCTGTTGGCTCACATGATCCTTACCCACCAATCAGAGCCCTGCTGGCTCATCTGATCCTACTCACCAATCAGACTAGCCCTGCTGGCTCACCTGATCCTTACCCTCCAATCAAAAAGCACCCCATGCCAACTGTGAAACTACCCCTGGCTCTATAAATATGCAGAGCTATTCCTCAATAAATGGGCATTTGCTCTGATGACAAGCCTTGTTCGTTCTTTCAGTGTCCTCCATCTGTAAAATCTCTTCAGCTCAGGGCAAGTACAGAGCATTCTCCACCTGTGCGTCTCACCTCTCTGTGGTCTCCTTATTTTATGGCACAAGCCTAGGTGTGTACCTCAGCACTGATGTGACCCCAAATGCACACTCCATTGCAGCAGTCTCAGTGATGTACACTGTGGTCACCCCTATGCTGAACCCCTTCATCTATAGTCTGAAGAATAAGGACATCAAGAATGCTCTGAAAGAACTTTTTGGAAGGAAGCCACAAAAGCCCTCATTATCCTGAGCCTTAAGAGTGTTGTGGATCTATCTCTAGCAATTAGAGAATACAAATTAAAACTACACTTAGATTTCATCTCACTCCAGTTAGAATGGCAATTATCACAAGTAACAATAAATGTTTTGTGAGGATGTAGAGGAAAAGGTTCACTCATAAATGCTGGTGGGACTGCAAATGGGTACACTCACTCTGGAAAGCAATATGGAGATTCCTTAGTGAACTTGGAATGGAACCACCATTTGACCCAGTTATCCCACTCCTCAGCATATACCCAAATGACTTAAAATCAGCATATTACAGCTAAATTCACAATAGGCAAGCTATGGAACCAAGCTCTGGAACCAACCTAGGTGCCCTTCAATGATGAATGGCAGGAGGTATTGGTAGAGGAAGCCTCTCTCCTCACTGTAGACAGGAAGTAGAGAGAGAGGATAATAGTTGACAAGGGCACAATACATAATCCCCAAGGACACACCCCCAGAGACCCACTTATTCCAGCTCTACCCCACCTGCCTACGATTGCCACCCAGTAGAGCAATTCTTTAAAATTAGAAGATGGGAGAAGCAGATGTTGAAAAAAAACACAAAGTTTCAGTCAGACTGGAGGAATAAGTTTTAGTGACCTACTGCTCTGCAGGGTGACTGCAGTTTATAAAAAAATATTGTATATGTTAAAATTCCTGAAATAGGCTTGTAACGTGGGGTGAGTTTTGTGCCCATCAATAGACGAATGCATAAAGAGAATAGGGCATATCCACACAAGGGAGTGTTTCTGAGACATAAAGAAGGAAATCCTGCCATTTGCAGCAGAATGAATAGAACTGGAGAAAAGTCAGAAACAGAAAGACAGGTTGTTGGGAGTCTCCCCAACTCCAAAGACTAACTTTCCCATCCCCTGAGAAGAGCCATCCAATGGTGAGCCCTGCTGGCTCACATGATCCTTACCCACCAATCAGACTAGCCCTGCTGGCTCACATGATCCTTACCCACCAATCAGACTAGCCCTGCTGGCTCACATGATCCTTACACATCAATCAGACTAGCCCTGCTGGCTCACATGATCCTTACCCACCAATCAGAAAGCACCCCATGCTGTCAAACCCTTTAACCATTAAACTGTCATAACTGTCAAACCATCCCCAGCTCTATAAATATGCAGAGCTCTTCCTCAATAAACGGGCATTTTCTCCAACTACAAGCCTTGTTCGGTCTTTCACAGGTAATGCATCTGCCCTTTCATAGATAGAAACAAGAAAAACGAAGATGACTGGCAAGTAGAAGAGGGATTGCTAGGCACCTGGGAAGGGTGGGAGCAGGTAGAGGAATGGATGGACTTGATCAGTGGGCAATATTTGCATGGGTGGAAATATCACAGTGAATCCCATTAATTTAGACAATTAGTATGTGTGTATGATAATAATAAAATAGATGTTTCATGTTCTCATCACATAAAATAATGCATTGGTGAAGAAATGAAATTGATAATTAACTAGATTGAGATTTTATATCATGTATATGCATCAGAACTTCACATTGTGCCCCACAAATACACATAATTGTTTCAATTAAAAATCAATAAAAAATTTAAAAGAATGATAATAAACAAAATTTGACAGAACATTAACATGAACTGAAGCAAGATATGTGAGAAGGTATGAACATGAAAAAATTTAGTTTTATCAAACATCTCATCTGGTTCTGTCCTGTTTCCCTCATTACTTCACATTCAACAGCACCCTAGAGAGTCTGTCCACGTAAGTACAAAGTCTAATTATTTAACTGACTGAAAAATATTTTATGCTATGGCTTAACATTTACACGTCTGACGGTCTATGATATCATTCTTCATTAAACCACTATAATATAATCAATCTACAATGATTTTTACAAAGGTATTTCGGGGTTGGTTATTTCAAACTGTGGTTCTGGACTTGGTTTATTTTGGTACTCTGGGGGACACTGGGAAATGGCTGGAGATGGCCTTGACAGAGACACCAGGAGGGGTGACCTGCTAACATCCCACCAGGCAGAGGACAGCACAGCAATGAGGCCTGGGAAGTCAATGGTCCCTTGACTCAGAAAGCTGGGTTGGTATCACCTGCACTTTGGGTATTGAAAGCTGCATTTAGATATTTTTCCAGGTACCACAATTCTTCCCATTTCCAGAAAAATTAGAGCATCCCTTTTCCCACCTGTTTAAAACTTCCAACCCCATCAATCTGATAGCTCTTCATGTTTTTCCCATGTAAATGGGCGTGCTCGAGATTTACAGTGTTGTCCTTCCAGCATTACTGTTTTTCAGTAAATATTTATATGTCCAATCACCATTTCAGTCTATTTTGATACTAGTCTATTATTTACAGTAAACATTCCAAATAAGCATTGCAGATTATTATTTCTTAATTGGTTTTCAGGTATTTTGGCCATAAAAACTTTAAAATTTTATTCAGATAAATGTGTGTGTCTTCATACTTCTAAGTTTCTTGCCTTATTTAAGATAAATCTCCTACCCATAGATTTTGTATATATATTCTTCCTGGATGTTCATCTGAAATGTATTGGTTACATTTACACCAAGTTCTTTAACTCCTCTGATATTTTGCTAAGATATGGAGCTAGGGGGGCATCTTAATTTTCCTCCAGATACACAGTGTTATGTTTAGATAACCCCAAAGTTCATTTGTGGAACAATGCAAGAAAGTATAGAGGTGAATGGGAAAAAAAACAAGGAGAAAAATGAATTACAGTAGATGGGGTAGAGAGAGAAGATGGGAGGGGAGGGGATGGGGGGATAGTAGAGGATAGGAAAGGTAGCAGAATACAACAGTTACTAATATGGCATTATGTAAAAATGTGGATGTGTAACCGATGTGATTCTGCAATCTGTATTTGGGGTAAAAATGGGAGTTCATAACCCACTTGAATCTAATGTATGAAATATGATATGTTAAGAGCTTTGTAATGTTTTGAACAACCAACAAAAAAAAAAGAAAGTATTGAGGTGAAATGATTGGTGTTTTGAGATCCTCAATCCAATCAGTGAATTAATCCCCTGATAGAGATTAAGTGAGTGGTGACTGTAGGCAGGTGGGGTGTGGCTGCAGGAGGTAGGTCCCTGGGGGCTTGTCCTTGTTGAGTGGAGCACTCTCTGCTTCCTGATCCTCATGTCCTAGCCTGTTTTCCTCCACCATACTCTTTTGCCACAATATTCTGCCTCACAACAAGTCCCAAATATTGAAGCTAGCCATCTTTGGGGTGAAACCTATGAAACCGTGAGTCACCAAATAAACATTTCCTCCTTAAAATTTTTCTCCTAAGTTCCTTTGGTCATTGAAAAAACTGAATAAAACATAGCCACTTACACCAGCTTTTATTTACTTTTTCAGGCTCTTCCAACTATATTCAAATATAATCTTGTCATTTACTAAATTTGCATATATGCTGAAACATAATCCCTGATTTGTTCAACAAATAATTCTAGGAATATATTATTCTAGAATATTATATAGGTATATGAATGTGTATGAATATACACACACACAGAGATATACATATTTAAGGATGTACCAATTTAATTAAATTATTGCTATTTTATATTTTTCACTTTGTTTAATACTTCTTTCATTTTGTTTGTTACAGTTGTTTTGACACTAATGTATTCAACCTGGCTCTATCGCCTTGAAATTATTTTTATTTTAAAACTTCTTCCTTTAAAATGAACCCTATTATGATGAGTAACTATAATATACTATCAAAAACATTAAAAAACTTCTCCCATTCTATAAACTTTTCTAAATAACGCACATGTATCCACATATAATAAACATAAAGGCGAAAACATAAAGGAGAAAATAGCAGATGAAAGTCCCTGCTCATTTGTCCCTTGCATTACAATGGCACAGAGTATAGCTAAATAAATGTATGTGCCATTGTGTCCTCAGAGATATACCATATGGAGAGTGTCATGTGTGTGAAAGGTTGTACTCATCACAGGAAAACAATTTTGAAGAGTATGGGGAGGGGGCCTTCAAATGTTGGACTAAGTCCAGAACCAGGACCAGGACGAGCCATCTGGTGTGTCAGAGAGAGGGCATCATAGAAGCAGAGACCAGAACAGTGGTTACCAGAGGCTGGAGGACATGGTGGAGAGAGAGGAGGGCCCATGGGTACAGCCTGGAGCAATAACTTCCCATGTCGTGGTAACTGTGGTGGACAACACTTGTGGGTTTCAAAGCAGCTGGTGGAGAGGCTTTGTGACTGTTCCCACATGAAGAAACCGTGAAAGTTCAAGGTGCTGGATACCCACACAACCCTGACCTGATGGTTACACAGTGTGAATGTATATTGACATGTCACATTGTACCCCAAATATGAACAATCATGATGCGTCAGTGGTAAATTTTAGAACTATTAAAAAGGAAGACTAAGACCCAAGAAAAGAGCTGCCTGAGGAAAATGAGACGGAGGCCCTCCTCACCTGCCATCCAGTCCTGTGAAGACCAGTGGGGAAATCAATGGGGGTGAGCACATGAAAGGCCATTCTGTCTCACAAAACAGGACAAAGAGCATTTGTGGTTATTGGTGTATTTCCTTTGTGAGTTGTTGATTTACTCTCTAGGTAACAGTTTCTTCTATTTAGACATTTGACGTATGTGCTTTTCAACCCTCTGATGTTATCCTTACTCTGTCCTCTTGGTTAATGTGGTTTTGATCTCTTGTTTTGCTGGGCATCAAGGAGATAGAATGGGACTTGGAATGCCACCAGAAAAATGGAAACTGTTCCTTCCTAACAGTCTCCTGGGGACCTCCTGAGTTTATTAGCTCTGTCTCTTCCAGGTCCACGTACCCTGCCCCCTCTGTTTATTCAGCGTATTTTTTATTGTTTCTTTTAACACAGGGCAGATAAAGGTCACAGAAAAAGGGAACCACAATATAACCTGTGATGAAAAATTGACATCCTGGAGTCTCTGATGACCAATTCTACATTCTTTCAGGCAAGTTAATTTGATATCTGTAGCTCGAATCCATTTCTTTCTTATGGTGTGGCTGGGAGTGAGAAGAGCCTTGTGTTATCACACCATGCTGTGCGTACAGGGCTGTGTGTGTTGGGTGGGTGTGTGTACCTTTAGTGATGAGAGCAGGTTTCAGAGGAGGGGTACCTGGGCACAATATACAGACTCTCCCCAAGGTTTGATGGTTCTACCTGTCATTTCCCGACTTTTCAATGGTATAAAGCAATGTGCATTCTGAAGAAACTGTGCATTGAATTTCAAACTTAGGTTCTTTTCCAGGCTGGTGTTAGGCTGTATGATACCCTCATGATGCTGAGAACAGACAGCATGTGCCCTGCCAGTTCTATATTGCAAGACTTTCAAGGGCTCAGAACTGCACTGAGGCTACAGGTACTGTGTTGCCCAGCTGGGTTGTTCATGAGGTTACAGGCAGTCAAGGCATTTTCAGTTTACAATATTTTTCATTTGTTCTAGGTTTATTAGGCCATAATATAAATTATGGAATAAAAATTTATGGAAGATCTTTTGTATTCCTAATGGGGATTTATTATCCAGAGCCCAGAACATCTTCTATCATCTAAAGTGTTACACAATTTAAGTTTTTTCTTAATATTTCTACATCATAAGATTTTAGTTTATACTGCATGTTATTCAAATGTCACCAGAAACTAAAATTCTAAACACTGAATGACACAGAAAACTCTAGAAAGTCAAAAACTTCTAAATGTACAAGATTTTTATGAACAGAATCTGAAAAGCATGACATTATTTTTCATTTTTATTTCAATCATAGTTTTCACTGGATTCAAAACCAAACTAAATATATATCCCTCCAACCAAAGGAAGGCTGAAAAAATGGCACTTGAAAAACAGAAAGAGAATGTCACCTCCTGCACAGAAATAAAGGTGTTGAAACAAACAAACAAACAAAAAAAAGGATTTTAGGGATGCTTGTCTTTTTTCTGCATTGATTGCACATTGTCTAGACAGCCCCATGAACTGGGTTTATACTGAATTTGGTTCTGTAAAGGCATGAAGAAATTTGTTATTGTAGAATACATGATCTCTTGGGAAAAGCTGAGAATGGGAAATCATAAATGTTGGGGTGTTTCGTAAAGGGGAGAAGATTCACATAGGAAACATAAAAATAGTTTCTTGGCTGTAACATAAATGAGACCATTTCTGAAAGGTTAGTCATGCATGTCTGATTATTGTTGTTGTTGTCTCTCCCTCTCTGTGTCTCTCTCTCTCTCTCTCTCTCTCTCTCTCTCTCTCTCTCTCTCTCTCTCTCTCGTCAGATGGACCACATAGAACAAGGGAATGGTACATACATTTCAGAATTCCATCTTCTGGAATTTTCAGAGCAACCTGGATGGCAACCTTTCCTCCTTGGACTGTTCCTCTCCATGTACCTGATCACTGTGTGGAAACCTGCTCATTATCCTGGTCATCATCTCAGTCTCCCACCTGCATACACCCATACACTTCTTCCTCAGCAACCTGTCTTTTTCTGACATCTATATCACCTCCACCACTGTCCCAAAGATGCTGGTGAACATGCAGACACAGAGCAAGGCCATAAGCTTTGAAGGGTGCATCATGCAGAAGCACTTTTTCATAGTCTACCAGTTTGTGAAACTTCCTCCTGGCTGTGATGGCCTATGACCACTTTGTGGCCCTCTGTCACCCCCTGCACTACACAGTCATCATAAACCCCCAGCTCTGCATGTTGTTGGTTATGGTGTCCTAGATCCTGAGTGTCCTGCATGCCCTGTTACAAAGCTTAATGGTGTTGAGACTGTCCTTCTGCACAGACTTGGAAATCCCCCACTTTTTCTGTGAACTTAATCAGGTGGTCCAACATGCCTGTTCTGACATTTTTCCTAATGACATGGTGATGTACCTTACATCGGACTGCTGGGCAGTGGCCAGCTCGCTGGTATCCTTTACTCTTATTCTAAGATAGTTTCCTCCATAAGTTCAGTCTCTTCAGCTCAGGGCAAGTACAAAGCCCTCTCCACCTGTGCATCTCACCTCTCTGTGGTCTCCTTATTTTATTTCGTGAGCTTTGGTGTGTACCTTAATTCTGCTGTGACCATAATTCACACTCAAGTGCAACAGCCTCGGTGATGTACAGCGTGGTCACCCCCATGCTGAACCCCTACATCTATAGTCTGAGGAATAAGGACATCAAGAGTGCCCTAAGAAAATACCCCCGAGGAAAACTGTAATGGTGATTTTCCAGAACTCTCGATGCTTGCAGGACTGTCCTCCTCTGAGATAGTGACTGCAGTTCCATAGTCAGGTCACGGAAGTACAACTTGTTGCTACCAGATTTTTCTTTGAGTGTCAAGTTTCTTTAACTTTCATGACTTCATATAATTTAAACAACTCCTTTTATTAAAATTTCTGCTGTTTCTAATATTCAATGGTATTTTTTCATGTTGTCATTTTTTGCTACTTTCTCAAAGTTTTTACCAATTTTTGAAAATATTTTGAGTTTCCCACTGTCCAATGTGATTATTATTTGCACTAATGCGGTATGAACTACACTAGGCAGCTGAGGTCATTTGTATAACTTTATAGCAGGAGACAATCTGAAAGCAATTTTTTTGACACCTGCGTTCCTGATTCCTTGCTCCATCTCTCCTTAACTGCTCTCTCTGGTAACACAGACCTTAACATACTAGTATGTTTCCCAGCTGTCACGGGTGTTTGTTCTCCCCATGATGGTCTTGTCTCTCTCTAGCATGGTCCTCAGTGCATCCTGTTTACACTGCATAGTGTAGTAAGGCCAAAATTATGAATCCAATACATACTGAAAGTGTAACTCACACTGAGAGACCAATTTTAATGCCTTGGTTGACTTAGAGTCAGATACGACCAAGAATCCTGTGGACTAAAATGTTCAACATTCTTGAATTACTCTGGAAGATTTCTTTTTGGTGAGGTACATGGTTCTGGAGCAAATGGGCCTGGTGTATGAGAACCAGCCCCAACCTACTGGGGGCCTATGAAAGTGAGGCAGATGGACCCAGAGTGCAGAGTACAGTTTATTGGGGACTTACTGACAGAAGCTTGGTCCTGGACCATCAGCTCAGGGCAAGTACAAAGCCCTCTCCTCCTGTGCATCTCACCTCTCTGTGGTCTCCTTATTTTATTTTGTAAGCTTTGGTGTGTACCTTAATTCTGCTGTTGATCCCTGCAGTTTGGGTCAGAAGGAAGAGCATATACATCTGGGTTAGGACAATGACTTCATCAGAGCCAGAATGTACCTGGTTTACCTTAAGCTTATATCAAATCAGGGGCATCCTTGGAGCCAGGTCCAGCTGTACAGCTGCACACACCGGGCTGATGGCTTGGTCTGCTAGAGTTTGCTGGAAACTCTGCAGGAAACACCAACATGGGTTACTCTGGAGCAATTGTGGTGGATAAGATTCCAGATGGCTGCAGCTGTGTCACGCTGGGTCTATGCACACATCTAGTCACCAAAGTATAGACACTTGTTGTCCACACCATGGGGTTCCACTTGGCAGAAAGACCTGGTGAATTTTCTATATTATTCCATCTCATGTTTCTGCTTAAAACTCTCCAGTGCTGCTAACTAATATGACTCCCTCCATTGCCAATAACAAACTATCTCCCCCTTTAAACACGTTGCCACACACACTAGTGTGCAAGTGAGTGACAGAAGCATTGCCGTCATCAGTTTCTCTTTAATCTCCTAAACTCTCTTAAAATCAAAGGATGACTCATGCAAGACATTGACTAAGAGGCCCAGTTATGGCTCTGGGGATGGAGACTTCTGCTCTGGGCCTACAGGGTACTTCTAGGGGGGAAAAAACCCTGCTCTGGAGGGAAAGGAAGGTATTGGGGAATGAGAGTCATCAAATTTTGTTATGGGGGCTGGGGAGTTGGCTCAAGCGGTAATGCGCTCACCTGGCATGAGCGGGGCGCTGGGTTTGATCCTCAGCACCACATAAAAATTAAAAAATAAGAATGTTTGTCCACCGAAAACTAAAAAAAAATAGATAGATATTAAAAAATTCTCTCTCTCTCTATCTTTAAAAAAATTGTTATGTGCATGCGCAGATATGGCATAAAGAACCTCTCTTTTATTTATAATTGTAATGCAATAAAAAAATGAAAATTTTAAAATATGGTTTCAATCACTTCTAAATGCTTAGAAGGTAATATAATTCATATTCTGTTTTTTAATACAGTTATCTGAAATGAACATGAATATCCAGATCATTAGGAATAATGCCATCAAATATTAGAACAGATGCCAAAAATAAGAAACAACAGATTATTCTGAATGACTTCTGATCTATTTGTATCAATCACTGTATCAGTAAGCCATTGCTGTATAACTATCTATCCCCAAGGCAAATGGTTTAAGATAATGTTTTTCTTATTTCATGGGCATCTAACAGAATGTGCCTGTCATACTTCTCTTAGCATGGCATGCTCCAATGTCACTCATGTTGTTGTAAATGAAACAATGAGAGCTGCATGGCATTCCATTGTGTAATATTTACTACATTGTATTTATAAATGTGCCAATGAACATCAAAAGCACTATATATAATTGGCTTTATTTCTTGCCATCCTTTTGTTTCCTAAGCTTCTTTGCTATATTTTCTCTCATAGTGCACATAGATTTACACAATACCATGAGAATGTAAGGACCAACATAGCAGGTGAAGTCCCTGGATATCTGTGTGGATGACGTGCGGCTATCATTCTGGTGAATAGAGAAAACAATAAAATAAAGGTGTGTATGGTTGCTGTCTTCAGGAATAAATCTTATGAAAAAATGCCATCCTAAAAGTACACCATCATCATGGTTGGCACAGATTCTTATGGAATTTGGTCCGGGGAGTTCTTTGCATTTTGAAAGAAGACTAGAGCCAGGAATGAAGCATACCCATTAGACTTGTCAAAAAATAGATCAACCCCACCCCCCACCACCACCAAAAAAAAGAAATGGAAAAAATGCCACATACAACAGTAATAAAGTCTATTTTAATGTATATACCAATGCACAATGAATCCCACCATTCTGTATAATTAACATACATGAATAAAAAGATTATATAATAACATTTTCCAACCTCCCTCTGTCTCCTTCCCCCTTCCCTGTCAGCAAATTGGGGTCTCTATTCCACGCTCTGCTTCCGTGACAGCAAAGATCTACCCATCCCTGATCTACCCACCAACAGGGAGAAGCTTGCAGTGCTTAGACACAGAGCCCATGAAGACGTGCACACCTCACCTCCAGGTTGGGCTCTGGACATCCTCATTCCCACAGTGGTCAACACTGTCCACAGCTATTGGTCAAGTTTGTCACTTAAGTGAGTGTGGGTGGTAGCCCCTGATTATCCAGAGACATCTCCAAACATACATTCTCCAGGATCTGCTCCCAACCAAGACAAAGATATATCTTTCCCCAAAACAATCAGGTGTTCTTTTCCCAACATTTCATTATTAAAATTTTCAGAGGTACACTGAGGTGACCGAATTGTGCCTAGAGCAGCCCCACCAACTCACCACGCATCTTCAAGAAACTTTCTGATACTTTTGCTTTCTTACATGTCTTCCCCTCTACTCACTCCTCATCCCCCATCCATCCACCCATCCACCCATGCACCCATCCACCCATGCACCCACCCATCAGCCCATCATGGGAGTTTATTCCTCTGGATGCTGCTCTGCTGGGTCTCCTCCCAGGGCCATCTTGGCTAATCAGGAAATATATTTGTAACTCCTTAGCTCAGTTCCATGGTGACCTTCTCATTGTCACATTCCCTGTCACTCCTTGAGAACTGGCTGCCTTACACACTCCCATCACTTGGTCATACACAGGATGTAATAATGGTGCACAAAATATCATGTTAAACAAAACAGGAATTTTCTATATTTTCTGATGCAACACAAGTAATAACTGCAAGAAAGCAGGAGGGCGGCCAAGGGAAGAAACGTGTGAGAATCAGAGAAATCAGAATATTAATGAAGATAGAGAAGGAAACTGTGGGATATAAAGGGAAAGATAGGCTCTCCTCCCACCACCTGACAGAGAATCACCTTTCTGGCTTTGAAGCTTTGGGCTTTGCCATCAGAATCACTTTTTCATCCTGGGAGCCCTTAGAGGCTTTCTTCCCAAAGAATATTTTTGGGCCAGCTTTAAGTCTTTATTCCACAGATTGTGGCTGAGGAGGCTCCTTTAGGAGGTGATGATGGTGAACCCCATCAAGGCTGCAGCACTTCAAGGCACTTCAAGGTTCTAGAACCAAGAAACCCTTTGACTTGCGCAGTGAAACAGGGAGACAACTATGTGTTGAGACACAAACAGAAAGCACAATATAATATTTCTGCTTTGTTGTATAAACTCCACTAACAAAATAAAAAAGTGTTAGAGAAAGAAAAACTATGATCAACCTGCATATACATGTTAACTGCCCTATTTGCAATAGTCAATATGAAAAATCAACCAAGGTGTCCACTAGCTGAAGAGCAGAAAAATATATGTAGTACATGCATATGATCGACTAGTATTCAGTCAAAAAAAAAAAAAAAAGAATGAAGTCCTGTCATTCAGCACAACTTGGATGGAACTGGAGCACATCATGTTCAGTGGACTCACCAGGCAAAGAAGGAAAATTACTGTCTATAGTTGCCCTCCCAAGTGTCTTCTCAGAGCACTCTTAATGTCCTTGTTCCTCAGACTGTAGATGAAGGGGTTCAGCATGGGGGTGACCACAGTGTACATCACAGAGGCTGTTGCAGTAGAGTATGAGTTTGGGGTCACAGCAGAACTGAGGTACACACCCAGGCTTGTGCCATAAAATAAAGAGACCACAGAGAGGTGAGATGCACAGGTGGAGAAGGCTTTGTGCTTTCCCTGAGCTGAAGAGATTGCACGGATGGAGGACACGATCTTGGAGTAAGAGTAAATGATGCCAGTGAAGGTACAGAAAGCCAGAAGTAAAGACGAAAAATATATCACTATGTCATTGAGAAAAGTGTCAGAACAAGCTCGGTGGACCACCTGGTTAAGTTCACAAAAGAAGTGGGGAATTTCCACATTTGTGCAGAAGGACAGTCGCAACACCATTAAGCTTTGTAACAGAGCATTCGGAACACTCAAGGTCCAGCACATCAGAACCAGCAACACACAGAGCCCATGGTTCATGATTACTGTGTAGTACAGGGGGTGACAGATGGCCACATACCGGTCATAGGCCATCACAGTCAGAAGAAAGATGTCCAGCCCTGCAAAGTGTATGAAAAAGTACATCTGGGTGATGCAGCCTGTGTAGGTAATGGCCTTGCTCTGTGTCTGGATGTTCAGCAGCATCTTGGGGATAGTGGTGGAGGTGAAGCAGATGTCCACAAAGGACAGGTTGGAGAGGAAGAAGTACATGGGTGTGTGCAGGTGGGAGTCTGAGATGATGGCCAGGATGATGAGCAGGTTCCCCAGCACAGTGACCAGGTACATAGAGAGGAACAGCCCAAAGATAAGGAGCTGCAGTTCTGGGTCCTCTGAAAATCCTAGAAGAATGAATTCTGAAATCTGTGTGTCATTCCTTGATTTCATGTGGTGGCTGTGACAATGAGTGGAAGAGAGAGAGAGAGAGAGAGAGAGAGAGAGAGAGAGAGAGAGAGAGAGAGAGAAGCATTACTATTTAATTTCTATTTTGCTCACATTTCTATTTATAGTAAAGACATCATTTTTATATTTTATCTGAATCTGGTCTCCTTTCAAAACATCATCCTACATTTTTTAAAGAAAATTCTTCCCATTTCTCAGCATTTACTCGAGTTCAGTACTCTACAATTATAGTGAGAGACTCCTAAAGCATTTGAAGAACAAAGGTTGAGTATTTACTATGTTCTACGAATAATATAGAAAATGTAGGAACTATGCAGAAAAACAAATGTCCCTACAACATAAAGATGGGGAAAAATTATAAGCAAATTTGCAAAATTATACAACATGCCAGGTAAGACAGATGCTTGGAAGAAGAGGAAAGAAGGTAAGAAACAAGAGAGTGAATGATAAAGATGCTTTTTAAAAAAATCAGACTTCTGGCAAAACCAGCAAAGAAAGTGACAAATAAGATTTGACCAAGATCTGAAGGGAGAAAGAGCAAGTGCCACAAAGAGCAAGTCATCTGGGAAGATTGTCTGGCAGGAGGTACAGACTGTGCAAAGGCCCTGAGGAAGCTGCCCATGTCAGATATCCAGGGCTAACAAGAACTAGGGTGCCAAGAGGAAAGACCAAGAGGGAGAGGGGCAGCTCAAAGGCTGAGAGCACAACAGTGATAACCCGAGGATGTGAAGGTGAGCAAGGAAGGGAGGACATACATGGGTGAATTGATGTGTACAAAAACACAGATAGGAGAATTAAATTCTAGTGTTCCACAGCCCAGAAGTGGGCCTTGGGCTACCCATATTTTTTTGTTTATTTCAAAGTAGTTAGAAAACAGGAGTGTGAATTTTCCTGTCTATAGTAATGATAAAAGTTCAAGGACATGGGTTTGATAATTACCCCAATTTGGTCATTAAACATTTACACAGGTAGCAAAGTACCACACAGTCCACCATAAATATATGCAATTAAGTTTGTGTGAACTGAACATGTGAATAAATTTAAAAAGAAGGTTCTCCTTATAATTTCTTCTGTAGGATAGTTTCCTTGGTAGTATCTATCCCAAGATGTGATTAGGCTTGTTAAGAGAAGATCCATGTGTAGCTCTTTGGATCTCAGAGCTTAAAGCAACTTTCTGAGTTCAAAAATGTCAGCCCAGTAATTGTAAACATAGTAAAGCTCCCAGAAACTTCATTTCTTTAACTGTAAATGTGACGATAATGGTACCCAATACATAAGGACCTTGTGAGAAGCAAATGAGGCAATGTGTGGAAAAATTTACAAAAGGTAAATTTCTTAATTTACAGAAGTGGGTAGTGGAGAGGGATGTGGACAGAAAATGCTGAACAATGTTGCATATGGATGCAAAATAAATGAATCCATGCTGAGATCCCTGCACAGCTCTGATTATTGCAGCACTGTTAACAACACCCAAGATGTGGAATCTGCCAGGGAATTCCATTAGGGGATGAATAGGGAAAGAAAACGTCCATTAGTAGGAGGATGCATACAAAAAACAACAATCTTATTCAGCCTAAGAAACAATGAAATCCTGCCATTTATACCAATGTGGATGGAAATGGAGCTCATTATTATAAGTGAGATAAGCCCAGACAGAAAGACAAATCCCTCCTGCTGTCATTCATGTGTGGAAGATACAGCTCTGAAAGAGAGTGGAATTGTGGTTGCTGGAGACAGGGAAGTTTAGGAGGGAGAGAAGAAGGAAGAAAGGGAGACACTAAGCTCCCACACACTGATAGGCAGGAGGAAAAGCTCTGGTGGTCTGTAGCAGGGGAAGGGAATGGTAGCCACAGAAACCGTCCAACACTTCAAAGTAACTAGAAGAGTCTGAAGTTTCTCAATATGTAGAAGTGATTAATGCTTGAGGAGAAGGAAATGATAACTACCCTGACTGGTTCATTTCACATATCATGCATCTTTCAAATTATTCTATGTACCTAATAAATATAGGAATGTTATGTGTCTATTAAAATGTTTTAAAAATTGTATTTACCATGTTGAAGAACCAAGTAATCTTGTGCCACTGAAACATCAAGAAAAATGATTCTGCCCAACTCTTTGCTTTTGCACTATTAAATTTGCTACAAAATTATTCCATTGAATTGTAGTGCATTGTCATTTGATTTCTGTCACGTTGAGTCCTGGGATATCTATCAGGAATCCCCATTAGGAATGTGGAAGCTGGTGGACTTATGATGGGGTTATGTCCTGATAAAGCCCCAGAAGAGTTGTAACATCCTAAGTCAAAAATGCACTAACATCCCCAACCCACCAGCATTTCAGCTGAGCAGCGTGGTAGCTATGGAGTCTCAGGTGCTTACCCAGGTGATAGTCTGGCTGACCAAGAGTCCAGCTCTGTGCTACCAGAGTCCAGCATCATTAAAGGGTATTGTATTACATATCACCAGCCTGGAAAAGATCAAAATTGAAAATTCAAAGTAGATTTTTTTATAATGCACATCATTTTTAGATGATCATAAAGTTTAAAAAGTCATGATTATTTTGAGCCTCATAATTTGGGGGACTGTCTGCATACTATTCTCAGGTCCACTTGCTCTGAAACCAACACACACACTCACACATACACACATACACACAACAGCCCAACGTGTTCGCATCATGCTCTTCTCACCCCAGCCACACTATCCAACAGGAATGGATACAAGGCAAGTTGTCAAATTCAGATTCACTTTCCCCTAAAGAATGAAGCAATGGTGCTCAGGAACTCCAGGCTCTCGGTCTCCCATCACAGGTGTTAGAGTTCCATTTTTGTATGGTCATTATCTGCTCTGCATTTAAAGAAACAAGAAATATGCTCAATAAAGGGAAGGGGATGCAAAAGGAACCAGAGAGAGGAACCGTCTAAGGAGGCAGGGGTCCCTAGGATGCTGCAAGGAAGGAGAAGCTGCTTTGATTCTGGTGGCATTTCCCGCCCATGTCTCCCTCGGTGGCCAGCAAAACTATAAGGGGTCAAAATAAAGAAAGGGCATCTTTTCAGCGTCCAGAAACATACACATCAACATTCAAATAGACAAACTGAATGTTGCAAGCCAACAACCCATGAAAGGAAGTTCACCAAGAACAACAAATGCTCTCCACACTGTCCCCGGGACAGCAGGGGAATGGCCTCCCTGAGGCTGCTGCTCTCTGGCCATGACAGGAAGAGAACAGCCACGTCCTGTCAGTCCAAGGTGGAGCATTCTGAGGAACGGCAGCAGAGGAGACATATACAGCTCCTCAGACTGCTCATTAGGCGTGTTTCTCATTATGGCAACACTGGGCACACAACCAATTCCCCTGCTGGACACTGCTCTGTACACAAGAATGCTTCTTTTTCAAGCAGATTCTCTATTCCCAAGAGACAGAATTAAAGTCAGAAGAATTCATCCTATTACTTCATCTCTTCTTCCTTCCAGAGATTTAACCTCAAGACACCCCAAGCTGAAGTTCTCTTCCTGGTCTGAC
Source organism: Callospermophilus lateralis (assembly GCF_048772815.1). NCBI lineage: Eukaryota > Metazoa > Chordata > Mammalia > Rodentia > Sciuridae > Callospermophilus > Callospermophilus lateralis. The sequence continues at coordinate 212,637,170 of NC_135305.1, read as the reverse complement.
AGGAAGAACCTATCTTTCCCATGAGGCTTGGAATGGTTAGGTGATGTGTCCATTGGGCCCATTGGGAGTCAGGATCTCAACACATGAATTTTGGAAGAGGCAGAAATATTAATTCAATAACAGAATAGAATTGCCCCAGACCAGGAACTACCTGCCTTGAACAGGTGCTCAATAGGCATTTAGGAGGGAAAAAAATGGTGGTGGGAAGGGAGTGAGCCACCAGGGCCCCGTGTTGCCAGACCTGCAGATCTCACCTAGTCACTGCATCTCTGAGGTGTTAGTGCACCCCTATCCAGCTGCTCTGGATGAGGATCTAAAAATGATATGCATTATAAATTGTTTAATTTTTTTCTCTTCTACCCCTCCATCCTCCATCCCTCACATCCCCAACATATGTGAAGATAGAACTTTGCATGAAATAAGACTTTGAGGACTGAGTCATCTGAATAATGTAATATAGAGGTGTTGTATATGCCCCTTTTTTCTCTTCCTTTTTATTCTTTCATTTTTCTTTTCCCCCTCCAATTTTTACTGTGTTAACATCTGTAATTTTCTGAATACCTATGTGTGTTTGTTTTATGTACTCTACTGTCATTCCATGTCCGTGACTAATCCTCTTGCTACTAACCCTCTTTCACTAGATTTCTCCTTCCCACTTCCTAAGATATATTAACCCTATATCCTCACATCCTACCTCCTCAGCACATCGTCCTAAGCCATGCCCCCAGTTTATTGTCCACTGTCAAAAAGTGTAAACCTTTTTACAAAATTAGTGATTATATTTTAGATAATAATTGAATCCAACATTTCTGTACATCGAGACTAAACTGTAAACATTTTAATAACAAGAAATTGTTTCTTAGGTGATATATTGTTGATATCGGGGTCTGTTAACATTGTTCTTACCAACAAAGGAGAGGTCTTGGAGCCCTACAAGAGCCCTACAAACCTATAGGGTAAAAACAATAACAATCTAGACCCACAGAGCTGGAAAGGAAGACATGAGCAACATGAAAAGACAAGGGAAGAAAGTACCACAAACAAATGATGACACCACATCATTAGAATCATTGGCAGCCACAGCAGGAGGAATGACAGAGAAGGAGTTTGGGATGTACATGGTTACAGTGTTCTGTGAGCTCAAGGAAGATATAAGAAAGAAATTCCAGGAAGTGAAAGGTCACTTTGACCAGGAGCTACATAAACAAATACAGGAAGCAAAAGGTAACCTCAACAGGGAGATAGAGGTGCTAAAAAAACAAACAGAAATCCTTGAAATTAAAGAAACAATAAACCAAATTAAAAGCTCAAATGAAAGCACCACCAACAGAGTAGACCACTTAGAAGATAGGTCATCAGACAATGAAGACAAAATATATAATCTTGAAAGAATATAGAGCACACAGTGATAATGGTAAGAAACCATGAGCAGAACATTCAAGAATTATGGGTTAGTATAAAAAGAACAAATTTAACAGTTATTGGGATAGAGGAAGGCATAGAGGTCCAAACCAAAGGAATGAACAATCTATTCAATGAAACAATATCAGAAAATTTTCCATACATGAAGAATGAATTGGAAATCCAAATTCAAGAGGCCTACAGGATGCCAAGTGTACAAAAATCTCAACAGATCCACACCAAGACACATTATAATGAAAATGCCCAACATACAGAATGAGAAGAGAATTTTAAAAGCCACAAGAGAAAGGAATAAGATTATCTATAGTGGAAAATCAATTAGGATAATGGAAGATTTTTCAACACAGTCCCCAAAAGCTAGAAGATCCTGGAACAACAAATATCAAGCTCTGAAAGAAAATGGGTGCCAACCAAGAATCGTGTATCCAGCAAAATTAAGCTTTAGATTTGAAGATGAAATAAAAACATTCCATGATAAACAAAGGTTAAAAGAATTTATAACTAGAAAACTGACACAACAAAACATCATTGGAAAAATATTCCATGAAGATGAAACAAACAAAAAAAAATTAGCAGAGGGAGGTAGTTCCCTAAAGGAAAAACTAATCAAAGAAGAAAATCAAGTCAAGTTAAATAACAAAAATAAATAAATATGACTTGAAATATAAACAATGTCTCAATAGAAATCCTGAATGTTAATGGCTTAAACTCACCAATCAAAAGACATAGACTAACAGATTGGATTTTAAAAAGACCCAACAATATGCTGCCTCCAGGAGACTCATCTGATAGGAAAACACATCCACAGACTGAAGGTGAAAGGTTGAGACAAATCATACCACTCACATGGATTGCAGAAGCAAGCAAGGGTTTCCATCCTCATACCAAATAAAGTAGACTTCAAGCCAAGTTTAATCAAAAAGGATAAAGATGGACATTACATACTGCTCAAGGGAACCATACACCAACAATACATAACAATCATAAATATATATGCCCCAAACAATGGTGCAGCTATGTTCATCAAACAAATTCTTCTCAAGTTCAAGAGTCAAATTGATCACAACACAATAATCTTGGGTGACTTTAACACACCTCTCTTTGAAATATATCTTTGAATATATCTTTGAAACAAAAGTTGAATAAAGAGAGTCTAGAACTCAATAATACAATCAATAACTTAGACTTAACTGACATATATAGAATATTTCAACCTGCATCAAGTGAAAACACTTTCTTCTCAGCAGCACATAGAACCTTCTCTAAAAGAGACCATATGCTATGCCACAAAGCAACCCTTAGCAAATACAAAAGAGTAGAGATACTACTATGTATTTTATCAGATCATAGTGGAATGAAATTGGAAATCAATGACAAAATAAAAATTACTACAACACCTGGAGACTAAACAATATGCTACTGAATGAACAATGGGTTGCAGAAGACATCAAAGAAGTGATTAAAAAATTCTTAGAGGTAAATGAGAACATAGACACAACATATCAAAATCTATGAAAGTAAATCTAAGAGGAAAGTTCATTGCATAGAGTTCATTCCTTGAAAGAAGAAAAAGTCAACAAATAAATGACCTCATTTTACATCTCAAAGCCCTAGAAAAAGAAGAACAAGTCAGCATCAAAAGCAGTAGAAGGCAAGAAATAATGAAAATTAGGGCTGAAATCAATGAAATCAAAACAAAAGAAACAATTGAAAAAAATTGACAAAACAAAAAGTTGGTTCTTTGAAAAAATAAATAAAATTGACAGATCCTTAGCTATGCTTATGAAGAGAAGGAGAAAGAGAACTCAAATTACTAGCATATATGATGAAAAATGTAATATCACAACAGACACTACAGAAATATAGAAGATAATTAGAAATTACTTTGAAAACTTATATTCCAATAAAATAGAAGATAGTGAAGGCATTGACGAATTTCTTAAGTCATATGACTTGCCCAGACTGATTCAGGAAGATATACACAATTTATACAGTATCAAGTGATGAAATAGAAGACGCCATCAAAAGCCTACCAACCAAGAAAAGCCCAGGACCAGACGGTTACATAGCCAATTTCTACAAAACCTTTAAAGAAGAACTAATACCAATAGTATTCCATTTATTTTAGTAAATAGAAAAAGAAGCAGCACTTCCAAACTCATTCTATGAGGCCAATATCATCCTGATTTCAAAACCAGGCAAAGACACACCAAAGAAAGAAAACTTTAAATAAACCAATATCCTAATGAACATAGATGCAAAAAATTCTCAATAAAATTCTGGCAAATCGAATACAAAAACATATCAAAAAGATCATGCACCATGATCACGTGGGATTCATCGCAGGGATGCAAGGTTGGTTTAACATAAGGAAATCAATAAATGTATTTCATCACATCAATAGACTCAAAGATAAGAATCATATGATCATCTCAATAGACACAGAAAAAGCATTTGACAAAATACAGCATCCCTTCATGTTCAAACCACTAGAAAAACTAGGGATAACAGGAATATATCTCAACATCGTAAAGGCTATCTATACTAAGCCCCAGGCCAACATCATTCTAAATGGAGAAAAATTGAAGCCATTCGCTCTAAAATCTGGACCATGACAGGGATACCCTCTTTCACCACTTCTATTTAACTTAGTCCTTGAAACACTGGCCAGAGCAATTAGACGAAAGAAATTAAAAGGATATATATAGTAAAAACTGAACTTAAATTAACACTATTTGGTGACCCTGGGCAGGTCATTCCTTGTGAACTTCATCCTGTGGCTTAGTTTACACAGATCCTCCATGAAGAAGGGAGAATATACCCCATTTATACATAATGTGCCAAGGTCTGTAAGTTTGATTTGTCATGAGGCAACATTCAAGGGGCAAATGTCAAATTGTTTAGGCAGAAACTGAGCTACAAAGTCCAGCATCTAACCTAAAATCAGAACTGAGTTGGTGGAGGCCTTCATGGTGGAGAAGGCTTTGGAATGCTTGCACTTTACTCTAACTCTGTACCACAGCCTCAGTGCTAAATATGGAACCACCGTGTGACCCCACAATCCCACCACTGCTGTTTGTTTAGTCAGCCTTGTCATTGTTGTGAGGAAAAGACCCGACAAGAGCAGCACAGAGCGGGAAAGTTGATTTAGGGCTCATGGTTTCAGAGGTCTCAGTACATAGATGGCTGACTCCATTGCTCTGAATCTGAGATGAGACAGAACATTATCACAGAAGGGTTTGGAGATGGAAAATAATAAGGAGTCAGAGAGAGCTCTACTCACCATGGACAAAATATAAACCCCAAAGGAACAACCCCACTGACCTAATGTTCCAACTACATCCTACCTACCACCAGTTACCACCCAATAATTCTCTATCAGTGGATGAGTACACTGATTACGTTATTTCACCTCTGAACTTTCTTGTACTGTTTAACACATGAGCTTTTGGGAAACACCTCATATCTAGACCATAAGAGTCAGTATTCATTCAAAAGAATGAAGTATCTCAAATATCTCCATTTCTACATTTGGTACATTATTCAAAATAGTCAAGACCTGGAATCCACCTAAGTACCCATCAACAGATGAATGGATAAAGAAAATGCACCACATATACACAATGGAACAGGATTCATCCATAAAAATAGATGAAGTCCTGTTCTTACAAAATGGATGGAACTAAAGGTCATAATGTGAAGAGAAATTAGCAGACACAGAAAGACAAGTGCCACATGACCTCACTCCAGTATGAAACGTAAAAATTTTAATTTCATCAAACTCCAGATTCAAATATGAGGGATGAGTTGGTTTGGGGGAGAGAAAGTTGGGAAAATGTTGGGCAAAGAATACATATTTCCATCAGAAAAAGAAGAATAAGTTCATGAGCTCTACTGTACAACATGGTCAATAGAGTTAATAATATATTGAATCTTCAAAAGTACCAAGAGTAGATATTAAGCTTATTAATTAGATATTAAGGCTGTAATTCTTCACCACAAATTAAAAATCCGTTATGTATATGATGATGAGCTATATGTAGTCATTCATATGTATCTATATATGATATGTATATAGGAATGTGCACATATAGACATATATATTTGAAGTGTTCACATACAATCAGAACATTATGGTTTATGCTATAAATGAATGCAACTTTATCTGTCAATTAAAAAAGGTAGTCCACCAATCAAGTCTGGGAGCCTCAAGATCAACTGGGTATTAGTTTCAAATGCACAGTCTCTGGGCCACCCTGACCTCCCTGATCATAATCTACATTCAAACAAATCCCCAAGTGATTCATATTTGCATTGACTTTGGAAAAGTTCTGGTCTACAAAGGATGTTTCTCACCTCCCCATGTTGACTTCTGTGCGAGGGAACCCTGTGGTGTGGCCTCCTGTGCACTGAGGAGTGATGAGTGACATCCCTGGCTTCAGATAACAGTTAAGACCCAAAGTAGTTGGTAGGGCTGGACAGTCCTTCTGCAGAAAATGTGAAAGTAATGACTAACTGTAAAATATACAACAAGGTCTCCATGTGGCAGAATCAGAGAAAAAAAAATAGTTTATTGTTCCAGTGGCACCAAAAAAGTTTATGAATTATATTCTATGAATTTGCACCAGGAAGGTGAGAAGCAAAGTAATTTGATGCACCAAGAAATATCAATTTTATAGATTTTCCCAAGAGTGGAACATAGTAAAACAACTGAAAAGAGTCTGAAAATCCTTACTGTGCCTAGTTGGAGCCATCTTGAGTGGATCAGTGACGGTGTCCATGAGTCCAGCACAGCACAGGGAGGTGGACTCAGGCTCTGAGCTGCCTGAATGGGTCCTGGGAGGACATCCTCTCCACCACCACCATCACTATCTTCCAGCAGCCATTCAATGCTGGACTCATCACAAGGGTTGCCAGGAAACCCTTGTGATGTCACAGTGACCTGAGCCAATGAGGACAAGGTAATGGTCACAATGGCAGCTGTCTGTGGAGCATCTGCTCTGGGCAGGTCATTTCCTGTGAGCTTTAACCTTAGTTCACACAGAAACTAAAGAAGGGGGAATCTACCAAGTATGTCTATAAGGAGGCTATGTTTGTAAGTTTGATTTCCTGTCACAAGGGAAGCCTTCAAGAGGCTAGTGTCAACTTATTTAGACAGAAGCCAAGCGAGAGAGTCCAGCCTCTGACCACCTAAAATCAGAACTGAGGTAATGGAGGCCTTCATGGTGGAGAAGGCCTTGGAATGCCTGCACTTGACTGTAACACTGGACCACAGCCTCAGTGCTAATTAATGGAACCACCATGTGACCCTGCAGTCCCACCACTGGAAATGGTCATCCAAGAAAATGAAGGTGGCATCTCAGAGACTTCTGTACTTCCATATCACTTCAGCATTTACCAGAGTAGGCAGAGCGGAATCCACTTAGGTGTCTGTCCATGGATGGATAAAGAAAACACCATATGTATACTCAGGGGAGTATGGTTCAACCATAAAAATGGAAGAAATCCTGTCAATTGTGACAACACAGATGGGAATGGAAGTCCCTAAATAAGTGAAATTAGGGAGACAGCAAGACAAATGCCACATATGGAATCACACATGTAGAATCTAAAAACACTGATTTTATGGAAATAAAAAGAGTGAAATGGTGGTCACCAGGGACTGATATGTTTTATGGGGTTGAGGGGAGAGAAGTTGGTCAAAGGATCTGAGGTTCAGCCAGACAGGAGGAAGAGTTCAGAGTTCTACAACTTGGTGACTCTAGTTAGCTACAGAATCTTTAACAACACTGAGTGGATATTGAGTGTCTCACCACAAAATATAACAATTATGTGAAGTGATGCACCTGAAAATTAGCTGGATTCAGTCATTGCACAATGCATGTGTTCTTGAAAATGTTCTGCTGTAGGCCATAAACACAATTTTCCTGTGTATTTAAGAAGAGTTATCCACCACCAACTGGCAGCCTCAATGCCAACTGGGAGCTCTTAGACAAACACAATCTCACCTCACCAACGTGCCAAATCACAACCTGCATTTCAACCAGATCCCCAAGTGACTCATATTCACACTGAAGTTGGAAAGATTCTGATCAGAAAAGTGTTTCTCAAACTCCTGACCATTGACATTTGAGCTAAACAACACCTTGGTGTGAGGGGTCCTGTGCTTTGCTGGCCACTGAGGAGCATCCTTGGCCTCAACCTGCTAGGCACGGTAAAAATCCCAAGTTGTAACAACCCCAAACTTCCTCAACCATAGCCACCCATCTCCATCATCATGCCTGGTAGAAGACCAGTGCCCTGAAGCAAGAGAACTGGAATGCCAGGAGGAAAGCTCCTTCTTACTCAGTTCATAATTAGAGGCAGATCTCTTAGCCTCTCAGCCTCATTTATACAGATGTAAAAAAAAATTAATCCTCGTACATCTGTAAAAATGAAAAGAAGCAATCCTTGTAAGATTTTAACTTCAATCTATGCTACACACACTCAAGAATATCTCTAAATATATCTCTAATAATTACCTAATGTTTTATAAATTAAGGCATAAGTGACCATTTTATACTTGATATCCAAGCATGAAACTCACAAGTGCTTTGTAAAAAGCATCATGAATCCAAGGGTTCTGGCAAATTCCCATGACTTTAACAAATGAAGACAGTTCTGTCCCTTGATGAAGAGGAAATAGCAATTTCCTAAAGATAATGGGAAATGTGCCCCTCTACAAGACCGTGCTTGGGAGATCCACAGAATCTAGCAAAGCCAAGTAGCTCAGAAGTTTTGAGGGTTGGGCACAAATGCTAAGAAGTTTGGACTTCTGGAACGTGGAGGATTTTGTGAACAAAGAAAAGCAAAGCCTAGTTTCACCTAATTGCTCTGGTCTCCTGGGAACATAGAAGGAGCAGGAACATTTTCCTTGCTGCTCACAACATTGTCCCCCAGGGAAGTCAAGTGCTCAGGGGAAGGAGTTAGGAGAGGACTGAACCTAATGAGCAGAGACAGGGAGCTACGTGTAGATGCCCTGATGTTGTCCCTCAGAGCAGGCAATCGCAGGCTGAGCAGGACGTGGTGGCTTGTTCTGGAGTCCTAAGTCTGCCCAGGGGCCTGGACTTCCCTCTCCTGCTGCCTTGTCAGGGGACAAAGCTTCAGTCTCCACCATCAGCTAGGCAAACTCCAGACTTCCACAGGAAGACCTTCTCAGAGACCCCATCCATGTGAGTCTCAGACCTGGTAGGTCCTGCAGGAAACGTTCAGCAAGAACAGAAGCTGACAACATCAACCCACCAAGCCCAGAGCTGAGAGAGCTGAGTGCTGACTCACTCATCTGCCACTGGTTAACATGTTAAAAAGAGAAGCGACTCTCAGACTCTGCAGTGCTTAGATCATTGCTGACAACATATAATGGGATCAGAGTCCCATTGGACAAGACTGGGAAAGTGTATCAAGTATTTTCCATAAAATGAGAACATATCCAGGGAGCTCCCCAGTAGCAGGTTGGGCAAAATGAGTCTCAGGGGTGGCGGGTTGTGCAGTGAGGTGAGGGCGTTTCTTTCTTTAATTTCAGCCTGGAGTGTATTCAAGCTATTTCCATATTCATTACAAAGGGGAGACTAATGGGCTGTTTACAAATACTGCCTTGCCACCTTCCTTCAGGGGACACACATCCCAAGGCATCCTCTCTCGTGCTGGGTGGTCACTTGAGTGAAATAGTTTTTATTTGATGGGTCAAAAGAGAAAATTAAAGGGTTTTATTTTGAATTTCTTTCCTTACTGCACAGGGTAAGTACATTTTTTATCTTGTTAGCCTTTTTCTTTCGATTTGCAATTGCAAATGCTTTGTTTTTGTGGGAATTCGGCATCTTTATATTCTGCATTCAAAGAACTGGAAGTTGTTTTCACTAAGATTGCTGCTTGCCGTTGAGCTCTCTAAATATGTCTTGAAATTTAGAATGGGAACATGTGAGTTTATGAATTTCATGTAGCAAAATCTAAGAGTTGGTCATGTTGCTGACCCACCCCACCACTGCTTTTTATATTTAATCTTCCTCTGCATGATCTGTGATAATCAAGTTCCTTTTTTTTTACCATTTTCTTCTATTTTCTTATCTGTTTTTCCTTATTATTCCCTTATTCCGTGGGGTGGTTCTATTTTTATGAGTAGCAACACCCTTTCCCCTCTTGTGGAACATATTCTGTTACATTCAAGTAAAAATAGACTGTGTCTTACTCAGAAGCCCCTGTTTCATACACAGGAGTTTCATTACCTCTACAGAGATGGCCTCTCTGCACAGTTGGAATAGGCACCTGGCCTCACAGGTTTACAGCTGGGAATAGGTGGGAAGGTGCAGGTAGCACTCCTGGCCCACGTGTGTGGTGGGAACTCATGAAGGGAGCGTTGGTGGTGCTCAAACCATGGTGGTTACTCACTCCATCGCTCCCACTGCTATATCCAGTGTCCTAAGCACATTTGGATCCACTTATGTTTTTACAGGCTGAAATTAGAAGTTGGAATACCACTACTTTCAATGCTCCTTAAAAAAGGATTTTTTTAATTATTTTATTTGCAGGTATTCATCAATCTTGCACTAGAGACTCATGGCGATGGTTATTTTAGTTATTATTTAAATTTATTTATTCTAATTAGTTATACATGACAGCAGAATGCATTTCAATCCATAGTACACATGTAGAGCACAATTTTTCATGTCTCTGGTTGTACACATTTATGTCTTCATATATGTACTTAGGGCAATGATGTCCATCTCATTCCACCATCTTTCCTACCCTCATGACCCTCCCTTCCTTACCCTACCCTTTGCCCTATCTAGAGTTTCTCCATTCCTCCCATGCTCACTGCCCCATCACTATTATGGGTCAGCATCCACATAGGAGATAAAACATTTAGCATTTGTTTTTTGGGGATTAGCTAGCTTCACTTAGCATTATATTCTCCAACTCCATCCATTTACCTGCAAATGCCATTTTATTCTCTTTTAATGAAGAGTAATATTCCATTGTGTGTATGTGTGTGTGTGTGTGTGTGTGTGTGTGTGTGTGTGTGTGTATCACAGTTTCTTTATTCATTCATCTGCTGAGGGGCATCTAGTTTGGCTCCACAGTTTAGCTATTGTGAATTGTGCTGCTGTAAACATTGATGTGGCTGTGTCCCTGTAGTATGCTGTTTTTAAGTCCTTTGGGTATAGACCAAGGAGTGAGATAGCTGGATCAAATGGTGGTTCCATTCCAAGTTTCCCTTATTGGCTGCTCGAATTTGCAGTCCCACCAGCAATGTATGAGTGTGCCTTTTTCCCCACATCCTCACCAACACTTATTGTTGTATGTATTCTTAATAGTTGCCATTCTGACTGGAGTGAGATGAAATCTTTGAGTAGTTTTGATTTGTATTTCTCTAATTGCTAAAGATATTGAACATTTTTCATATATTTGTATATTTGTTGATTGGTTGTATATCATCTTCTGAGAAGTGTCGGTTCAGTTCCTTGGCCCATTTATTGATTGGGTTATTTGTTTATTGGGTGTTAAGATTTTTGAGTACTTTCTATATCCAAGAGATTAGTACTCTGATATGTGTGTGGTAAAAATTTTCTCCATTCTGTAGGCTCTCTATCCTCCTTATTGATTGTTTCTTTTGCTGAGAAGAACTTTTTTGTTTAACTTTTTAATCCACCCCATTTATTTAATTCTTGTGCTATTGGAGTCTTATTAAGGAAGTCGGGCCCTAGCCCTAATCCAACATCATGAAGATTTGGACCTACTTTTTCTTCTATTAGGCACAGAGTCTCTGGTTTAATTCCTAGGTCCTTGATCCACTTTGAATTTTGTGCATGGTGAGAGATAGGGCCTTAATAGGGCCTTAAATTTCATTTTGCTGCATATTGATTTCCAGTTTTCCCAGCACCATTTGTTGAAGAGGCTCTCTTTTCTCCAACATATGTTTCGGCACCTTTGTCTAATATGAGATGACTGTATTTATGTGGGGTTGTCTCTGTGTCCTCTATTCTGTACAAGTCTACAAGTCTATTGGTCTACAAGTTTATTTTGGTGTCAATACCATGCCATTTTTTTACTATTGCTCTGTAGTATAGTTTCAAGTCTGGTATAGTGATGCCACCTGCTTCACTCTTCCTGCTAAAGATTGCTTCAGCTATTCTGGGTCTCTTATTTTTCCAGATGAATTTCATGACTGCTTTTTCTGTTTCTATGAGGAATGCCAATGGTATTTTTATTTGAATTGCATGAAATCTGTATAGGGCTTTTGGAAAAATGATCACTTTGACAATATTATTTCTGCCTAACCAAGAGATAGGTAGATCTTTCCATCTTCTAAGGTCTTCTTTAATTCCTTTCTTTAGCATTATGTAGTTTTCATTGTAGAGGTCTTTCACCTCTTTCATTTAGTTGATTCCCAAGGGTTTTTTTTTTTTTTGAGGCTGTTGTAAATAGGGTCATTTTTCTCATTTCTCTTTCAGAAAATTTGTCACTGATGTACAGAAATGCCTTTGATTTGTGGGTGTTGATTTTATATCCTGCTACTTTTTTTAAGGAGTTCATTCCTTACAAGAAAAAAGTAAACAAATAAGTGAACTAACATTACATCTCAAAGTTCTAGAAAAAGAACAAATCAACACCAAAAGCAGTAGAAGACAGGAAATAACTAAAATCAGAGCTGAAATCAATGAAATTGAAACAAAAGAAAAAACTGAAAAAAATTGACAAAACAAAAAGTTGTTTCTTTGAAAAAATAAATAAAATTGATAAACCATGCTAATGAAGAGAGGAGAGAGAAAAGTCAAACTACTAACATCCACGATGAAAAAGGAAATATCAGAATGGACACTACAGAAATACAGAAGATAATTAGAAATTATTTTGAAAATTTGTATTCCAATAAAATGAAAAATATTGAAGCCATCAACAAATTTCTAGAGTCATAGGATTTGCCCAAACTCAATCAGGATGATATATACAAGTTAGACCGGATCACTTTTAAGCAATGAACTAGAAGACGCCATGAGAAGCCTACCAACCAAGAAAAGCCCAGGATCAGATGGATACACAGCTGAGGTCTATATTAGTTCTTTTGATGGAAGTTTTATTTTAGTTTTGTTTTATTTCAATGTACTTCTTCCTCTCCAACCTGTCCTTTGTGGACATCTGCTTCACCTCCACCACCGTCCCAAAGATGCTGGTGAACATCCAGACACAGAGCAAGGCCATAACACATGAAGACTGCTTCATACAAATTTACCTTTATATATTATTTGTAGGGTTGGACGACTTCCTCCTGGGCGTGATGGCCTATGACGGGTATGTGGCCATCTGCCACCCCCTACACTGCATTGTCATCGTGAACCACAGGATCACTGGTGTGCTGGTGCTGGCATGCTGGGTCACAAATGTCCTGAATTCCTTACTAGAAACTGTAATGGCATTGAGGCTGTCCTTCTGCACAGACCTGGAAATCCCACACTTTGTGAACTGAATCAACTGGTCCTACTTGCCTGCTCTGACACTTTTCTTAATGAAACAGTGAAATATTTTGCACCTTTGCTACTGGATGGAGGTTCCCTCATGGGTATCCGTTACTATTACTCCAGAATAGTGTCTTCCATGAGTGCAATCTTACCAGTGCAGGTAAAATACAAAGTATTCTCCACAGGTGCATCTCACCTCTTCTCACTCCTTATTTTATAGTATCCTCCTGGGGGTGGACTTTAGTTCTGCTGTGACCCAAAATCAATGCTGTACTTCCACAGCCTCAGTAATGTACACAGTGGTCACCCCGATGTTGAACCCCTTCATCTACAGTCTGAGGGATAGAGACATCAAGAGAGCTCTGAAAAAAAAGTTCAAGATAAAACTATAAAAGGGTCCATGTTGCTGGGTCTGAAAGATTTTTTTTAGATCACAGAGCTCAAAGCCTCAGGGAAAAATATTACAATTTTTTTCATCTGATTTTAGAAGTACAACTGTTCCTTCTGTTCATTTTCTGGAGTTTCTCTTCCTTTGATCTCAACTTCTCTACAAAAGTTATAAAGCACACCCTGATATGCTTTCTGTTCCTTCTGAGATATGAACAGTGTTCCTCTTAACCACTTGCATACTTCCTCAAACTTATTTTGTTTTCTTTATTTTTAAGAGAGAGAGAGATAATTTTTTAATATTTATTTTAAAGTTTTCAGCAGACACAACATCTTTATTTGTATGTGGTGCTGAGGATCAAACCCAGGGCCACACGAATGCCAGGCAAGTGCGCTACCGCTTGAGCCACATCCCCAGCCCTACAAACTTATTTTCAATCCTGGATTAGAGATATTGGAAATTCAGTTTCATCTCATGGGATGACATGCGTTTCTGAAAACCATTTCTTCTCCCATGATGGATCATATGGAATAATTTTTCTTTTATTGATACTAAAACACACAGTCGTGCATGGTACTCCTGTGGGGGGAATGCATTTGACAGTTAAGATGGCCTGTGTAATAATCCTGTACTGGAGGGAATCCCACAGCATGGTTTTGCCCTTGTGGGTCCCTCATGCCTCCACGTGTCCCCATCTCAGCTGCTCTTCCTGATGAGGCAGATTCTAACAAACCAGTGAGCTTCATGGCTGCACACTGGCATTTCTTCTCACCATTGGGATTCTTTTCTCTTGCCCAGCTTGGTGTCCACAGTCTCTACCATAATCACTGACAAAGTTTATTTTCAAATACTTGTCTCCACTTGAAGTCTAGATAGAAATAAAACTTAAAAGGAAAGTTTGGTTAATTTGGTCTCAGAAACAGAGAGGACATTAAATATGATGAGACAAACCTCTACATTACACATTGTATTGCTATGTAAAATATATCTTTTCATCTGGCAAATACAATCACCAAGGTGTGGAAGGTTGGTGTTCGTGTGTCAGGGGTTTGATCGTTGAGGTTGGTCGGTATTTTCTACGTTGCACTATTGAGTCAGTGATGTGTTTCTGCTTGAAAATGTTCAGTGCTGCCTGGAAATATTAATCCTTCCATTGTTCTAAGTAAAATCTTCCTCCCCTTTCTGAATTTTGCCACAGCAAGAGCAGGGTAGTAAATGAGCAATACCCATATCCTCCATTATGTGTGTCTTCAGGCTCAGAATGACTTCAGTCCTCAAGATCAAAGGATGGCTCACAAGGGGGCTTGATTCCTGCCCTTCATGGGATTTCTGGCCACAGGCTCTCCTAGGAACATGACTGTTCTTTTCCTGAGTCAGACTCAGAAAACCCCAATAGGTAGTCCCATTAGGTAATAAAAAAACCTTATTAAACCATTTGCATTGAGGACTGCTTGTTCTACAGCAATAGCTAGCTCTTGCAATAACTAAAGAGAACAGAGTTAAGGGTAATTGTAATAAACTGCCAGTTTCTTTCTTTGGTATTTGTTCTCATTTTAAAGACAATATTCACATTTGGATATAAAAGGTGGGGTAAAGTAGTCACAGTTTGCAAAGATGAGAGCTTGAATACCTGTAGGGGATTGTCCTTCTGTCCATCACATCCCCCACTTACCCAGCAGCTCTGACCTAGAGAAGCTCATGCAAACACACACACACACACACACACACACACACACACACACACTCACTAACATGGTTCTCACCTTGCCAACTTGCTTGAATGGGGGGCCCAGCAAATTTCTGAGAAGGGGCAGATAGTCAATGTCTTGGGCTTCACAGGCCACATGGTCTCTCACAGTGATTCATCTCTTCCATGAGGGTGGCAGTCACCATATATACCAAAGGAGCAGGTGTGACTGTCTCCCAACCAAACTTTACTAATGGAGACCAAAATTTGAACTTGATGCAAAACCACAGTGAGATGCACTTCACACCCCAGAATGAACATAGAGAGGCAAAGACTGCAGAATCCCCATGAGGTGGAACCCAGAACTGCTGGTGTCTGGGGAGAGAGAGGAGACCAATGGTTACCAGGGCCGGACAGGGAAGAGGAAGGGTAGTAGAGGTCGTCAACAGGCACAAAGTCACAGATAGGAGGAATGAGTACTGGTGTTCTGTTGCATTCTAGAGTCACTAAAGCTAATCAGAATGTAATTTTTTAAAATCTAGAATATTTTGGATAATCTCAGCACAAAGAAATGATATATGTTTAAAGTGATGCATGTGACAATTACCCTAAAATGATCATTACATATTATTGACCATAGGTATCAATAAGTAATATAAAAAGTATCATTTTTAAAAGAAAATAAAAATATTGGTGAGGATAGGAATGGAAAATGGTCCAGCCAGTGTGGAAAATAGTTTGGCAGTTCCTCAGAAAGTTAAACATAGAATTATCATATCACACAGCAACTCCACCCCATCTGTGTGCACCCCAAAGAATAGAAAATTGGGTCTCAAATAGATGCTTGTACACCAATGTTCATAGCACATATTTAGTGCTGAGTTGCTGAGGCTGGCTTTATATTTATAATCCTCCTGCCTCAGCCTCCTGAGCCACTGAGACAAAGAGAAATTTATATGTTCTTAACTGAAAAAGAAAAATGAATGGCAAATAAATACACAGCAATCAAGAAAACTGAAATTAATTTTTTAAAAAGAGCTAAAATGTCAAGCATTAGTTTAGGAAAAATCTACCAAATTGATTATATTCAACAGTTGTTAGACCAGGGGTGAAATGGATATTCCTATATGGTAGATACTACAGTAAACTTACATAGACATTTTATTCAACAATTTGGTACCAGTTATGAAAATTTAATCTGGATATACCTAAGGCCCAGCAATCACACCTCTTTTAATCTATGTCACATTAAACAATCCCATGTTCACAGAAAGCTATTTATAAGGTTTACTGCAGTATATTTGCAAGAGTGAAAAATTTCACTACATACAAGCAACCATCAATAAAGAATAGCAAAATGAATAGGATATATTGGTATAAATTTTAAAAACAGGATACACCTTGCATGATATAGCTCTTACACAGATATTTAAAAAGATCTTCATTATTGTCCCCCCACCATAGGGCATCAATGCATTCTACTGTCATGTATACCTAATTAAAACAAATAAAAATTAATTTAAAAACCCTTCAATACACGAAGTTGAATGGGAAAGGCAAGTTGAAATATAATCCATATTGTATTATCAAGTTAATACTTACAGTATAATATTGTATATTTTTATAAGTGCAAGGTGATGAGCCTGTGTTTAGGAGCAATGATTTTAAACATAATAGCCCCCATTGGTAACATGAGTTTCTTTTCAATAGTACATATAATTATTAATATTATTTCATTATAACAAGAGTTGGCTTAGGGATTATAAGGGAGAATACACATCATATTCATAATAGATGAGACTTCTGCCTAGCAAACTCAAATTGGGCCAGGAAGCAATATAGAATTTGGTGTAACCTGGGGATGGGGACATTCAAACTTTCAGTGTAGGGATTTGTCATTATATTCCCCACGGCACACTAGTACACTTAACAATAAAGACTGCAAAGAATAAGATGTCTACCAGGTATTTGAAATAATAGCTTAATTTTTCACAGCAATTACCCATTTTTCTTTCAATGTGATTATGCATCATAAATACAGAAAACACAATACTAAAATTTGTAACAAACAATAGTAGTATGGGGACCAGGTGGCTCTGCAGGAACTGCCTTCTTAGACTTTCCAGGTGTGAGTTTTGGGAATTCCAAGTCTTGTCTCTGGTTGAGGACTCAGTGCTTTTGGTGGAAAGGAAACAGTAAGACACAAACTTATACAGACTCACCTTCTCCCTGCCCCAGAGGAGAGTCACGTGTTGGGTTGTTTGACTTCTCCTGTGCCATCTACTGAAGCCCTGAATTCTATATTTAATCATGAGCCTTGTTTTCATGTAAGTTACACAAGTAAGTCTAGGGATAGGTAATAAATAGATAAGTCTATTCATTCTGAACCAAGGTCCTTATGGGGCAAGAAGACCAGGAGAATGATCCTTCCTGCTTGAGGCATCTAATATACAGTGTCCTACCTTCCTGTCTCAGAAGATGTGAGTCACCCCCAAGGAGATCTTCAGCATGATTATTACCCAAACTAAGCAAATATTTGGAAACAAACCTCTGAGTTCTGAGAAATTCACCAGGGAACTGATCGGAGGAAGAAAGCATCCAGACTGTGATTTCCTCTCTGTGGTCAACTTCGTCACGAGTCATATTTAAACAGGAAGCATTCTGAACTCCAACCAGAACCAAATGCCCTCGGTCACTGGGCTGGCTGGTCTTGGCACCATGAGGAGTGGATGTCTAAGACTGCTCCAAGGTAAGTGGAATCGTGACATGTGACAGGCAAGAAAGGGAGCTAGGAGCCACCAGCAAGTCCTTTGCTTCATTTTTGACTGGTTTTCTCACTGTCCCTGTAAAGGAGAGCAGGAAGGGTATTTTTAAAAGCTATCAGCTCTTTTTAAAAAAATTAAGTTCTCAAAGGACAAATTTATTCCTACAAAGTTACTCTTAGTGAAAACTTTGGGACTTAGCAGGGATTTGTCATTATACTCCCCACGTGTATCAGGGTTCTCCAGATGAATAAGACCAATAGGGCACTATTCAGAAAGAGGGAAGGATGATTGTTATAAGGATATTCTCATGCAGTTCTACAGGCTGAGAAGTCCAGACTATACTGGGTATGTGGCAGGAGGGAGACCTGGGAAGAGGTCGAAGAATGGAGACTAGGAAAGAGGTACAGAATCCAGACTAGGAAGAGTTGGCAAAATGGAGACCACGAAAAGGGGTTGAATGATGGAGACCCAGGGAAGAGGTGGCAAGATGAAGACCAGGGAAGAGGAGGAAGGATGGAAACCAGGGAAGAGATAGCAAAATGTAATCCCAGAAAAGAGGTGGAAGGATGGAGATTCAAAATAAGATGACAGGATGGACCAGGAAAGAGGTGGCAGGATGGAGACCCAGAAAAGAGGTGGTAGGATGGAGACTAGGGAAGTGGTGCCAGTATACAGACCAGAGAAAAGGTGGCAGGGTGGAAACAAGAAAAGAGATGGCAGGATGAAGATCTAAGGAATAGGGGTCAGGATGGAGACACGGGGAAGAGGTAGCAGGATGGAGACCAGGGAAGAGGTAGCAAAATAGAGTCCAGAGAAGACACAGATATGAGGAAGAGGCAGCAGACTGGAGACCTAGGGCAAACGTGAAAGAATCCAGACCAGGGAAGAGGTGGAAGAATGGAGACCCAAGAAAGAGGTGGTAGGATCCAGACCAACGAAGAGGTGACAAGATGGAGACAGGGAAGAAGTGGCAGGATGGAGACCCAGAGAAGAGGAACAGGTGGCAGAATGAAGTCCCAGAGAAGAGGTAACAGAATGGAAAACAGGGAAGAGGTGGTAGGATGGAGAAAGAGACCCAGGGAAGATATGGCAAGATGAAGACTCAAGGCAGAGACGTCAAGATGGAGACCAGGAAAGAACTGACAGGATTTAGATCAGGGAAGAGGTGGCAGGATGGAGACCAAGGAAGAGGTGGCAGGATGGAGACCAAGGAGGAGGTGGCAAGATGGAGACCAGGGAGGAGGTGGCAGGATGGAGACCAGGGAAGAGGTGGCAGGATGGAGACCCAAGGCAGAGTTGGCAGGATAAGGATCCAGAATAAGGTGGCAGGTGCCAGACCAGGGAAGAGAGGGCAGGATGTAGACCCAGGGAAGACATGACAGGATCCAGGCGAGGGAAGAGTTGGCGGGGTGGAGACCAAAAAAGAGGTGGCAGTAGATAAACCAGGAAATAGGTGGCAGGATGGGGACCCAGGGAAGAGGTGGCAGAATGGAAACCCAGAGAAAAAGTGGCATGATGGAGAAGCAAGGAAGAGGTGGCAAGATGGAAACCAGGGAAGCAATGACAAGATCCAGACCAGGAAAGAGGGGGCAGGATGGAGACCAGGGAGGAGGGGGCAGGATGGAGACCAGGGAGGAGGGGGCAGGATGGAGACCAGGAAAGAGGGGGCAGGATGGAGACCAGGGAGGAGCTGATGTTCCATCTCAGGTCCAGAAGCAGTCTGGGCCAGAACTCCGTCTTCCTCAGGGGGCCAGTCTTGGTCTCTTAGGGCCTCCATGGGTTAGATGAGCCCACACAGGAGAGGGGATCCTGCTTTCCTTGCATCTTCACATTCAATGGGGTCTCCTCTGATGAAGGCCTCACGGCAATGTTTAGAGCCTGACCAGCTGTCCAGGCAGCGCATTAGATAAATTGACCAAGAAGGAACCACCAATACCCCTAGACTTTGTTTTAGGGATTGAGAACCAGACTCTCTTTGACTCCTTGCCTGTCTCTCTGTTGAACAGCAAGAGGCTCATGTACCTAAGGCTCCATTGACTTGAGGAGGGTCCCCAGGATGTGCCCTGGGAGGGGGAAGCTGCTGAGTGGCAGGAACAGCAGGAGGAGGCCCCCAGCCTGAGCCCAGCACCTGCCCACAGCACCTTCCTGTGGGGGGGTAATAGGGCACCATGGGGTCCCAGGACAGGCTGTGGGGCTGACAGTGGTGGTGGCAGATGTGGCTCTCAGGTGCTCCAGCCACAGCTGCAGGCCAGGTGGCTAGTGTGTTGTGTGTCCCAGGAAGGGGACAGGGCCAGAGCACCTGAGAGACCAGGCAGGGGACCTGAGAGAACAGATGGCCGTGACCCTCCCTTCCTACCTAAAGGCCAGGAATGGTGGTAAACACCCTGACACACTGGGGTTTGTTCCCACGTGATTCTAGGACATGGGTGTCATCTTGTCCCCACTCCACAGAAAGGGAAACTGAGGCAGGCAGTGAGGCAGCCTGCCTGTGCTCCAGGATCGGAACCAGGGCCACCAGGCTCCAGTCCCCCACCCACAGGCCAGGAGAGCCACGGCTGGAGCCCAGAGCTTGCCAGGCTCAGCCCCCTTCCCATCACCCAGACCCTCTGGGAGGCACCACCTGGGCTCCCTCTGAGGAGTAGACCAGGTCCAAGCCCAGGAGGGTCCTCAGCCCCTGCCCTGCAGTGCATCACCTCCGGCCTCCTCTTTCTTCTGGGCCCACTGACCCGCCCTCTCTGTGTCTCAGGGCTGCTGTGTGTCCTGCTGAGTCTCTCCAGAGCTGGAGCCCAGGGCTCTCAGGGTGAGTGTGTGGGGAGCAGCGTGTCCACAGCCAGAGCCTGGGAGGGGCCCTGCACCCGCAGCCCAGGCAGGAGAGGCCTGGGCAGGGAGGCTCAGGGCAGCTCCCAACTTCCTGGGACCCTCCTCTAGTGACCCCATTGCCCCCTCCCAGCCTCTTAACCCTCTGTGCCCCCACAGCCTGTAACCCCCGGTGCCCTCTCAACTCGGAATGTGTCAACGCCACCGCCTGTCGCTGCAAGCCGGGGTTTGCCTCTTCATCCACAGAGATCTTCACTGACCCCCTGGAGATCTGTGATGGTAAAGAGGATGGGGGAGGGGCAGAGGCACATCAGAGACTGCGGGTGCCCAGTGCCAGTGGGGTCATGGGTAATGGTCAAGGCTGAGCCTTTGATATCAAGGTCATCTTCAAAGACAGAAAAGAGAAAGGGAAGAGTAAGATGGCAGAGAGACGAGGGAATTGCATCCCTTCCTGCAAAGAAAGGACCTGGGTCCCAGGAGTTGGTCTCAGCCTGCCCTTAGGTCTGGGGAGGATGACACTGAACTTGTAGCCCACACACTACCTTGGCATTGTCCCCTGGGGACAATGTCCAATTGTCCAATTGCCCCCTTTGTACAATTGTCTAAACTGGGGGTGTTAGTCAGAGGACTGTGTTGAGCAGATCAGACTGTGTGGACTTCAGGAATGGCTTGCCCCAGCATAGCCTCAGCAGTGCATCCCAGGATTCTGCCCAAAAGATACTAACTCAACATTAGACCCCATGCTGGAGGGTCAGGTAGGGGACAGGAGTCTCTTCCCTAAGAGACCACACACCTTTGGGAGGTGACCCTATTATGTTGCAGATATCAACGAATGTTTGTTGCCTCAGAAAGTGTCCTTTGGATATTTTGCTGACTGCCACAATGTGCAGGGGAGCTACTACTGCACGTGCTTCCCAGGATTTGAGTTTGTTTCTGGGGCAAAAACATTCAGTAATGCGAGTGAGAACACATATCAAGGTAAGGCCCACCCTGCCCCATGCAGTTCAGGGCAACAAACCTGATCTGGGGACAACACCCAGTTATATTCTTAGCGCCTGGACTGTGAGATGTGGCAACTGTGTGTGCACCCGTCACCAGTGTGAGAGGCGCCGGAGGGTCAGGGCACTCTGGGACCAGCTGCTTGGCCCCATTCTGATAGCTCTGCATGTGACGATGACCAGGATGCTTATCAGGAAACCCTGTGGACATGTGAGATGACACAACATCATTGTTGTTTTCTGTTTTAAAAAAAAAAATGCCAGGCACCAGTGGCCTGTGCCTGTGATCTCAGTTAGTTGGGAGGCTGGGGCAGGAGGATCACTAGAGCCCAGGAGTCCAACCCAGCCTGGGAAACAGAGGGACCTCATCCCTAGCAGGGAAAAGTGGGAGAGAGAGAGAAAAGAAAAAGAAAACCACAGGAAGGAGCCCCTATCTTCTAAAGCTACAAACAAAGATAGAGGCTGGGGTGCGGCTCCCGTGGAGAGGCCTTGCCTGGCATGAGCAGGGCCCTGGGCTCCCTCCCCAAAACTGCAGGAAATCAAAACCAAACCAGAGGTAGTTTTGCTCTTAGTTCACTGTGTGACTTCAGTCAAGTCACCTCACCTCTCTGTGCTTCAGTGTGTCCATCTGCAGAAGGGGAGTCCTGGGACTGGGCTGAAGCTCAGTGGTAGAGCACTTGTCTAACAGTTGTGAGTCCTTGGGTCAGTCCCCAGCTCCAGGGGAAGAAAGGGGGAGAGGGGAGAGTCATAAGGAGGGGAAAGAGATCCAAAGGCACTGAGCAGGTCCCAGCTCCCAGAACATGCTGTTAGCAATGGCTTCTGAGCTGAACAGGGCCTGGACGCCAGGAGTTGTGCTCACCTGCCTTTAGGTCTGGGGGGATGAGGAGCTTCCAGCCCATGTCCACCTCAGCATTGTCCCCTGGGTCCAGATCCAGGGGTGTCGGACAGAGGACGGGGACAGAGCTATCCTGTGGCACACAGGGGCCAAGGCCCTGGGTGACACAGGTGGTGCCCACTCCAGGCCACTGTCCCACCAGCACAGAGAGGGAGGGTGGTGTGAAGGCCAAGGTCAGAGGCAGGGATCAGCTCCCTGGGTCCAAAGCCTGGACTGGCCACCCGTGAGCAGCATGGGATCAGCAAAACCACTTCCTCTCTTGGAGCCCTCCTTGCATCTGCCCCTAGGAGCCTGGAGCCCAGAGATCCCATGAGGTGGGGGCTCTCAGTGGCTCATTACTGGGGAACCCAGGGAGCTGCGGGGGGAGGCTGAGCCCAGGATGTGGGGAAATGTGGGAGTTGGTGGAAGGTTCCCTGGGGGTGCTGCTGCATCTCATTCCCAGCTGTCCCCATGCGACCCCACCCCACCTCGTCCCCTCCACCCATGGCACACCTCTGCAGCCATTGCTGCCAGCTGGGAACAGGGGAGGGGACTGTGATCGCCCCATGGGGGCTGGACAGGGTCCCTTAGGGAGCATCAGCCCTGTCCTGGCCCGTCCTGCTGTTGATCCACACAGCCAGAATGAGGGGTTCCAGCAGGGCATCCTCAGGTGCAAAAATGGGTCCAGGAGACCAGAAGCCCTCCCTGCCTCATCCTGACCCAGGAATCCTCTGGGCTCCGGGAATCTTTGAGCCCTTTCTGGGACACCCAGGGCCATCTGCCATGAGCTATCACTCACTCCTGTCCTGGGTTCTCTGAGGCTGCTGTGTGGCCATTCACCTCAGGCCTCTGTCCTGTGGGTCCCTGTGGCACTCAGAGGGGACCTGCTTCCTGAGCATGTTCCCCTCACGTTTAGAGACCAGGAGAGATGAGACGCCAGGAAACACCCCAGGCCTCATCTGGGAGCTGCTTCCAGAAGCTTCCTCATTTCCTGTCTGTGGCCCTCTCTGATAAGGGGGAATTTCCTCCAGGGGTGGGGACAGCAAGACTCCCCGGAGACAAGCTGGGCACCTTGGAAAGGCTGTCAGTGTCCACCCACAGTTCTGAGTGCCACACCAGGAGCTGGGGGATTCCTGGGGACGATCGAGGGTGCATTTGTGCCACTGTGAGGAAAGGCAGGTGGGACCTGCTGGGCCTGGGCACCTGGGGCTTTTGGTTTTCTAGTTGTTTGTTTGTTTTGGTCCTGGGGACCTAACCCTGGGGCCTTACCACTAACCACATCCCTGGCCTCCTGAGTCACTGGGATTACAGCCTGTGCCACCTCACCTGCTTGAGCACCTCGCTTTAGTT
Source organism: Callospermophilus lateralis (assembly GCF_048772815.1). Taxonomy (NCBI): domain Eukaryota; kingdom Metazoa; phylum Chordata; class Mammalia; order Rodentia; family Sciuridae; genus Callospermophilus; species Callospermophilus lateralis. Next base: position 212,613,377 of record NC_135305.1, on the reverse strand, counting down.
CTTCTTGCTGCTGCTCAGTGGTTGGGTTTTAGAAATTTTAATAAAACCTGTATACCATAAAACTTATCATTTTAACCACATTTCAGTATATTACTTCTGTGGCCCTGATCACATTCCTGTTACACAGGCATCTCAGTCATCCCTCTCCAGGAATATATTCCTGGTTTTTTTCTGTATTTATTTAATTAACAAATAAAAATATTGTACATATTGATCAGGTACAGAAGGATATTTTGAAATATGCATGCCCACTGGGATGGCTAAATGGAGCTGATTAGCATATGCAATGCCCTCAGGTGCTGATTTTTGTGGTAAAAACACTTCAAATCTAATCCCTTAGTGATTTTCAAGAATATAGAACATTGGCCAGTGGTGCACACCTGGGATCCAGCAGCTCAGGAGGCTGAGGCAGGAGGATCTTAAGTTCAAAGCCAGCCTCGGCACTTAGCAAGCAAGGCCCTAAGCAGTTTGGTGAAACCCTGCCTCAAAGTAAAAATTAAAAGGGCTGGGGATGTGGCTCAGTAGTAGAGTGTTCAACCCCTGGTACCAAAAATAAATAAATATGAACAATAGATCTCTTGAACTTAGCTCATTCTACCTGAAGTTTTGTGCCTTGGATGCACATCTCTCCAACCCCCTCCTGTTGCCCCAACCCCTGGGAAACACCATGCTACCCTCTCCTTCCAGGAGTTTGACTGCTCAGGTCCCACGTGGAGGTGACACTGTGTGGTATTTGTCCTTCTGTTTCTTGCTTATTTCACTTTACATATGTCCTCCAGGTTCACCTGTGTTGTTGTGATTGACAGAGTTTCCTCCCTTTTTAAGGCTGAAAAGCATCCCCCTGTAGGTGGGTTTTCTGCTTATTCACTCTCCTGTGGATGGATGGACACCTCAGTTGACTCCAGAGCTTGGCTATTGTGAATAGTGCTGCAACATGAAGCCTGCTTGTCTCTCTACTGATAGATAGAGGTCAGATCAATATTCTGATCTGGTTTCTTTGCGTGCAAACCCAGAAGAAGGATTTCTGGATCCCATGCAGTTCTATTTTTAATATCTGAGGACCGTCCCCACTGCCTTCCATCACAGCGGGGCTCACTTGCGTTCCCAGCCATGGTGTGCATATTGTCCTTTTCTCTGACTGCTGGCCACCCTGTGCCTATCAGCCTTCCCCAACAGCTACCCAGCTGGTGTGAGGCTACATTTCATCACTGTTCATTTCTAGTCCCCTGAGGATTGGCGATGGCGGGGGATTTCTCCTGGGCCTCTGGGCCCTTCTCCTGTTGTCCTTTGAGAAGTGTTTGTTCAAGTCATTTGCCCATTTGCAGATGGGGTGAGCGGGTTTCTTACTGCTGAGTTTCTTGATCAAGCTCCTCATGATACTTTGCATATTGACACCTAATAAGATGCGTGGCTTGTGAGTGTGTCTCCTGTTCCCTGAGTTGTCCCTCACTCTGTCCACTGTTTCCTTTGCTTTTCAAAAGCTGTTAGTTGGCTACGATCCCCTTGGTCCATTTGTATTTTGCTGCCTGTGCCTTTGGTCCAGTCCAAACCATCACTGACAGGCCACTGTCCCACAGCTCTCCCTGTGCTCTCCGCTAAGCAGCTGGGCAGCTCCAATCTGACCTTCACTGTTTAATCTGAGGTGATTTTTATGTGGTGTGAGGGGAGGGTCTGACGTCCTCCTGGTAGGCATGTCCAGGGCCCCAGACCTTTTACTGAAGAGTCCTTCCCATTGTGCGCTCTTGGCACCTTCATCAACAATCAGCTGTAAATACATGGGTTTTTCTGGGCTGTCTGTTCTGCTCCGTGGCTGTGTGTGTCTGTCCCCATACAGAACCACACTGTGTTGTCACTACAGCTTCCCAGTAGATTCTGAAGTCAAGTCATGGGATGTGCCCAGCTTTGCTCTGTTTCTGAGCACCTGGCTTTATCCTCAGGTGTTAATGATGAGTGTCACTCTGGGAAGCCTTTGGCCATGACCTCCCACCCCCCACTGCTTAGGCATCAAGGGTGGCCATCACTGCCACCTGCTCCCTGAGCGTAGACCACCTGTAGGACCCAGTGGTGCAAAGATTCCCACAGGGGAGGGTCCAGGGAATGGCTGGCCTCCCTCTGCCACTCCAGGATGGAGAGGAGATGTAGATCCCTTGCCAGGCCCCACCATGGCACAGAATCTGAACCCACATGTCCTTGGGCTCTGCTCCAGAGAGCAGAGTGGTCCTGGGACTTCCAGAGCAGCCCGGCTCAGGAGGTCCATCTGGGGTCTTAGGTCTGTGTTTGTCTCACAGCAGGGTCAGGCTGAGCACCAGGGTCTCTTCCCTGAGAGAAAGCACAACTTTGGGAGGTGAGCCTTTGACCCATTATGTTGCAGACCACCAAATGAGGGCCATGAGAGTGCCCCGTGGAAAATCTGCAGACGGCCAGGTCATGGAGGGCACTATTGCTGCATGCACAGCCCAGGCTGTGTGCCCATTTCTGGAGCCAAGAATCCTTTATTAATGAGAGGAAACAGCTGCAAGGTAGGCCCTTCCCCCACCTCCCCATCAACAGGGTTGAGGTTGCCAGACCCTTTCCTGTGACATCTACTTGGCAGAACCCTGGTTACAGGAGTGGTGCCCTGGTCTGAGGCAGGTGTGCATGTTCCTGTTGCCCAGCACAGAGGCAGGGTAGCATGAACGTCAGGGGCAGCTCTGCATCTGGCTGCCTGGGTCTAAAATCTGCCTGTGCCACCTGTTAGCTGCATGTTATTAGTCAAATCCCTACCTCTCTTTGAACTTGGTCTACCAAATGTATATGGAAGGTGATCATAGCAGTGCCTACCTCCTGTGTCTTCCAGGAGGATTATGAAAATTACAAGTGCCTGTAAGACAGCCTGGCACTGGTGGGTGCTGGACTCGTCTTATGTGTTTAAAAGATGAGCACATCTGCACCCATTTAAGGAGTTGCCCAGAGGGTTTGGGTCTTCCTGGGGGCCATGTCCCTGCCATTCAGAAGAAAGCTAGTTCCACACAACTTGCTCTGGTCCTTGCCATGGTCTGGCCTGACACCATGATTCCCAGGAGGAGTAACTTCCACGCATGAGCAGGATTTGCCTCCTTCCAGGGCAAGGTGGTTAGGCAAAGAAAGCTGCTTCCAGGATCCATGGGGCCAGGCAGAATCCAGCAGTGGGTGGGCAGGAGCCAGGACCCATCCAGGGAGATGGTAGTGCCAAGTACACAGAGGGAAAAGGGAAGGTGCATGAATGTAGGAGGTACACAGGGTTAAACTGGGGATCAAGGGGACTCTGAGGACACAAGGTTCCTATGGGTGCACATTGTGCCATGTGTACATACCTTGGCCAAAGTATTCAGGGGGCTGTATGGAAAGACCAGGGTCCTGGGAAAGGAACAGGGGTTCTGACGGGAGGCTCCTGAGGGACCTGGGAAGCAGAAAAAAACTAACTGGGAGGGACATGTTTCTGCAGCCTCACAACTTGCATCAGTACAGAGAAGGCATGGGGTGCATCAGGCCTCACACACTCCTCATCACACATGCAAGGTTGTAGTTCGCTAGGTGGCAGCACCACAGCCCAGGCAGGGCACTAATGGGGGAAAAGGGGGTGGAGCTCGCATGGTGGAGAGCACTGGTCCTGGCTTCAGCGGGAACCAACCCCTCTCTCTATGTCCCCAGATGTGGACGAGTGCAGCTCCGGAGAGCATAAGTGCCACCGCTCCACCACCTGCACCAACACCGGGGGGTGGTACTGGTGCTACTGCCTCCCAGGCTGGGAGCCGATTCCTGGGAGCATCAATGGCATGCACAACAACATCTGCAAAGGTACCCAGCCTGCCTAACCCCAGAACTTCCTCCACCCCACACGAGCACACGCACACACATGCCCATACACACATGCTCCTCCTAATGAATAACTGTCCTGTCCTGGCAGTCAAGCCCTTCTTCAACTGGCCTCTGCCCCCTGGAGTCCACAGCCAGGTGAGCCACCCCAACCAGGACACGGAGATGGGAATCCCTGGTGCAGCACCCTGTCCACCAAATGAGGGCCATGAGAGAAAGGAGCTGCCTATTCCACTATTTGGCCCTGAGCATCCCACCCACCTGTGACCCCTCATCTCACCTCCCAGAGTCTCTCCCGCTTCATTGACAAAGTCAACAATCTGCAAAAGCATTTAAAGTCAGCCATGGCCAAGGACACCATTCAGGTAAGGGCAGGATCCAGGGGAAGCTGGTGGAGACCTCCCATAGAGGGAGGGGGGCAGCTTTGGTCTAGGGGGTGGAAATACGCCCAAGCACAGTGGGGTTCTGCTCTGAGCTGGCCACTCTCCCAGGGCAGGTGGAAGAGGACACTGGGAGCCACACACACTGTTGGACGCCCACATGCACTGTCTGACCTCTTGCTCTCATCCTGGTCTTTGGGTTTTGTCATCCTTGATGGTCACGAACCAGGGCTGATCTTTGAGGAGCAAGGACCACCCAGGGAGTCCCAAACCATGCTCTCTCTATCACCAACTGGACAGTGTCTGGGTCTGTTCTCTGGGCTGAGTGGTCAAGCTTTTCGTGTGGTCCTTTTGACCCAAGTCCACCTGCTCTGTGCCCCCATCCCTCCAGGGGATCATGCAGGAGGTGGATGAGCTGCTGGAGACCCCTGGGGACCTGGAGAACCTGCCCCCCTCACAGAAGCACTGTGTGGCCACTCACCTGCTGGCAGACCTAGCCAGTGCCCTGAGACACCTGAGGAGGGCTCTGCCTGAGGGGACAGCAACCTTCAATTATTCTGCAGGCACAGGTAAGTCCCTGGGTCTGCTCCAGCCCCTGTTCCTAGCCTCATCCTCTTCTGATCCCACTTGAGCTGAGTGGCCACACTGTACCTCAGTGACTCACATAAATAATCACAACAGTGAAAAAGGCAGAAAACCAAAAATAGTACACATTTAAGTAGCAAATAAAAACAGATTCAAAAACTAATGTGGAAGAATACAAATGAATCTTTTTTAAGTATTCTATGTTTCATTGTAGTAAAATTCACATCACATAAAATTCACCATTTAATTTCAACACTTATCATTCACCAAAAAATAAATATGTAAATAAAATCCACCAGTTCTACTTTTCAGTGGAATCAAGAACCTTCACAAACTGATGCAGCCATCACCGTCATTTCTAAGACATTTTTCTCTAAAATTAAACACAGTGCCTCCTCGGCTTTCATTCCTCATTCCTCCCCTCCCACAAACCTGGCATCCACTCACCTGCTTGTTGTCTTAAAGGAGCTGCCTGTTCCACTATTTAGTGTGAAGCAAAGTGTGACCTGTCCCTCTAGCTTCTTCCACCTAGAATAATGCTGTTGAGCATGGCATAGCATCACTCCATCCCTCTTCACAGTTGAGTATTATTCCATCCTATAGGTGTTGAGTTGACCCACTCAGCCACTGATGAACATTTGGGTTAGTCCCACGTTTTGGCTGTTGCAAAGATATTGATGTATAAGTGTTTGTTTGAATAACTATTTGCAGTTCTTGGAGTATCTACCAAAGAGTAGACTTGCTAGGTACCATGGTAATTCTGGGTTCAATTATGGGGGGGGGGGGAACCACGAGACTGTTTTCAAAGTGGCTGTATTACTGTATATTACACCAGAGGGTGCAAAACCTTGGGAAAAAGTGTTATTTCTGATTAATTTGGTTTTATCACATCCGTTCTAGTGCATGTGAGGAGATGTCTCATTGCCGGTTTGAGTTGCATCTCCCTGTTGACTGGTGATTTTTAGCGTCTTTTTATGTGCCTCTGGCCATTTGTGTATCTTTTTGGATAAATGTCTGCTCAGATCCTTTGTGCATTTGTGATTGGGTTGGTTATTTGAGTTTTAAGAGCTTTTCACCTACTTTGACAGGAAATCATTATGAGATATGCCACTTGGAATTGCTTTCTCCATCCTATGGATTATATTTTCACCTCTGTAATAATCGTTTCACTTTAAAGTCAGATATTTTGAATTTTGAGGAGGTCTACTTTATCTACTTTCTCCTTCATTGCTGTACATTCAGTGCCATATCTAACAATCCATTTCCAAATCCAAGAATCTCCTATGGGCTTCAGTTCTTAGATTCAGGACTTTGTTTTATTTTGAGTTAATCTCTCTGTGTGGTGTGAGGTAGGGGTCCCTCATCCTTCTGTTTCCTTGGATATCCAGTAATCTCATATCAATAATTGAAGAGAGGGCTGGGGATGTGGCTCAAGCGGTGGCACACTCGTGTGGAATGCATGCGACCCGGGTTCAATCCTCAGCACCACATACAAAAACAAAAGATGTTGTGCCCGCCGATAACTAAAAATAAATATTAAAATTCTCTCTCTCTCTCCCTCTCTACCTCACTTTCTCTACCTCACTCTCTCTTTTAAAAAAAATCATTGAAGAGACTATTCTTATGCCCATTCAATAGTCTTGGTCCCCTGGCTGAAAACCAATTGACTGCAGAGGTGTAGGTTTATTTCTGGGCTCACCTTTCCCTCTGTCTTCAAGCCAGTACCACTCTGCTTTGGGCTCCTCTCATTGTCTGTCAGTTCAGAAATCAGGAGTGTGAGTCCTCCCACTTTGTTGCTCTTTTCAGCCATGATTTAACTATTTGGATCTCTTGCAATTCTGTCTTAGTTTTAAAGTGAGTTTTCCATTTAAGCAAATTATAATGTTAATGGGCTGCTGGGACATTGATAAGATGACATTGACCCTGTAGATCTCTTTGGAGAGTGTCTCCATCTTACCAATATAATGTTTCCCATTCCATGAACATGAGGTGTTCATGATAGTTCTCTAAGGACAAGTCCTGAGTTTCTTAGTTAAATTGATTCCTAATATTTTGTTACAGATTGTGTTCATAAGCAATAAAGTCTCTTATTTTCTTTTCTTGTGATGTATTTATCTGGTTTGGGCATCAGAGTAATATTGGCCTCCAGGAATTACCAGGTGGTATTATTTGAAAGAGTTTAAAAAGTTGTTCATTCTTCCCTATATTGTTCGTGAATTTCACAATCAAAACCATCTGATTTCAGAAGTGCATTTAGGAGGTTTTTCATTATTGCTTCAATCCCTTTACCCATGATAGGTCTCTTCAGATTTTCTACTTCTTCTTGAGTCAGTTTTAGTAGTTTCTGCATCCCTAAGAATTTGTCCATTTCATCTAAGTTTTCTAATTTGTTGGTGCAAAATTGCTCCTACTGTTACAGTTCTTCATAACTTAAGATTTCATATACAAATGTGTATGCACTCATGTACACACACACACACAATATATATATATATATATATATATATATATATATGAAATCTGAGGTTTACAAAGTATTATATACATATATATGTGTCTTTGTATGCACTTGAATATATGTGTGATTATAGTAAATGGGAACTAAAACAAATACATGTATATCATGTGACATATGTGTACATATACAATATTCACATATACACATATATATTCCTAACATAACTCTTCTTATTCCTACAACTCATAGAACTGTCTGTAAAAGTGCTGAAGCGAGGAGGTGGCAATGTCACCTTGAGTCTGAATCAGGCAAAGATGCAGCTGAACTGGAATCTGGCACAGAAATCTGCTACCAGAGGTAACATCTGAGATGGGGAGAAGGTGGGATGTCCACCTTACACCAGTACCATACTGTTGGAAGAGACCTCAGGGTAGGAAAAGATACCCAAGGATGTGAAAAAATACAGAATTAAAGACCAAAGGGTGATGTGGGTGGGAAGAGGTCACTAGAAGAGCATCCAAAGGGGAGGTTCTTGGAAGTGATGAGGCCACATTCTGTTGTGTGCACCTGAGAATGTGGAGCAGCAAGTCCTGCTATTATGTATCATTTTAATGCAACAATTCAAAAAAATCAGAGGCCATCTAAGGAGGAGGCCCTGGAGGAGATCCTGAGACTCACTGGTGGCCTCGTCCTGCAGGCCCTTCTGTGGTGGGCTTGGTCTCCAGCCCAGGGATGGGCAAGCTGCTAGCCAAGGCTCCCCTGGTCCTGGAGCCTGAGAAGCAGGTGGCTCCTCATGGGACACAGGAGGACTTACTGCCGAGAGTCTCACCTGTCCTGCTCTCAGATGTCATCTCAGTCTCTTTGAGCAACAAGGACACCCAGAACCTCAACTGGCCAGTTACCTTCACCTTCTCCCATCCTGTGAGTGTGCGGGTGTGGGGGGACCATGGTGTGGGAAGAGCCCCAGATCCAGGCACACTCTTGTTGTCTGTCTTAAAATTGAGGTTCGGTGGGACTCCCTACCAGTGCCCCCCATCCAGGAAATTCAGCCCTTACAACGCAGCGCTAAGGGGTCAGTATCTCCAAGCACAAAAAGATCAGCTTACACCTCTGTTCTGTTCCTGTAGCTGGTGACCTCTGAGCCAAGGCATGAAGTTCTCTGTGTCTTTTGGGACCATGGCCAAAATGGATGTGGTCACTGGACCACTGCAGGCTGCAAGACATTGGGCACCAGAGATGGCAGCACCACCTGCCGCTGTACCCGCCTCAGCAGCCATGCAATCCTCAGGGCCAGCTACAACGTGCAGGTGAGAGGCTGCCTCCATCATCGACTGCTGCAAAACAGATTTATGCAAATGTCACTGCTTAAGTAAAATAAATTTGTTATCTCACATTTCTGTGGGTCAGCAAACCAGCACGCAGGGGATAGGTTCCTTTCACATGGTCTTACAAGGCTGAAATGATTGCATTGGCCAGGGCTACAGTCTTACCTGGGACTCACAGCCCTTTCCCAGCTCCCTGGTTGCAGGCAGAATACAGTTCCCTTCTCTGAGCAGCTTTCAGCAGGGGACCACACTCCCTTCCTAAGAGCCACCCACATTTCTTCTCATATGACCTCTTGTAGGCCTTCTTCACCAGGCCTCTGCCCCCTGAAGTCAACAGCAAGGTGAGCCACCCCAGCCAGTACATGGAGGTGGGAATCATGGCATGGCTGAGAGTCCACCCCTTAGTCCTGAGCTTCCCATCCACCCATGACCCCTCATGTCACCTCCCCAGAGTCTCTCCCGCTTCTTTGACAAAGTCAACAATCTGCATAGAGATTTCAAACCAGTTGTGGCCAAGGACATCATCCAGGTAAGGGCAGGATCCAGAGGAAACAGGGGGGAAGACCTCCCACACAGGGAAGAGGGCAGCTGTGGTCTGGGGGGAGGAGACAGGCCCAAGCACAGTGGGGTCCAACTCTGAGCTGACCACTCTCCCAGGGCAAGTAGAAAAGGACACAGGTAGCCACACACACTGTTGGATTCCCACATGCACTATCTGTCCTCTTGCTCTCATTCTGGTCTTTGGGTTTTGTCATCCTTGACTGTCATGAACAGGGCTGACCTCTGATGAGCAAGGGCCACCCAAGGAGTCCCAAACCATGCTCTCTCTATCCCCAACTGGACAGTGTCTGGGTCTGCTCTCTAGGGCTGAGTGGTCAAGCTTTTAGTGTGGTCTTCTGGCCCAAGTCCACCTGCTCTGTGCCCCCATCCCTCCAGGGGATCATGCAGGAGGTGGATGAGCTGCTGGAGACCCCTGGGGACCTGGAGACCCTGCCTCCCTCACAGAAGCACTGCGTGGCCACTCACCTGCTGACAGGTCTGGAGAGTGCCCTGAGAAACCTGAGCAGGGCTCTGCCTGAGGGGAAAGTAACCTTCAATTATTCTGCAGGCACAGGTAAGTCCCTGGGTCTGCTCCAGCCCCTGTTCCTAGCCTCATCCTCTTCTGATCCCACTAGAGCTGAGTGGCCACACTGTACCACAGCGTGACTCACATAAATAATCACAACAGTGAAAAAGGCAAAAAACCAAAAATAGTTCACATTTAGGTAGCAAATAAAAACAGATTCACAAAACTAATGTGGAAGAATACAAATGAATCTTTTTTAAGTATGCTTTGTTTCATTGTGGTAAAATTCACATAACATAAAATTCACCATTTAAGTTCATCACTTATCATTCACCAAAAAATAAAATATGTAAATAAAATTTACTTGTACTACATTTCAGTGGAATCAAGGACATTCACAAACTGATGCAGCCATCACTGTCATTTCTAAGACATTTTTCTCCAAAATTAAACACAGTGCCTCCTCGGCTATCATTCCTCATTCCCACCCGCCCCCCAAACCTGGCATCCACTCACCTGCTTGTTGTCTTAAAGGAGCTGCCTATTCCACTATTTAGTGTAAAGCAAAGTGTGACCTGTCCCTCTAGCTTCTTCCACCTAGAATAATGTGGTTGAGCATGGCATAGCATCACTCCATCCCTCTTCACAGTTGAGTATTATTCCATCCTATAGGTGTTGAGTTGACCCACTCAGCCATGATGAACATTTGGGTTGGTTCCACCTTTTGACTGCTGAAATTGTGCTGCAAAGATATTGATGTATAAGTGTTTGTTTGAATAATTATGTGCAGTTCTTGGAGTATCTACCAAAGAGTAGACTTGCTAGGTACCATGGTAATTCTGGGTTCAATTATGGGGGGAACCACAAGACTGCAAAGTGGATGTATTACTATATATTATACCAGAGGGGTGCTAAGCCTTGGAAAAAAAGTGTTACTTCCGATTAATTTGGTTTTATCACGGCCGTTCTAGTGCAAGTGAGGCGATGTCTCATTGCCAGTTTGAGTTGCATCTCCCTGTTGACTGGTAATGGTTAGCATCTTTTCATGTGTCTCTGGCCATTTGTGTATCTTTTTGGAGAAATGTCTGTTCAAATCCTTTGTGCATTTGTGATTGGGTTGGTCCTTTGGTTCTTGAGTTATAAGAACTTTTCATCTATTTTAACAGGAGACCATTATGAGATGTGCAACTTGGAAATGCTTTCTCCATCCTATAGATTATATTTACACATCTGTGACAATCGTTTCACTTTAATGTCATATGTTTTCAATTTTGAGGAAGTCTACTTTATCTACTTTCTCCTTCATTGTTGTACATTCAGTGTCATATCTAACAATCCATTGCCAAATCCAAGGTCCTCTTATGGGTTTCAGTACTTAGATTGAGGCCTTTGTTCTATTTTGAGTTAATCTGTGTGTGTGGTGTGAGGTAGGGGTCCCTCATCCTTCTTTTTCCTTGGATATCCAGTAATCCCTCATCAATCATTGAAGAGACTGTTCTTATGCCCATTCAATAGTCTTGGTCCCCTGGCTGAAAACCAATTGACTGCAGAGGTGTAGGTTTATTTCTGGCTCACCTTTCCCTCTGACTTCAAGCCAGTACCTGCTTTAGGATCCTCTCATTGACTGTCAGTTCTGAAATCAGGAGTGTGAGTCCTCCCACTTTGTTGCTCTTTTCAGCCACACTTTAATTATTTGAATCTCTTGCAAATGATAACGTTAATGGGCTGTTGGGACATTGATAAGATGACATTGACCCTGTAGATCTCTTTGGAGAGTGTCTCCATCTTACCAATATAATGTTTCCCATTCCATGAACATGAGGTGTTCATGTTAGGGTCTCCTTTCAAAACCATCTATAGTTCTCTAAGGACAAGTCCTGAGTTTCTTAGTTAAATTGATTCCTAATATTTTGTTACAGATTGTGTTCATAAGCAATAAAGTCTCTTATTTTCTTTTCTTGTGATGTATTTATCTGGTTTGGGCATCAGAGTAATACTGGCCTCCAGGAATTACCAGGTGGTGTTATTTGAAAGAGTTTAAAAAGTTGTTCATTCTTCCCTATATTGTTCGTGAATTTCACAATCAAAACCATCTGATTTCAGATGTGCATTTAGGAGGTTTTTCATTATTGCTTCAATCCCTTTACCCATGATAGGTCTCTTCAGATTTTCTACTTCTTCTTGAGTCAGTTTTAGTAGTTTCTGCATCCCTAAGAATTTGTCCATTTCATCTAAGTTTTCTAATTTGTTGGTGCAAAATTGCTCCTACTGTTACAGTTCTTCATAACTTCAGATTTCATATACATGTGTGTATGTACTTACATGTATACACAACATATATATATGAAATAATACATAATATTATATACATATATATATATGTGTCTTTATATACACTTGAATATATGTGTGATTATAGTAAATGGGAACTAAAACAAATACATGTATATCATGTGACATATGTGTACATATATAAAATTCACATACACATATATATTCCTAACATAACTCTTCTTATTCCTACAACTCATAGAACTGTCTGTAAAAGTGCTGAAGCAAGGAGATGGCAATGTCACCTTGAGTCTGAATCAGGCAAAGATGCAGCTGAACTGGAATCTGGCACAGGAATCTGGTCACACAGGTAACATCTGAGATGGGGAGAAGGTGGATGTCCACCTTACACCAGTACCATACTGTTTGGAAGAGGCTTCAGGGAGGGAAAAGATACCCAAGGATGTGAAAAAAATACAGAATTAAAGACTAAAGGGTGATGTGGGTGGGAAGAGGTCACTAGAAGAGTGTCCAAAGGGGAGGTTCGGGGGAGTGATGAGGCCACATTCTGTTGTATGCACGTGTGAATGTGGAGCAGCAAGTCCCACTATTATGTATCATTATAATACAGCAATTCAAAAGGCAGGGGGAGGCCATCTAAGGATGGGGCCTTGGAGGAGACCATGAGACTCACCCGTGACCTCATCCTGCAGGCCCTTCTGTGGTGGGCTTGGTCTCCACTCCAAGGATGGACAAGCTACTTGCTGAGGCTCCCCTGGTCCTGGAGCCTGAGAAGCAGGTGGCTCCCCATGGGATATATGAGGACTTGCTGCCGAGAATCTCACCTGTCCTGCTCTCAGATGTCATCTCAGTCTTTTTGAGCAGCAACAACACCCAGAACCTCAGCTCGCCAGTTACCTTCACCTTCTCCCATCCTGTGAGTGGGGGGTGGGGGACCACGGTGTGGGAAGAGCTCCAGATCCAGGCACACTCTTGTTGTCTGTCTTAAACTTGAGGTTCAGGGGGACTACCCCCAGGTGCCCCCCATCCAGGAAATTCAGCCCTTCCAATGCAGCGCTAAGGGGTCAGTATCTTCAAGCACAAAAAGACCAGCTCACACCTCTGTTCTGTTCCTATAGCTGGTGACCTTTGAGCCAAAGCATGAAGTTCTCTGTGTCTTTTGGGACCATAGCCAGAATGGATGTGGTCACTGGGCCACTGAAGGCTGCAAAACATTGGGCACCAGAGATGGCAGCACCACCTGCCACTGTACCCGCCTCAGCAGCCATGCAATCCTTAGGGCCAGTTACGACGTGCAGGTGAGAGGCTGCCTTCAGCATGGATTGCTACAAAACAGATTTATCCAAATATCACTGCTCAAGTAAAACAAATTTATTATCTCACATTTCTGTGGGTCAGCATCCCAGTGCAGGGAGGGATAGGTTCCTTGCACATGGTCTTACAAGGCTGAAATGATCACATCGACCAGGTCTGCAGACTCACCTGGGACTCATGGCCCTCCGCCCAGCTCCCTGGTTGCAGGCAGAATACAGTTCCCTTCTCTTAGCAGCTTTCATCATGGGACCATACTCCCTTCCTAAAAGCCACCCACATTTTTTTCTCATATGACCTCTTGTAGGCCTTCTTCACCAAGCCTCTGCCCCCTGAAGTCAAAAGCAAGGTGAGCCACCCCAGCCAGAACACGGAGGTGGGAATCCCTGGGGCAGAACCCTGTCAACCCCTTTACCATTAGCTTCCCACCCACCCATGACCCCTCCCCCTCTCACCTCCCCAGAGTCTCTCCCACTTCTTTGACAAAGTCAACAATCTGCACAGAGATTTCAAGCCAGTTGTGGCCAACGACACCATCCAGGTAAGGGCAGGATGCAGGGAAACAGGTGGAAACCTCCCACGGAGGGAAGGGGGCATTGTTGGTCTGGGAGAAGGGGAACAGGCCCAAGCACAGTGAAATCCTGTTCTGAGCTGGCCACTCTCCCAGGGCAGGTGGAAAAGGACACTGGGAGCCACACACACTGTTGGATGCCCATGGGCACTGTCAGTCCTCTTGCTCTCATCCTGGTCTTTGTCATTCTTGACAGTAACAAACCAGGGCTGACCTCTGATGAGCAAGGTCCACCCAGGGAGTCTCAAACCATGCTCATTATCCCCAACTGGACACTATCTGGTCTGCTCTCTGGGGCTGAGTGGTCAAGCTCTTTGTGTGGTGCTTCTGGACCAAGTCCACCTGCTCTGTGCCCCCATCCCTCCAGGGGATCATGCAGGAGGTGGATGAGCTGCTGGAGACCCCTGGGGACCTGGAGACCCTGCCTCCCTCACAGAAGCACAACGTGGCCACTCACCTGCTGACAGGTCTGGAGAGTACCCTGACACACCTGAGCAGGGGTCTGCCTGAGGGGACATCAACTTTCAATTATTCTGCAGGCACACGTAAGTCCCTGGGTCTGCTCCAGCCCCTGTTCATTGCCTCACTCCTCTTCTGATCCCACTAGAGCTGAGTGGCCACACTGTACCTCAGTGACTCACATAAATAATCACAACAGTGAAAAGGCAGAAAACCAAAACTAGTACACATATAGGTAGCAAAATAGAAATAGATTCAGAAAACTAATGTGGTAGAATACAAATGAATCTTTTTAAGTATGCTTTGTTTCATTGTGGTAAAATTCACATAACATAAAATTCACCATTTAAGTTCACCATTTATCATTCACCAAAAAACAAAATATATAAATAAAATCCACCAGTTCTACATTTCAGTGGAATCAAGAACATTCACAAACTGATGCAGCCATCACCTTCATTTCTAAGACATTTTTCTCCAAAATCAAACACAGTGCCTCCTCGGCTTTCATCTCTCATTCCTCCCCTCCCCCAACCCTGGCTTCCACTCACCTGCTTGCTGTCTTAATGGAGCTGCCTGTTCCACCATTTAGTAAAAAGCAATCATACAAAGTGTTACCTGTCCCTCTAGCTTCTTTCACCTAGAATAATGCTTTTGTAATCAGAGTTTAGAAAGAATTCATGTTCATTCTTCCCTATATGGTTGGTGAAATTCAGCCATATGAATTTGGTGAAAATCTGATCTCTCATGTTCATGTAGGAGGTTTTTCACTATTGATTCAATCTCTTTACCTATTATAGGTCTCTTCAAGTTTTCCACTTCTTCTTGAGTCAGTTTTGGTAGTTTCTGTGACCCTCAGAATGTGTCCATTTCATCTCAGTTATCTAATATGTTGGTGCACAATTGCTCCTATGGTTAAAATTCTTCACAACTTCAGATTTCATACACATGTATGTATACACACATAAGTATACACAACACACATATATATACACATTCATATAAAATCTGAAATTACAAAGGATTATATACATATATGTATGTGTACACATATGTGTCTATATATACATATACATATACATGTGTGTGGTTATAGTGAATTGGAAGTTACACATAGGTCCTTGATATATGTGATATACACATGTAGATATTCAATATCCACTATACACATATATATTCCTAACATAACTCTTCTTCTTCCCATGACTCATAGAACTGTCCCTAGAGGTACAGAAACACGGAGTTTGCAATGTCACCTTGAGTCTGAATCAGGCAAAGATGCAGCTGAACTGGAATCTGGCACAGGAATCTTGTTACACAGGTAACATCTGAGATGGGGAGAAGGTGGGATGTCCGCCTTACACCAGTACCATCCTGTTTGGAAGAGGCCTTAGGGTGGGAAAAGATGTACAAGGATGTGAAAAAATACAGAATTAAAGACTTAAGGGTGATGTGGGTGGGAAGAGGTCACTAGAAGAGCCTCCAAAGGGGAGGTTCTGGGGAGTGATGAGGCCACATTCTGTTGTGTGCACGTGTGAATATGGAGCAGCAAGTCCCACTATTATGTATCATTATAATACAACAATTCAAAAGGAAGAGAGGCCATCTAAGGAGGAGGCCCTGGAGGAGACCCTGAGACTCACCCGTGGCCTCGTCCTGCAGGCCCTTCTGTGGTGGGCTTGGTCTCCACCCCAGGGATGGACAAGCTGCTGGCCGAGGCTCCCCTGGTCCTGGAGCCTGAGAAGCAGGTGGCTCCCCATGGAACACACAAGGACTTGCTGCCGACAGTCTCATCTGTTCTGCTCTCAGATGTCGTCTCAGCCTTTTTGAGTAGCAACAACACCCAGAACATCAGCTCGCCAGTTACCTTCACCTTCTCCCATCCTGTGAGTTGCAGGAGCAGGGGGGACCACGTGTGGGAAGATCCCCAGGCCCAGGCACACCCTTGTTGTCCTCTTAAACTTGAGGTTCAGCAGGACTCCACACAGGAAAGCCAGCCCTTCCTGGGTCAGCATCTCTGAGCACAGGAAGACCAGCTCACACCCCTGTCCTGTTACTACAGCTGGTGACACCTGCACCAAGGCACAAGGTGCTCTGTGTCTCCTGGGACCACAGCCAGAATGGGAGTCACTGGACCACTGCAGGCTGCAGGACAGTGAGCACCGGAGGTGACAGCACCACCTGCCACTGTACCCACCTCAGCAGCTTTGCCGTCCTCATGGTCCATTACCACGTGCAGGTGAGAGGCTGCCTTCAGCATCGATTGCTGCAAAACACACTTATCAAATGTCGCTGCTGAAGTAAAACAAATTTGTTCCCTTGCGGTTTCTGTGGGTCAGCAACCCAGCAGAGGGGGATGAGTTCCTTGTACAGGTTCTAAAAGACTGACAAGATCACATCAGCCAGGGCCGCAGTCTCTCCTGGGTCTTGCAGCCCTCTTCCAGCTCCCTGGTTGCAGGCAGAGTCCAGTTACCTTCTCTTAGCAGCTGTCAGGGGGGACCACACTCAGTTCCTAAGAGCCACCCACATTTCCTCTCCTATGACCCCTGGTTGGCCTTCTCACAAAATGTTCCTATCTGAAAACCAGCATGAAAATGTCCCTTATATAGAATCCCTCTCAAATTTTGAATCTGTTTTCCCAGGAAGAACCAGATCTTTAAAGCAATTGCTTGATTACACCAGATCAGGAGAATAAACTCCCTAATCTAAAAGTCAACAGATGGAGTCCTAAATTCCACCTGCAAAATCCCTCTACAGCAACACCTAGTTTATCAGAGAATTTAATAATTAGAAGAAGGTTTGTGTAACAGCAGGGGGTGGACATATGAAGACCACGTTAGAATTCTACTTACCACCAGGGTCTGTAAGTCAACCATGGTCAGGTTTCAGGTTTACAAAAAAGGAAGGTCTGGTGAAGGTGGAGGTCAGAGGGGGTCCGGGGAGTCAGGAGGATGGCTGGACCTGGGGCTGTTTACCTCCTCCTCTACCCAACTGATTGGACACCTCTGCTTCCCCAGGTTCAGACTCTCAGGTGAGCTCACAGTATGGGTATTTCCTGTGAGCACCTGTGACCATGAGCATGACAAAGATCTCAGCCAAGAGCTTTTTATATATTACGGAAATTAGATTTTGTCTTTACATCAGAAGTTCTCAAAATTCATCACGTGTTAATATCACTGGGAGGACCGTTTATTTTTAAGTGCTTTCTTAGGAAACAATTTCAATTTTTTGATACATTTCAAGAACAAAAAATAGAAGAAATAGATCAGATACTTGGTTAAAGGAAGAAAATTAATGATGATGGCAATTTAAAATTTACACTTTCCCACCTATTTCTCCAAGTCCTCTTAAAACAATGAGGAAATGAAAAGAGAACACACCACCCATTACTCTTTACCCAGAGGCATCTATTTTGAAAGTTTTGCCTCTGTTTCATTTATCAGGTGTCATTCTTTCCCTCTGCTCCTCCTCTGTCCTGCCTCCTAATTTCCCAATTTTGTCTTTACACCAGAGTCTCAAATGTAGCATGCACAAATGTCACCTGCAGGGTTTGTACTTTGTTTTCAAACATTTTCTTGGGAAACCATTTCAAATTTACAGATATGTTGCAAAAACAAAATCCGCACAAACAACATCTGTGTGCACTTCATCCAAATGTGCCTGCTTTGAAATGTTGCCTTCATTATTTACCATTTGAACATTTCCCCTCCCTCTTTCCTCTTCTCTCCTCTTCCCCTCAATTACATTGAAATAGAATTGATGGTGGGCTTTTAAATGTCCTTATGGCTTTAAGATGACTTTCAGAAAGAAGTGTGGGAAAGGTGAATTTTAAGCTACTGTTGTCATTCATTTAATTTTTTTAACCAAGTATCTAATTCTGACTACACAGGGACTTGTGGCCAGTAAGAAACAGGCAGAGCTGGACTGAGGCCAGTGGTGTCTGGGATGGGAGGTTAATGCCTGGACACTGAGGTGCAGGTTCTGTCCTGTGGCCTTATGGGACAGGGACAGAGGGACCCTCAGCATGGGCTTCACACACACTCAATTACACATCAACATACCACCTTACTGTGGCCCAAAGTCAGAAATCCTGGGTCTCCTCCTTGAGTTAGGACTCTACACATCCGGGCCCTTCTAGCCGCTTACCTGCTCCATTCAGAAAACCTTACAGTCCAACCTTCTGAACCTGGAGCGCCCCCCCCCATCAACTTCACACCTAGACCCAGTCCCTCCATTACGGAATCTGCTGCACCAAATGACAGAGCAGGGCACGTGGCTGTGAAGGCTCCTCTTTCTGTCCCAGGACAACGACCCTGTGCTGGACTTCATCACCTGCGTGGGGCTGGGCGTGTCACTGCTGTGCCTGGTCCTGGCGGCCCTCACCTTCCTCCTGTGCAGAGCCATCCAGAACACCAGCACCTCCCTGCACCTGCAGCTCTCACTCTGCCTCCTGCTGGCCCACCTGCTCTTCCTCACGGCCATCGACAGAACCCAGCCCAAGGTACCCAGGTGTCCCTGCCCCACCCGCCCAGGGGTGCTGAACTCAGGAGACAGGCTGCCTGGGCTCTTAATCAAACAGCCTGGGCTCCCGGGGATGTCCAGAGGAGGTCAATGCCCATTTCACGTTGACGGATTCAACGAGAAAATGAACCCTCTTTACAACTCCATCACCCACATCTCTTGTTGCTTAGCAACTGGGCTTGCATCCTGGGGAAGTTCCTTCATTAGGGGACCCTTAGGATGAACTGACGCAAACTCTAGATGGCATCCGTCAATCACTGGACGTGGCCTCCTGATTCAATCAGGAGACACGAAGGAGGCGACTGGGCTGATGTCTCGCGGCACCCCGTTTTACAGCAGACATTTTTTACCAGGAGAAAAAGGAGATTCTACTGAATTTTTAATTTGGTTAATCAAGTCCTTCGTTTTCAGAATTTCTATTTGGTTCATTTTTAGATTCTGGCTTTAGTGAAATTTTCTTCCACTTCCTGTATCTTCTCCAAATTCATTCCTTACATATTCTTTTAGCTCTTTCAACATTTTAACTAGGAGCTTTCTAAATTCTTCTCCAACATTTCCTCTACTGTCGTGCCTACAGAGTCAGTTGTTGGAGTGCTGTGGGCTGTGTGGTTTGCTCCCTTGCTCTTTCCTGCTGCTTGTAGGTCTGCCCACGTTCTGGGTTGATTATCTTCTCTGCTTTGATGCACAGGATTATTTAATGAGCTTCTGTCTCTTAAGAGCCCAGGGATGGGTGAATATCCAGCTACTGACACTGTCATTCAATGTGCGCCCACAGCTGTTCCCAGGATCAGCACCATTTGGAGAAGATACTAAACCCTGTGAACTACAGTCATTTCTAAAATAATGTTAAAATCATAGTGCAGTAAATGCATAAGACGTCACATGATCATTGGTTGCCATTTGTAAGTATTAGGTCCTGTGGGTCATTGTGTGGCCCTGCTGTTCTGTAACCTGCAGCACAGCAGGTTTGTTCACAAGAGCATCCCCACTACTGCATGAGGAATGCCGCAGGGCAGCCCTGGGAGGTTGTGACGTCACCACTACTGCATGAGGAACTCTTCGGGGCAGCACTGGGAGGCTGTAACGTCACTGGGCAGCAGGACCTCTCCAGCTCTGCTGTGATCTATGGGAGCACACACGCAGCCCATGACTGAAGCACCACAGTGCAGGGCCTGGTGCACAGCAGATTCCCCCATCACAGGGCGCAGGGGGCATCCCAGGCCACGCCCGGACCCTGACTGCTGCCCTGGGATCTCTCTCCTCCCCAGGTGCTGTGTGCGGTCACCGCAGGCGCCCTGCACTACCTCTACCTGGCCTCCTTCACCTGGATGCTGCTGGAAGGGCTGTTCCTCTTCCTTACAGCACGGAACCTGACTGTGCTCAGTTCCTCCAGCAGAAACAGGCTCATGAGGAGGCTCATGTTCCCCGTGGGCTACGGGGTCCCGGCTGCCATCGTGGCTGTGTCTGCAGCAGCCAGACCTCACCTGTATGGCACCTCTACTCGGTAAATACGCACCCCACTTGTCCTTTTCCTCTCAAGCATGTCCACGATCATCACTTGAACCAAAGTAGCATTTTGAGTATTTCAGAGCTTAAGCAGTAGAGTGTACTGTGACATATCACACATACAGGGAGTCTGACTTCCCGTCCTTATGGTTGGGCATGTGTGGAGTGACTCTGGTCGTGGAGTCCTACATGAACACAGCAAAGTGATGTTGTTCTCTCTCTTGCTCAGGTGCTGGCTCAATCCAGAACAGGGGTTTGTGTGGGGCTTCCTTGGACCCGCCTGTGCCATCTCTTGTGTGAGTAATGTCATCAGAGTTCCTTGTTGTCCACATGAGGGTCACTAGAAGAGCAGGATATTAAGGATGGTGATATAACAGGATTATCCCTGGATTGTTACGGGTTGCGTTGGGTTTTCCAAGACTTGTACCTCTACAAATTCTAACCCTATTGCCAAATACTAAAAGCCACTCGGTTGTATAATTGATGCTGCAAGGGCTAGAATGGAGAGATAACAGATTTAAATTTTTATTCAATAAAACTTTGACATGGGGGATGTGGGGGTGTAGCTCAAGGGCAGAGAGCTTGCCTGGTATGCACTAGGGTCTGGGTTCTCTCCCCAAAACTGCAAAAGAGAAAAGAAAATATTTATAAACATTCTGCAGTTTCTTTTGGGGGAGTCTTTTAGTTATATGTGATGGTAGAATCCATCTGATATAATTACACAAGCATGGAATATACCTTATCTAGTTAAGAGCCCATTCTCGTGAATGTACATGATGGTGGGATTCACGGTGATGTTGTCATATATGTACACAGGAAAATTATGTCAGATTCATGCTGCTGTCTTTCCTTTGCTTCTTCGTTTCTTGAAGGTCAATATGGTTTTCTTCCTGATGACCCTCTGTATTGTGAAGAGCAAGCTGTCCTCCATCAACAGAGATGTGTCCACCCTCCAGAACACGAGGTGAGATGGACCAGGGGACATAGATGACAATGATGCCCAAAGCAGAGCCATGTGCCTGAACAGCCCCTCATGTCCCTCCTCCGGGGCTTCTGAGTGGCCCACAATTAAGAAATGCAGCTCCACTTCTATGGCTGCCATCTCAGACTCAGGGCTCTGCTGCTTACTCCAGTTCAATCCTCCAGAGGGCAGGGTTGTTCCTTCACTCAGCATCTTGTGTAAAATTCATGCTCTTTCTTCTGGGTTTCTCTGATTAACCTTTCAAATTTTTGCATATCATCATTTAGTTGTATTAGACACTTGAACAGAGCATACGATTAATGAAAACAGAAATTTTGCCCTGTGTTTGTTTTCTGAGACACAGTCTCACTATGTTTCCCAGGTTGGCCTCCAATTCCTGGGCTCAACCAATTCTCTTGCCTCAGCCTCCTGAGTACCTGGGGCAACAGGTGTGCACCACTGCCCCCAGCTTCTCTTTGTAATTTTTTATGTCCCAGCCCTAGCACGGGGCATCCTCAGTAATGCTGGAATAATGAAATTAAGGATCTTCATGGAACATCATAAAACTCTTTGAAGTAAGCTTATGAATATTCACTGTCCTGGGTCCAAGTCAAAAAGCTATCCTTGACCCAAAATGGCATTTCTATTGTGGGGTATCACTGAGAGTAAAAATCAGAGCTCAGTCCAAGAAATCGCTTACAGGGGAGAGTAGGTGCATCCATGGGTGGAGAGGAGAACAGCCTGATTTTGTTGTGGGTGCATTATAAGCCTCCATTCTGCCCCAACCTAGGATGCTGACATTTAAAGCAATGGCTCATCTCTTCATCTTGGGCTGCACCTGGTGTCTGGGTGTCCTGCAGGTGGGCTCCCTGGCCCCCATCATGGCCTACCTCTTCACCATCGTCAACAGCCTGCAGGGTGTCTTCATCTTCCTGGTGTACTGCCTCCTCAGCCAACAGGTACCCCTGCCCAGCTACCACCCATGCCTCCCCACCCATACCAATCTCTGTGAGCTAACCCAGAGCGTGGGTTGCCTCTGCAGGTCCAGGAGCAGTACAGGAAATGGTTCAAGAGGATCTGGAAATGGACAACTGAATCTGAGTCCTACACTCTCTCTAGCAAGGCTGTGTCTGACACCTCCAGACCCAGCACGGTAGGGACACTCCCTGCTCCCAGAGCTCATGTTCCTGGTATTGGCAGGATTTCTCTCCTCCTGTACACAGACCATGCTTCCCCTGCCTCCTGGACTCCACCATCATGCCTGCCTGTCCACTGACCTTACATGATTCTCTCTCCCTCCCACCCACCTCCTTCCCTCTTATTATCATTGTGTCCCCACCCTTATCTGAATCTCCTAAAGACCCTGGTGATGACCTTAAGCTCACCTGGACAATCCAGGACAATTATCTCATCTCAAGATGCTTAACATGCATGATCCCACTGATATGTGAAATGCAAACATTGATCTTATAGAAAAAAAAGAGTTGAAGAGTGGTTCCCAGAGGCTGGGGAGGAGGGGGTGGGAAAAGCTTGATCAGGGGGTACTAAGTTACAGTTAGGAGAAAGAAGCTCTGTGGTGTGTCGCACAGTAGGTCACTAGACCACAAAGTGTGCTGTGCCTTTCCAACAGCTCTGAGGGACTGGGGGCTTCTCAGTGGGAGAGCCCTTGCCTGGCATATGCAAGGCCCCAGGCTCCATCCCAATGCCACATCTCCTTAAAAGCCAGAAGAAAAAATTTTGAGATTTTGCCACAAATAACTAATGCATGTTGGAGGAGATAGTTATGTTTAACCTGATGTAAACACTCACACTGTAGACAGGCAGGAAAACATCCCATTATACCATTAATATGTGCCATCTAAATAGACTTAATGTAAAATTAGATTTTTTTAATCTTTAACATACTCCTTCTTGAGAAGTTCCTTTTCCAGGCATGGTAACACTCACAGGCTATGGGATTAGGGTGTGGACATCTTTGGGGTCATTATTTTGTCCACCACATCAATTACAATAGGTTGGGTTTCTCTCTCATGGAGCCGTCAAAATCTGCCTCATGTTGTAGATAATTGAATGGATTCACCACCCCATCCCTCCACCACAGCCCTAGGAATGATATACACATTGGGGAAAAGAAACACCACTTTTTGTCTAGAAAATAGGAAGCCATCAGATGGGGAAATTCAGGTGTTTCTACCATCTTGGGCACTGGACCGCTGTGTTGTTTCCCTGATGTCATTTTATCTTCCAGTGTCTCCTTAAATTGGGCATCTCTAGGGTTTGAGTTATTGGAGAATATTCCTCTCATTTTGGAATGCCTTCCTTGGCTCATTTAATAAAAACAAAATATTTGTCTTGTAATCAGTTCTGAATAAGTTTCTGAAGCACAGCATTTATAAGGCTCAAGTGAGGTTGCCCGTGGAAAACACTAGAAGTGTGCCGAGCTTCCACAGATGCAGGAATAAATAATTCCCTGGGGACATGGAAGATATGGAAAGAGAGAATTCAACACTCCTTCCTTTAATAGTAGATGATGGGCAATAGATAACAATGGCAGCCTTTCCTTAATGTTCTTCCTGTTCTCAGAAAAACACATACCCTGAAGTGGAGTTCAGATACATCTTTTTTTTTTTTGGCAGAGAGGTACCATGGATTGAACTCAGGGGCTCAACCACTGACCCACATCCCACCCCCACACTGTATTTTATTTAGAGACAGGGTCTCACTGAGTAGCTTAGTGTCTCACTGTTGCTGAGAATGGCTTTGAGCTCATGATCCTCCTGCCTCAGCCTCTCAAGCTGCTGGGATTACAGGCAGGGACCACCATACCTGGTTCAGATCCATCTTTTGAAAGATACATTTTTTGTGTGTTTTTGCAGCACATTTATGTGCTCTTATCTTCTGTAACTTAAGGGTTAGGAAATGTAGGAAGATGAGACTTCTGAGAAAGACAAAAATCAACAAAATTAAATCAAATATAGCCTGTTGGTCAAGTCCTAAGAAATCCATCAGGCAAGACAATTTTGTGATTGAAATCTTCCTTTGAAAAGTGTGTGTGTGTATGTGTGTGTGTGTGTGTGTATGAGAGAGAAAGAGAGGGAGAGAGAGAGAGACTAAACTCCATAAACATATATGATTATTATTTGCTGACTAAACATTTCAAAAACTAGGGAGCAGGATGGTCGCTAAGATCTGCCAGTTGTCATCCCCCAGGCACAACAGGTTTAACAGATATAATTTAAAAATTCCCTGTGTATATTTGAGGTGTGCCACGTGAATATAGGATACAAACAGAAAATAAAATGGTTACTGTAATAAGGCAAATTAACTTATCCACCATCTCATATTCATTTTTTTAAATCAAGCAGCTAAAATCTATTTATATAACAAATTTCTTCTTTCCTTTTTTTAAATGTAACTTCTAAGTTATTTTTCGACAATCTTATATGTCATTTTTAAATAATTATCATTCCAGACTGATTAGAAAGACCATCTGAGCTACAGCCTCCTTCCTCATGGACAATCTGAACTGCCACTGGGTCACTTTTTAGCCATTAGGACAGGACAAAGACTCTGTGCTATGTGTTTCAAGAAATCCATGGTTTTGACCATCTGAAAGGATTCTTGGAGGTCATGATCGACATTCAACTCCTGCAGAACCTGAAATGTGTCCATGCCTGACATGGTGCTGAGCAAAGTCAACATCCAGATGCCATCTGCAGCCCAATTCCTCAGTTTCTCTGTTAAACGTTCTTCTACTGCCCCCCTTCCTATGAGGCCTCTTCCACATGCACAAATTCTAGAAGCAAAAAACTAGACTCCCAGGATGCTCATATCAACAATATTTAAAAGGACTTGGATTTTTGTGCTTTAAAATTTTTAACAAAAAAATAAAGAAGAAAAGAAAACATAAAAGGATTGTATGGAAATATTGTGGTGTCTGCAAGGAAGATGACATACCCTATGTGAGATTTGGACTTTTCAGGATATGGAAGGCTCCCAAGAATGCCATATCCCACTTAAATCTTTCATAACGGTGAAGTCATGGCCAAATTGCCAAGTAAATAGATCCCCAGATAATGTCATGACAGATGTGTTAGTGAAATCAGGAGGAGGAGATAAGACTGAGCAGACAGGGAGATTGGCCTGGGTCACTTCCTGGGCAGTGAGTACAAACAGCACCTGCAGATATTTGCTAAGAAATCACAAAAAGACTAATTTTAAGTCAGGACCTATGTGACTCTGGTCCTTGCTTCTCCACAGAAGAAAAAATGCCTGATGGACATTTTGACTGGACTGAAGGCTGCATGGACACTGTGTGCCATGCCCAGGAGTGGGCAGGGGGTTGACTTCCTTAAACCTTAGATCTATATAAACCCCTAGACAATAGCCACACTTCAGTGTCCCTCTCTGGGACCCCTCCCTCTTGGGGAGCTCTGCTTTCTATTAGTCTAATAAATCCTGTTACTTTGCTCTCACTCTTGCGTCCATAGAAGTTTATTCTTTAAATTTATGAGAGAAAGAACCCAACCCCGTGCTCTGTGCTACATTAGTAATAATCTTGTTTTCATTCCAAAAGTAATTTAAATCAGAATTTTTGCCTTAAATAAAAGCCATTAAATATTTTCATACTCCAAATTTTATAAATAAAATGCAGATACATATTTTTCCATATGTGTAATGTTTATCTCTGGGTCTTGAGTTTTAGAAAGAAGTTCTCCTTTTGACATTTTTTAAGCCTTTAGGCAATGGGATAGATCACTTTTGCAATAGAAAATAACTAAATTGTCTCAAGGATCACCATGCCTCTGTTCACAACAACATCACTAAGCAGTGGGTAAGAAAGAGGTTAGGAATTACACAGGCAGGTTAGGCATAAATACAATGATAGAGTTGTTTCTTTGGAACTCTTTAATTATACTGCCACAGTAATCAGAGAAAAGGACATAAAAATTGAAAATCTTACATCTCCCACCAAACCCAAGTCCCTTTACTCCCCTGCTGGAAAAGGTCCCAATGAATCAAGGGCAGTTTGGGGGGTGAGGAAAAATCATTTATTTGCTAACAAAACGGAACTGATGGAGGGCTAGCAGCCTGAAAGACTTCCTTAACTCAGCAGATGCTTGAGCTCCTTTCAATCTTCAGGCAAGGGGGAAAGAAGGGGAGTTAGGTTAGGAAATGACAGGTGACCAGACTTCTAGACATCTCTCCAATGGCCCCACGCTGGCCACCTATTGATCATGGTGCTCCTGTAAATCCCGAAAATGTCTTAGTTATGCTTATCTTGGTATCATCAGCCTTGAAGGGGGAAGAGAGAGATTAGGGAGGGTTCAGACAAATCAGATTTGTGCTGCTAGTTTGGGGGAAACATACCTCAAAAGATGAACACACCTATATGCAGAATGGAGCAGAAACAGTCTCATCAGTGGTCGGGGCAGCAAAGGGGGTGGACATGATATGGAGGCAGAGATGCTGAGGCAGTTCACAGCTGCACAGGCCCAGGAGAAGCGCTGTTGACAGAAGAGTTCAAGCCCCTCAAGGGCAGCACCAGCCACTGTTACCACGCAACGTGGATCAACCTCACTGACATGGTATTGAGGGGTGCCACGTGAATACAGGTTACATACAGTGGAAAAAACAACTGAAGAGGGCTCTGTATGGTTCAATCCCCATGAACAGGAAGTGAAAACTTATGGTGGTAGAACTCAGAGCAGTGGTGACCTCTGGGGACAGGGTTTACAGACTGGGGTGGAGTCCAAGGGAGACTTCTGCAGTGATGAAGTATTTACTTTTTGATGGGGTAGTAGTCAGTGTAGATATACATAAAACTCATCAAGGTTCACACTAAGATTTATGAACTTTGGTGTAAATCATCCCTCAAATAACAGTATTATAAAACATAAAAGAACACAGTGAGAAGACACACAAATGGACACCATGCTGAGTCAGAGCACCATGGAAAGTCACTCCCTGTCCCTCACACGGAGGCCTCTAGTACTCCCCTCAACTTACTGAGCCCCAGCTTCCACATTAACACAGGACCCACCTCAAGGCATCGCTGAGGAGACTAAGAGATACAGTGCCTCCGGCAGAGCCTGCAGTCTATTAACAGCAAGCTCTAAGGGCGAGTGGCTATCACAGGGTGTAGGGCTAAATGGCCACACTTAGGGGAAAATGGCCAGTTTATAAAAGTAATGGTTCACTGGAAATGCACAAAATGTGAAAAGCTTTCTTTAATTCCATTGCTTCAAAATATACACATGCACTTAATAACTGATGTAACTATTCAGTTCTCCATCACCATGGTGGGAGTATAACATACCTCTCTCAGTAAATGACTGATCAGAAATCAATATTTATAAGTGTGTGTTTACACAAATAATATGCTTGATCCAGTGGGCTAATGTAGAACTTAATACATTGATTTCAACCACCATGAAGTGTTTATACAAACGGACATGATGAATGCATCAGTTTGAGATTTGTGGTAAAATAAACAAACACACACCCATTCTCTCCTATTCTTTCCTCAAAAACAATGTCTTATGTTAGTAAGAAATGCATTCTTTTCGTATAACAAGAAATAAACAGGCCAGAGCTAGTTTCATCTGCTGGATGTGAAAACATGAGACACATGCTAACAAGTATTCTGAGAACAACCCAAATGTTTACACTTCCACAAACCCACAGCTAACTGACGAGGGGCTACTGTAGGAGTGAGACGCTGACAAAGGCAAACCACCTTTCCTGATGTTCTCCCTGCCACTGTGGGTTCTTTTGTGCATGGCAAGTGAGGAGCTGTGCCTGAAGGCTTTCTCACACTGATTGCATTGGTAGGGTCTCCCCAAGGTGTGGGTTCTCACATGCACAATGAGGTGTGAAGACTGGCAGAAGGCTCGCCCACACTCCTGGCACGCATAGGGCTTCTTGCCACTGTGAGTCCTCACGTGTTTTTTGAGAGACGAAGTATGACTAAAAGCTTGTCCACACTCCTGGCACTGGTAGGTCTTCTCTCCAGTGTAAGTCTGCATGTGACTCTTGAGGGTGGACAGATGACTCTAGACCTGACCGCAGGTCACACAATGATACAACAACTCCCCCATGTGGATCCTCTTGTGCACGTTCAGGTGTGTGCTGGTCTAAAATTGCTTCCCACACTGAGTGCACTCATAGGGTTTCTCTCTGGTGTAAGTTCACTGGTGCGTCTTCAATGATGAATGTTCCCTGAAGGCTTTCCCACACTGGCTGCACGTGAAGGGCTTCTTTCCAGTGTGAGTTCTCACGTGGCTCCGGAGAGATGAGGGCTGGTTGAAGGCTTTCCCACAGTCTTTGCATGCATAGGGCTTCTCTCCTGTGTGGTTTCTCTGGTGCAGAATCAGGTTGAAGTTCCTGGTGAAGGTTTTCCCACACTGACTGCATTCAAAGGGCTTCTCTCCAGTGTGAGTTCTCAGGTGTCTCCTCAGATTCAAGGAATACTTGAAGGCCTGTCCACATTCTTGGAACTGGAAGAATTTCTATGCAGTATGAACTTCTTGTGCCTCAAAAGGTCAGAGCTGTAGCAGAAGGACTTTTCACACTGATCACATGCATAAGACTTATCCATGCTGAGGATTTTTTCAGGTGTGATTAGGTGAGTGTTCTGGAAGAAGGACTTCCTGCTCTCTTGACATTCATGGGGGTCCTCTCCAGCAGAAATTGCCTGAAATATTGTTTCAATAGTACTAAAGAGTTTCCCTGGCTCATTATAATCATAGAGATCTTCTCCAGGCTGTGGTTGCTCCTCTCGGTTAAGGAAAATGTGAAGACAAAGCTTTATCACACTCAGAGATTGTCTTCCCCATGGAAGCTGAATTCAGGAGAAAGTCAGTCCTACATCTACTCAGAGTTCCCTCAAGAGGCACAGGGTGGACACTCTCCACCAGAGCTCTTTTCATTACTTTCCTAGGGCTTCTTAGATGAGAAGTTTTCTGAATTGTTTAAGCAAAATTAAGTTTTGAAAACCCAATACCTGCATGCAATCTGTGAAAATGATTACTGAAGGACACTCTGAAGATACAAGGGTTTCTTTCCAGGGCTGGGGATGGAACCCAGGTTATCTCAAATGCTAAGTCCATGTGCTATTATTCACACCCTGGCACCAAGACACAAGTCTTAATCTACATTTAAAGTTTTCTCCAACTTAGGACATTCACTGACTTAAAAATAAAACTGCTTCCTCCTGGGAAAGCACCCTTTGCCACCAATCTCTCTCTCAGCTCTTAGGCAGCTTTTCTACCCTATGGCAACCACAGACTTGTCCTACTATAGAGATCCAAGAGTAACCCCTTGTGAATCTTATCTGTTTTGTGTCAATGGAAAAATCCCCACAGAAATATCTTGGCTGGGAATTGATTCTTGGGGTTGAAGTGGAGGTTCTGAAATGAATTAGGGAGTAAAAGAATTAAAGACACAGAGAAAGAAACTCTGGGATCAAGATGACCAAAAAGCATAATAAGGCTAGTGTGGATTTTTTCAATACTGATCCCAAACATAGGAAGACTATTGCAAAGAGGAAGAATGTATCAGAGAGCCAAGCTAAATTACTGAAGTCATTTGACTATGTGCAGAGTTACGTAATCACAGAACAAGGGATAAGAATCATAGACAATTTGCTGAGAAAAGATTCCATGAAGACGGGGATTGAAACTAAAGGGAAATACTAGCAAGAATGTACAGTGAGGAGGTACAGATAAAATACATGCATAAAAATAGTAAAAATGAAGAGGAGGAGGGACAAATATTTCTGTCAAATCAGAGGAATATATTAAAGATAAAAAGGAAAGGTTGATTTTCTAAAGGAGCTCAACCTAACATCCCTCTCATTCAAGGCACTGAGAATGTCCCCTGATGACAATTTCCAACTCTTACGCCCCTTTTGCCTCCTAGAGCTGGTGCTCACCAGGTCTGCCTGAACTCACCTAAACAGGTCTCTGGGAAGACTCCTCTCTCAGGGCTCCACAGCTCCTCTCTTTACTTACAGTGGGACAACGTACTGGGTTTGCCAAGTTCATCTCCTGCTTGTGGGAAAGAAGATGCCCAGTGTGGGATGACCATGCCCTACCATGTCCCAGATGTAGACTGACATCCCAAACATCCTTGAGGTTCTAGAAATTCATGCCTGAATCCTGAGGGACACAGCTAAGGTCTTTCACTAATGAACAGAATCCCAGCCTCTTCACTAGGACATAAAGGACAGGGGGATCCCTGGTCCCAAAACCAGGGCCAGGCTCAGAGATATACTTGAGAATCCTGGAAGCTTTTAATCATGGAGAGACAAAGCAGAGGACAAATATTCACCTCCATGGGGAGGCCACAGGAGCATCATGAGGACGTCCTGGCTGGTCTGTCTGCCTCTGGATCTCCCAGACATCTGATCAATTTGTTGAACTCCATTGCTTGGAAGAAATTCTATGGACCATGGTTACATTCTCCTTGCATTTTTTGAATTTCCTAACTTACTGCTTTCTTATATTTTTCTCTAGTAATTGCAGATAGACTTCTTTACCTTTAGGAAAATACAAAGGTGAATAGAGCAGATGAAGTCTCTGCTCACCTGTATCTGGTTTATCAGGTCATAGACTGACAACAGAGAGCAAAATGTGTTATAACACAATGCCCCCAGCAATGCGAAGGGAGCGAAGGACAGGAGGGTCATGACATGTGCATGGGTTTGTGGAGAAAGGCTGGGGAGACCTCTGCTGGTTGGCTGAAGCCCAGAACCAGGGCCAGAGGGCACCTGTGGGCTTTGTTAAAAAAATTAACATCCAAACCTGAAGAATAACAAAGAAAAGATGCCACATGAGAGAAGTGAGGAAGAGGACTCCTCAGCCACCAGGTCAAAACCAACTGGTCAAGGACACATGGAAGAGGCACAGGAAAAACAAGAGGTCCTCTTTCATATAACACCATGACAAGATTCTGTTGTACTTTTATGGAACAATTTCTGAATTGTTAATTTATTCCCCTTTATCCTTTTATCTTAGGATCATTTCTTTATCACTTTGAAACTATAAAAACATCTCTATTTTTGACTTTGGATGTGTTTATTTCTGCTCCTTTCTTATTTTGCTGGGCACCCAGGAGACAGACCGGGCTGGAATGCTGCTGGAACCAAGGGAGCGGTTTCCTCCTGTTGGTTTCTCAGGGACCCTGAGCTGATTACCTCACCCCTCCCATCCAGTGTCCATTTCATCCCACTACTTTCCTGTCTATTGACATCTTTCTCCATATGTGTGCTTCTTTAAATGCAGGGTGTAATCTAGCAAAATGTAACAGCATTTTCCCTGTGTTTATTTGTCCAGGGGAGGCTTACAAAATGAACATTCTGGGTGCTATTTCTACATTAGGAGAAAGATAATTTGATCGGGTCAGCTTGCATTATATACACTAGGAGTCTAACAGTGTGGTGTGAAGGTCAGAGGCCACAGGGATGACAGTGTGATGTGTGTGCATATGTGCCAACCTCAAGGCAGGGCACTGGGACTCAGATAGGCCAGTGTGATGGTCATAGAACATAGATCAACTCAACACTGGCTGAGAAGCACTTGTTTGAACTTAACAATAGCAACATATTCTTGCAACATTGATATAATAGTGAATTATTGAGAACAAATATGAAAGGCCTAGAAAGTAGGAGTAGCACAATACCATTATGAAATACTGTGCATTCTTTGAAATACTTCAACTGCATGGAGTTAGTTGTCTTCAGGAAATCCACAGGAATTATGGAGTGAGAAGGTTAGGGGGATAAACTAGAAAAGAATACTACGCCACTGCAGAGAGCATTTATGATGTGCATAGGATTGTACTCATGTGTTTGCATAAAAGTGTAAGAGCATGTGTGTATGCATAATATAGAAAGAAAAGTTTTAAAATAGCCTGAGATTTTATAGAACAGAGAATGGCAGCATAGATTGAATTAGTACAAGTATAGTGCTTTTTTCTTTAAGGCATGAGAGTATGGGTTTTATTTCTATCTTAAAAGTTTATTTAATACCCAGACATGAATTTATTCATTATATTTTGGTTTTTGTTTTCTTTGGCAGGGCTGGGTCTCAAGGCAAAGGCCTTGTGTATGCTAGGCAAGCTCTCTACAATTGAACTACAACTTTAGCCCGAATTGATACACAATACCTGTACATGTTAACAGGGTGCAGTGTGAGAAATCAGTATATGTATTCAAAATGAAATGTTCAAATCAGAATAATCAGCATTTCCTTCTCCTTCAATATTTATCAATTTTCAGTGTGGGGAAACTTCTAATTTCTCTCTTCTAATTCTTTATAAGAATATATAATTAAAAGATGGTCTACTGTTTTGAAGTAATTTTATGTTTTTTCATCAATATAAAATTATGGCTATAAAAATACAGAATAAGATGAGCTGCAGTCATTATCCTTGAACATCAGGATTTATGGCTCTTATATAAATGTGTGTTGGTGCCCACCAACAACCTCCTCCTGACTCTCCTCTACACTTCCTCCCCTCTACTGAGCACACATTCTATTTTTCACTATTTAATTTGTTGATTTTATCATTTTTATTTGTTTATACTCATTGTGCATATTAATGGGACTCATATAATTTTCCAAAACAAGCAAAAATCTCACACTGATTGAAACAAAATTGAATGAAAATCTAAAAGAAAAGTTATGAAATATTAATGACTTAATAATATCCACCCAGGTTCCTAACTAAGGAATAAATTGCCAAAAACTCCTAAATATTAAAATATGAACGAAATCCTCTACAATGCACAGTGGTAACAATGATGAAAGTATGAATTGGTTTTATATAAAGGTAAGCGTATCCTAATACACACAATATAGATGGGATGAGCTTTAATCAAATGGGAAGGAAGCTCGAATGCCTTCCCAGGGAGGGCTGAAGCCAATGCCTCTCTGAGAAATGTACCTGATCACAAAAAGCTAAGGGTCACAATAAGCAACAACAGAAATGTGAAAACAAGTTGGAAATACACAAAAAAAACACGACCCACCAGCACCAGAGATGCCCAAGAACTGTGAAACAAGAACTCACAAGTAAAAAAATACCAATTGCTGGGCTCTTTCAGAAATAAAGTGGGAACATAATCCAATTGACATATTGGACTACACAAAGTTCATAAATTTTCACACATTCCCCACAAATATCTCGATACACACCTGAAACAAATAAACTAAAAGACAAACAGGGAGTTTGGGGTGGGGCTACTCCAATACTTTATAAGAATGCATAAGAAAATTGGGAAAATGCACCTGCATCTCCAGGGAGACAGTTTGTAATACAGAGTAACCACCTACCAACCCACACAAATATGCAGCCTCACAGATATTGCAAAGTAAGGCTCTTAGGCATATCTGTACTCAGGGGTGACATTGCTTTTCCATGTGAATATCAAAAGGAGAGACACTACTATCAGAAGTGTGTCCATGAACTTCCATTGCAAGATAATACTTGCAAGATCTTTAATATGGATCCTTGCCAACAATACACAAACATAATCAAATATTTCTCATTGGAAGCAAACACATTTTTAAAAATCCCTAATCTAACTTCTTGAACCTCCACAGTTGAAGCCTGTTCCTCTACTCCCTTCATTGCAAAGATTCTTGGGTCTCTGTTCTTTCTCTGGAAGCTCTGTACACCTCCCTCCCACCTTCTCTTCAGCCTCTATTAGCACCACTTCAGGGTCAGCAGAGAACCCTGTGTTAGTGCAACATTCACTTCTCTGGAAGTGTTATAAATCAATGCAGCCTGTGAATAAATCATCCATCAGGACAGCAAGCAGCCACAGGAGCCCTGCTCTGGGCTAGCTCAGCCTGGCTCTCCCCTGACCTCAGCTAAAGAGTCTTGGGTTTGGTTCTCTCTGCTGCTTTCCTGCAGTGTCCACTGAGCTCTCAGACCCACCTGGAGACCACTTCTGAGAGAAAGGTCTCTCTGTGGAAGTTCAAGGTCCTGCCTGGGTGGGCTTGATGGTGACTGAAGCTCTGTCCCCAGAAAACACAACAGGAAGGAGTCAAGTGCTGGGTTCCTGGGCATACTGAAGACCTCAAAGACACCTCCACGACCTGTCCAGCACAGGGCTGTGCACTGAGGGACCAACCACATCAGAGCAGAGAGCCACAGCTCCCTATATCTATCTGCTCATTAGCTCATTTCCCTCTTATTCCCCAAAGGGACACTGGCCTTGAAAGACAGAATATTCTTCCTGCTGATTCTCTGTTCCCAGGAGATCCATTTATAACCCAGGGAACCTAGTTTTTATTGCTCCTCCATGGACCCACCTGCCTTCCAGAGGTCCTGCCTCCTGGAACTTCATCACTGCTTTGACGGAAAGTGTTTTCTGACTCTCATGCTGATGACCTCATCTTTGTTGGGAGTCGCCCCAGCTCCAAAGACTAACTTCCCCATCCCCCGAGAAGAGCTGCTAGCTCACATGATCCTTACCCACCAATCAGACTAGCCCTGCTGGCTCACATGATCCTTACCCACCAATCAGACTAGCCCTGTTGGCTCACATGATCCTTACCCACCAATCAAAAAGCACCCCATGCCAACTGTCAACCCTTCAACCATTAAACTGTCATAACTGTCAAACCACCCCCGGCTCTATAAATATGCAGAGCTGTTCCTCAATAAACGGGCATTTTCTCCATCTAAGAGCCTTGTTTGGTCTTTCACAGGTAATGCATCTGCCCTTTCATAGGTGGAAACAAGAAAAAGAAAGATGACCTGCAAGTAGAAGAGGGATTGCTAGGCACCTGGGAAGGGTGGGAGCAGGTAGAGGAATGGATGAACTTGATCAGTGAACAATGTTTGCATGGGTGGAAATATCACAGTGAATCCCATTAATTTAGACAATTAGTATGTGTGTATGATAATAATAAAATAGATGTTTTTATGTTCTCATCACATAAAATAATGCATTGGTGATGTAATGAAATTGTTAATTAACTAGATTGAGATTTTGTATCATGTATATGCATCAAAACTTCACATTGTGCTCCACAAATACACATAATTGTTTTAAGTAAACAATAATAAAAAATTTAAAAGAATGATAGTAAAAAATTGACAGAACATTAACATGAACTGAAGCAAGATATGTGTGAAGGTATGAACATGGAAAAATTTGGTTTTATCAAATACCTCATCTGGTTCTGTCCTGTTTCCCCCATTACCTCACATTCAACAGCACCCTAGAGAGTCTGTCCTATCAAGTAAGTACAAAGTCTAAATATTTAACTGACTGAAAAATATTTTACGGTATGGCTTAAAATTTACACTTCTGATGGTCTATGATATCGTTCTTCATAAAACCACTATAATATAATCAATATACAATGATTTTTACAAAGGTATTTCGGGGTTGGTTATTTAAAACTGTGGTTCTGGACTAGGTTTATTTTGGTACTTGGGGGACACTGGGAAATGGCTGGAGATGGCCTTGACTGAGATACCAGGAGGGGTGACTTGCTAACATCCCACCAGGCAGAGGACAGCACAGCAATGAGGCCAGGAAGTCAATGGTCCCTTGACTCAGAAAGCTGGGTTGGGATCACCTGCACTTTGGGTACTGAAAGCTGCATTTAGATATTTTTCCCAGGTACCATAATTCTTCCCATTTCCAGAAAAATTAGAGCATCCCTTTTCCCACCTGTTGAAAACTTCCAAGCCCATCAATCTGATAGCTCTTCATGTTTTTCCCATGTAAATGGGATTGCTTGAGATTTACAGTGGTGTCCTTCCAGCATTACTGGTTTTCAGTAAATATTTATATGCCCAATCACCATTTCAGTCTATTTTGATACTAGTCTATTATTTACAGTAAACATTCCAAATGAGAATTGCAGATTATTATTTCTTAATTGATTTTCAGGTATTTTGGCCTTAAAAACTTTAAAATTTTATTCAGATAAATGTGTCTGTCTTCATACTTCGAAGTTTCTTGCCTTATTTAAGATAAATCTCCTACCCATAGATTTTGTATATATATTAGTCCTGGAGGTTCATTTGAAATGTATTGGTTACATTTACACCAAATTCTTTAACTCCTCTGATTTTTTGGTAAGATATGGAGCTGGGGGCCATCTTAATTTTCCTACAGATACAAAGTGTTATGGTTTAGATAACCCAAAATTTCATTTGTGGAACAATGCAAGAAAGTATAGAGCTGAAATGATCGGTGTTATGAGATCTTCAAGCCAATCAGTGAATTAATCCTCTGATAGGGATTAACTGACTGGTGACTGTAGGCAGGTGGGGTGTGGCTGCAGGAGGTGGGTCCCTGGGGGCCTGCCTTTGGGATTCATATTTTGTCCTTGTTGAGTGGAGCGCTCTCTGCTTCCTGATCCTCATGTCCTAGCCTGCTTTCCTCCACCACACTCCTTTGCCATGACATTCTGCCTCACATCAAGTCCCAAACATTAAAGCTGTCCATCTTTAGGGTGACATGTATGATACCATGAGTTCCTAAATAAACATTTCTTCCTTGTGACCTTTGGTCACATAGTTAAAACTAAAAAGCTGACTAAAACAGATACTTACACCAGATTTTATTTAACTTTTCAGGCTTTTCCAACTACATTCAAATATAATCTTGTCATTTAATAAATTTGCATTTATGCTGAAACATAATTCCTGATTCATTCAACCAAATAATTTTAGGAATATATTATTCTAGAATATTACACACACACACACACACACACACACACATATATATATACAGATAAACATACTTAAGGATGTACCAATTTAATTAAATTTTGCTATTTTATATTTTTTACTTTGTTTAATACTTCTTTAAATTTTTTTTGTTACACTTATTTTTACACTAAAGTATTCAACCTGGTCCTATTGCCTTGCATTTATTTTTATTCCAAAACTTCTTCCTTCAAAATGAACCCTATTATGATGTATAACTCTAATATACTAACACAACATTAAAAAACTTCTCCCATTCTATAAACTTTTTAAAATAATGCACATGTATCCACATATCATTGTGAAAGCATAAAGGTGAAAATAGCAGATGAAAGTCCCTGCTCATTTGTCCCTTGCATTACAATGGCACAGAGTATGGCCAAATAAATGTGTGTGGCCTAGCGTCCTCAGGGATATACCATATGGAGAGTGTCCTGTATGTGAAAGGTTGTACTCATCACAGCAGGAGCATAATTTTGTAGATTATGGGGAGGGGGTCTTCCATGTTGGACTAAGTCCAGAACCAGGACCAGGACGAGCCATCTGTTGTGTCAGAGAGAGGGCATCATAGAAGCAGAGAGCAGAACAGTGGTTACCAGAGGCTGGGAGGACATGTTGGAGAGAGAGGAGGGCCCATGGGTACAGCCTGGAGCAATAACTTCCCATGTCGTGGTAACTGTGGTGGACAACACTTGTGGGTTTCAAAGCAGCTGGTGGAGAGGCTTTGTGACTGTTCCCACATGAAGAAACCATGGAAGTTCAAGGTGCTGGATGAACACACAACCCTGACCTGATGGTTACACAGTGTGGATGTATATTGTCATGTCACATTGTACCCCAAATATGAACAATCATGATGCGTCAGTGGTAAACTTTAGAACAATTAAAAAGAAAGACTAAGACCCAAGAAAAGAGCTGCCTGAGGAAAATGAGACGGAGGCCCTCCTCACCTGCCATCCAGTCCTGTGAAGACCAGTGGGGAAATCAATGGGGGTGAGCACATGAAAGGCCATTCTGTCTCACAAAACAGGACAAAGAGCATTTGTGGTTATTGGTGTATTTCCTTTGGTGAGTTGTTGATTTAGTCTCTAGGTAACAGTTTCTTCTATTTAGACGTTTGACATATGTGCTTTTCAACACTCTGATGTTATCCTTACTCTGTTCTCTTGACTAATGTGGTTTTGATCTCTTGTTTTGCTGGGCATCAAGGGGACTGGGAATGCCACTAGAAAAATGGAAAATGTTTCTTCCTTACAGTCTCCTGGGGACCTCCTGAGTTTATTAGCTCTGTCTCTTCCAGGTCCACTTATCACCCCCCTCTGTTCATTCAGCGTATTTTTTATTGTTTCTTTTAACACAGGACAGATAAAGGCCATAGAAAAAGGGAACTACAATGTAACCTGTGATGAAAAATTGACAGCCTGAGTCTCTGATGACCAATTCTACATTCGTTCAGGCAAGTTAATCTGATATCAGTAGCTCGAATCCATTTCTTTCTTATGGTGTGGCTGGGAGTGAGAAGAGCCTTGTGTTATCACACCATGCTGTGCGTACAGGGCTGTGTGTGTTGGGTGGGTGTGTACCTTTAGTGATGAGAGCAGGTTTCAGAGGAGGGGTACCTGGGCACAGTATACAGACTCTCCACAAGGTTTGATGGTTCTACCTGTCATTTCACGACTTTTCAATGGTGTAAAGTAATGTGCATTCTGAAGAAACTGTGCATTGAATTTCGAACTTAGATTCTTTTCCAGGCTGGTGTTAGGCTGTATGATACCCTCATGATGCTGAGAACAGACAGCATGTGCCCTGCCAGTTCTATATTGCAAGGGCTTGCAAGGGCTCAGAACTGCACTGAGGCTACAGGTACTGTGTTGCCCAGCTGGCATATTCATGAGGTTATGGCAGTCAAGGCATTTTCAATTTATAATATTTCCCACTTGTTCTAGGTTTATTAGGCCATAGTATAAGTTATGGAATAAAAAAATCATGGAATATCTTTTGTATTCCTAATGGGGATTTATTATCCAGAGCCCAGAGGATCTTCTATCATCTAAAGTGTAATACAATTTAAGTTTTTTCTTATATCTTTCTACATCATAAGGTTTTAGGTTATACTGCATGTTATCCAAATGTCCTCAGAAACTACAATTCTAAACACTGAATGCCACAGAAACTCTAGAGAGTCAAAAACTTCTAAATGTACAAGATTTTACAAACAGAATCTGAAAAGCATGACATTATTTTTCATTTTTATTTCAATCATAGTCTTCACTGGATTCAAAACCAAACTAAATATATACCCCTCCAACCAAAGGAAGGCTGAAAAAAATGGCACTTGAAAAACAGAAAGAGAATGTCACCTCCTACAGATAAATAAAGGTGTTGAAACAAACAAAAAAAAAGATTTTAGGGATGCTTGTCTTTTTTCTGCATTGATTTCACATTGTCTACACAGCCCCAGGAACTGGGTTTATACTGAATTTGGTTCTGTAAAGGCATAAAGACATTTGTTATGGTAGAATACATGATCTCTTGGGAAAAACTGAAAATGGGAAATCATAAATGTTGGGGTGTTTCCTAAAGGGGAAAAGATTCACATAGGAAACATAAAAATAGTTTCTTGGCTGTAACATAAATGAGACAATTTCTGAAAGGTTAGTAATGCATGTCTGATTATTGTTGTTGTTGTTGTCACTCCCTCTCTATGTCTCTCTCTCTCTCTCTCTCTCTCTCTCATCACATGGACCATGTGGAACAAGGGAATGGTACACACATTTCAGAATTCCATCTTCTGGGATTTTCAGAGCAACCTGGATGGCAACCCTTCCCCTTTGGGCTGTTCCTCTCCATGTACCTGGTCACTGTGTCTGGAAACCTGCTCATTATCCTGGTCATCACCTCAGTATCCCACCTGCACACACCCATATACTCCTTCCTCAGCAACCTGTCTTTTTCTGACATCTGTATCACCTCCACCACTGTCCCCAAGATGCTGGTGAACATGCAGACACAGAGCAAGGCCATAAGCTTTGAAGGCTGCATCATGCAGATGCACTTTTACATAGTCTACCAGTTTGTGAAACTTCCTCCTGGCTGTGATGGCCTATGACCACTTTGTGGCCATCTGTCACCCCCTGCACTACACAGTCATCATGAACCCCAGCTCTACATGTTGATGGTTGTGGTGTGCTAGATCCTGAGTGTCCTGCGTGCCCTGTTACAAAGCTTAATGGTGTTGCGACTGTCCTTCTGCACAGACTTGGAAATCCCCCACTTTTTCTGTGAACCTAATCAGGTGTTCCAACTTGCCTGTTCTGACACTTTCCTTAATGATATGGTGATGTACTTTACATCTGTGCTGCTGGGCAGTGGGCCCCTTGATTGCATCCTTTACTCTTATTCTAAGATAGTTTCCTCCATAAATTCAATCTCTTCAGCTCAGGGCAAGTACAAAGCCCTCTCCACCTGTGTGTCTCACCTCTCTGTGGTCTCCTTATTTTATTTAATGAGCTTCAGTGTGTACCTTAATTCTGCTGTGACCATAATTCACACTCAAGTGCAATAGACTCTGTGATGTGCAGCTGGTTAACCCCATGCTGAACCCCTACATCTATAGTCTGAGGAATAAGGACATCAAGAACGCTCTAAGAAGATACCCCTGAGGAAAACTGTAATGGTGATTTTCCAGAACTCTCCCTGACTGCAGGACTGTCCTCCTCAGAGATAGTGACTGCAGTTCCATGGTCAGGTCACGGAAGTACAACTTGTTCCTCCAAGATTTTTCTTTGAGTGTCAAGTTTCTTTAACTTTGATGACTTTATATAATTTAAACAACTCCTTTTATTAAAATTTCTGCTGTTTCTAATATTCAATGGTAATTTTCTGTATTGTCATTTTTCCTACTTTCTCAAAATTTTTACCAATTTTTGGATATTTTGAATTTCCCACTGTCCAATGTGATTATTATTTGCACTAATGCGGTGTGAACTCCATTAGGCAGCTGAGGTCATTTGTATAACTTTATAGCAGGAGACAATCTGAAAGTATAGTTTTTGACACCTGTGTTCCTGATTCCTTGCTCGTCTCTCCTTAACTACTCTCTCTGGTAACACAGACTTTAACATACTATAGTGTATGTTTCCCAGCTATCACGGGTGTTTGTTCTCCCCCATGATGGTCTTGTTCCTCTCCAGCATGGTCCTAAGTGCATCCTGTTTACCCTGCATAGTGTAGTAAGGTGAAAATTATGAATCTAATACACGTTACAAATATAATCGACACTGAGAGACCAATTTTAATGTCTTGGTTGACTTAGAGTCAGATATGACCAAGAATCCTGTGGACTAAAATGTTCAACCATACTTGAATTACTCTGGAAGATTTCTTTATGGTGATGTACATGGTTCTGGAGCAACTGGGCCTGGTGCATGAGAACCAGCCCCAACCTGCTTAAGAAAGTGAGGCAGATGGACCCAGAGTGCAGAGTTTACTGGGGACTGACTGACAGAAGCCTGGTCCTGGACCACAGTGACACCAAGTGGATCCCTGCAGTTTGGGTCAGAAGGAGGAGCATATATATATATGTGTTAGGACAATGACTTCATCTGAGCCAGAACGTACCTGGTTTATCTTAAGCTTATATCAAGTCAGGGGCGTCCCTGAAGCCAGGTCCAGCTGTACAGCTGCACACACCAGGCTGATGGCTTGGTCTGCTAGAGTTTGCTGGAAACTCTGCAAGAAACACTACCATGGGTTACTATGGGGCAATTGTGGTAGCTAAGACTCCAGATGGCTGCAGCTGTGTCACGGTGGGTCTATGCACACATCTAGTCACCAAAGTATAGACACTCCCTGTCCACACCATGGGGTTCCACTCGACAGAAAGACCTGGTGAATTTTCTATATTATTTCATCTCATGTTTCTGCTTAAAACTCTCCAGTGCTGCCAACTAATACAACTCCCTCCATTGTCATTAACAAACTATCTCCCCCTTTACAAGCTTTGCCACACACATTAGCGTGTAAGTGAGTGACAGAAGCATCGCTGTCCTCAGTTCCTCTTTAATCTCCTAAATTCTCTTAAAACCTCATGGTCAAAGGATGACTCATGCAAGACATTGACTAAGAGGCCCAGTTATGGCTCTGGTGATGGAGACTTCTGCTTTGGACCTACAGGGTACTTCTAGGAGGAAAAAAAAAACCTGCTCTGCAGGGACAGGAAGTTATTGGGGAATGAGATTCATCAAATTTTGCTATGTGCATGCACATATATGGCATAAAGAACCTCTCTTTTATTTAAAATTTTAATGCTATAATAAAAAATACATGAAATTTTAAAAATACCTTTCAATCACTC
Source organism: Callospermophilus lateralis (assembly GCF_048772815.1). Classification (NCBI taxonomy): domain Eukaryota; kingdom Metazoa; phylum Chordata; class Mammalia; order Rodentia; family Sciuridae; genus Callospermophilus; species Callospermophilus lateralis. The sequence goes on along the minus strand of NC_135305.1, from coordinate 212,571,008 downwards.
CAAAATTCTTAGAAGGTAATATAAATCATAATCTGTTTTTTAATACAGCAATCTGAAATGAACATGAATATCCAGGTCATTAGGAATAATGTCATCAAATATTAGAACAGATGCCAAAAATAAGAAACAACAGATTATTCTTAATGACCTCTGATCTGTTTGTATCAATCACTGTATCAGTAAGCCATTACTATCTATCTATCTGCATTACTATCTATCCCCAAGGCAAATGGTTTAAGATAATGTTTTTCTTATTTCACGGACACCTAACAGAATGTGCCTGTCATACTTCTCTTAGCGAGGCATGCTCCAATGTCACTCATGTTGTTGTAAATTAAAGAATGAGAGCTGCATGGTATTCCATTGTGTAATATATACTACATTGTGTTTATAAATGTGCCAATGAACATCAAAAGCACTGTATATAATTGATTTTATTTCTTGCCATCCTTTTGTTTCCTAAGCTTCTTTACTATATTTTCTATACATAGTGCACATACATTTAAACAATACCATGAGAATGTAAGGACCAACATAGCAGGTGAAGTTCCTGGATATCTGTGTGGATGACAGGTGAATATCATTCTGGTGAATAGAGAAAACAAAGAGATAAATGTGTGTATGGTTGCTGTCTTCAGGGATAAATCTTATGAAAAATGCCATCCTAAAAGTACACCATCATCATAGTCTGCACAGATTCTTATGGAATATGGTCCAGGGAGGTCTTTGCATTTTGAAAGAAGACTAGAGCCAGGAATGAAGCATACCCATTAGGCTTGTCAAAAAAGAGATCAACCCACCACCCCACCAACAAAAATAATGGAAAAAATGTCAAATACAGCAGTAATAAAGTCTATTTTAATGTATATACCAATGCACAATGAAACCCACCATTCTGTATAATTAACATACATGAATAAAAAGATTATATAATAACATTTTTCAATCTCCCTCTGTCTCCTTCCCCCTTCCCTGTCAGCAAATCAGGGTCTGTATGCCACACTCTGCTTCTGTGACAGCAATGATCTACCCATCCCTGATCTATCCACCAACAGTAAGAAGCTTGTAGTGCTTAGACACAGAGCCATGAAGACGTGCACACCTCACCTCCAGGTTGGGCTCTGGACATCCTCATTTCCACAGTGGTCAACACTGTCCACAGCTATTGGTCAAGTTTCTCACTTAAGTGTGTGTGGGTGGTATCACCTGATTATCCAGAGACATCTCCAAACATACATTCTCCAGGATCTGCTCCCAACCAAGGCAACAGGTGTTCTTTTCCCAACAGTTCATTATTAAAATTTTCAGAGGTACACTGAGGTGACCGAATTGTGCCTAGAGCAGCCCCACCAACTCACCACACATCTGTAAGAAACTTTCTGATACTTTTGCTTTCTTACATGTCTTCCCCTCTACTCACTCCTCATCCCCCATCCATCCACCCATCCACCTATCCACCCACCCATCAGCCCATCATGGGATTCCTCCCGATGCTGCTCTGCTGGGTCTCCTCCCAGGGCCATCTTGGCTAATCAGGAAATATATTTGTAACTCCTTAGCTCACTTTCATGGTGACCTTCTCATTGTCACATTCCCTGTCACTCCATGAGAACTGGCTGTCTTACACACTCCCATCACTTTGTCATACACAGGATGTAATAATGGTGCACAAATATCATATTAAACAAAACAGGAATTTTTATATATTTTCTGATGCAACACAAGTAATAACTGCAGGAAAGCAGGAGGGCAGCCAAGGGAAGAAACGTGTGAGAATCAGAGAGAGCAGAATATTAATGAATATAGAGAAGGAAACTGCAGGATATAAAGGGAAAGATAGGCTCTCCTCCCACCATCTGACAGAGAATCACCATTTCTGACTTTGAAGCTTTGGGCTTAGCCATCAGAATCACTTTTTTATCATGAAAAAGGCTTTCTTTCCAAAGAATATTTTTGGGCCAGTTTAAGTCTTTATTCCACAGTTTGTGGCTGAGGAGGCTCCTTTAGGAGGTGATGATGGTGAACCCCATCAAGGCTGCAGAACTTCAAGGCACTTCAAGGTTCTAGAACCAAGAAACCCTTTGACTTGCACAGTGAAACAGGGAGACAACTATATGTTGAGGCACAAACAGAAAGCACATTATGATATTTCTGGTTGGTTGTATAAATTCCACTAACAAAATAAAAAAGTGTTAGAGTAAGAAAAACTATGATCAACCTGCATATACATGTTAACTGCCCTATTTGCAATAGCCAACATGAGAAATCAACCAAGGTGTCCATTAGCTGAAGAGCAGAAAAATATATGTAGTACAAGCACAAGGTCAACTATAATTCAGCCCCCCCCCCAAAAAAGAATGAAGTCCTGTCACTCAGCACAACTTGGATGGAACTTGAGCACATCATGTTAAGTGGACTCACCAGGCAAAGAAGGAAAATTACTGTCTATAGTTGCCCTCCCAAGTGTCTTCTCAGAGCACTCTTAATGTCCTTGTTCCTCAGACTGTAGATGAAGGGGTTCAGCATGGGGGTGACCACAGTGTACATCACAGAGGCTGCTGCAGTAGAGTATGAGTTTGGGGTCACAGCAGAACTGAGGTACACACCTAGGCTTGTGCCATAAAATAAGGAGACCACAGAGAGGTGAAATGCACAGGTGGAGAAGGCTTTGTACCTTCCCTGAGCTGAAGAGATTGCACGGATAGAGGACACGATCTTAGAGTAAGAGTATATGATGCCAGTGAAGGTACAGCAAGCCAGAAGTAAAGATGAAAAATATATCACTATGTCATTGAGAAAAGTGTCAGAACAAGCACAGTGGACCACCTGGTTAAGTTCACAAAAGAAGTGGGGGATTTCCGCATTTGTGCAGAAGGACAGTCGCAACATCATTAAGCTTTGTAACAGAGCATTTGGGAAACTCAAGGTCCAGCAAATCAGAACCAGCAACACACAGAGCCCATGGTTCATGATGACTGTGTAGTGCAGGGGGTGAAAGATGGCCACATACCGGTCATAGGCCATCACAGTCAGAAGAAAGATGTCCAGCCCTGCAAAGTGTATGAAAAAGTACATCTGGGTGATGCAGCCTGTGTAGGTAATGGCTTTGCTCTGTGTCTAGATGTTCAGCAGCATCTTGGGGATGGTGGTGGAGGTGAACAGCCCAAAGATGAGGGGCTGCAGTTCTGGGTCCTCTGAAAATCCTAGAAGAATGAATTCTGAAATCTGTGTGCTATTCCTTGACTTCATGTGGTGGCTGTGACTATTAGCAGAAGAGAGAGAGAGAGAGAGAGAGAGAGAGAGAGAGAGAGAGAGAGAGAGAGAGATGCATTACTATTTAATTTCTATTTTGCTCTCATTTCTATTTATAGTAAACATATAATTTTTATATTTTATCTGAATCTGGTCTCCTTTCAAAACATCATCCTACAATATTTAAAGAAAATTTTTCCCACATTTCTCAGCATTTCCTCGAGTTCAGTACTCTACAATTATAGTGACAGATCCTAATGCATTTGAAGAACAAAAGGTGAGTATTTACTATGTTCTAGGAATAATCTAGAAAATGTAGGAACCGTGCAGAAAAACAAATGTCCCTACAACATAAAGATGGAGAAAAATTATAAGCAAACTTGCAAAATTATACAACATGCCAGGTAAGACAGATGCTTGGAAGAAGAGGAAAGAAGGTAAGAAGCAAGAGAGTGGATGATAAAGATGCTTTTTTAAAAGTCAGACTTCTAGTGAGGTGTACACCACTCTTCTGAAAGGACTTAATATTAACCACATCATGGACAAGATGGTCCCAGTCCCTACAAGCAAGTGCAATTACAAAATAAAAGCAAATGCTACTGAGCCTTGCTGAACTCCTGATAAAAAATTATGTTTATGATACATATAAATGTCTCAATCATGCAAATTGTCACTCTTGCTAATGAAACAATTTTGTAAAAAGATTGTCCTCTAAAAGGGTTTAATGTTTTTTGTTTTTGTTTTTTTTTTTTAACCTATCTAACTGTCTAGTTAGATTTACACATTCTGCAAAGCAGGGGAGCCTGAAGCCTTTCCAAACCAAATCGTTTGCCACAGAAACAATTTCCAGCTCTTCATGATTTATTAGGAAATTAGTTTAACACGGACTGTAGTGTCTTATAAAATACAAAATGAGAAAACTGTCACACCAAAATGAAACCTGTGAAATTGTCATCCTCTTAATATTAACTATATTTAAATTCTTTTTCTTTTGCCCTTATTAGCACTGATATTTGAAACAACTAATCATCTAAAATGAAGCTCTTAAATTAAATGGCTTCAAATGTCAATACAGTAAGATTTTAATGTGCAATACTATTTATATAAAATATTTCTTAAAGCCAATAAATTATATAATAAACAGTGAATCCAAGAGCTATGTATCGACAGTTCCCATATAGCCTAAATAATTGTATTTAAATTATAAGGCGGTGTTTCAGAGACTCCTTCCCTGGGGAGTTCAATTCTGGCTGCTCCCCCCACCCACTTAGTTTGAGAGCCATTGGAAACACAGACCATTTACAAGTTAATGTTACTTGTGGCTTTGTTACTAAAACTCACCTATTGTCAGTCCAGCCAAGTCACAGAAATGCTTATTGCAGTTAAATAGCAATTTGTTTCCATGAAACTGCAATTAAAGTATTACTGAGCAGCCATTTTAGATTGGCAATGCTCTGAACGCATGTTAAGCAGCCAGCGACTCCCACTTGCAGAGTCTGAGGTCTGTTTGCAGCAGAGTGTGGCTCATGCACCGATGTTGGGCACCGAGCTAAGATGCATCTGTGGCCCTCTGTTCCCACTGAGAACATGTTGGGAGCGATGACAAGTCAGGGCCAATTTTTGGAAGGAGAACTTGCGACTTAACTCAAGTGAATACTATTTTCAGTTGTACAAGAAGTGCTTTATACTAGTAGATATGTGCATGTTTCCTAGAGGGAATGTTTTCAAGTTCAGATTGATTCTGCTGAGAATGGACTGCAACTTGGAGGCCTCAAGCCAATAATGTACTACATACAGGTCCTGACATGTTACAGCTGTGTAAACAGTGCCATTCTCTCTCCTAAATCACAACTAATAAAGCATAGGATGAAAATCAAAAAAAAATAAAAATAAAAATCAGACTTCTGGCAAGACCAGCAAAGAAGGTGACAAATAAGATTTGAACAAAATCTGAAGGAAGAAAGAGCAAGTGCCACAAAGAGCAAGTCGTCAGGGACAATGTCTGGCAGGAGGTACAGACTGTGCAAAGGCCCTGAGGAAGCTGCCCATTTCAGATATCCAGGGCTAACAAGAACTAGGGTGCCAAGAGGAAAGACCAAGAGGGAGAGGGGCTGAGAGCACAACAGTGATAACCCGAGGATGGGAAGGTGAGCAAGGAAGGGAGGACATACATGGGTTAATTGATGGGTACAAAAACACAGATAGGAGAATTAAATTCTAGTGTTCCACAGCACAGAAGTGGGCCTTGGGCTACCCATATTTTTTGTTTATTTCAAAGTAGTTAGAAAATAGGAGTTTGAATTTTCCTGTCGGTAGTAATGATAAACGTTCAAGGACATGGGTATGATAATTAGTCCAATTTGGTCATTTAACATTTACACAGGTAGCAAAGTATCACACAGTCCACCATAAATATATGCAATTAATTTTGTGTGAACTGAACATGTAAATAAATTTAAAAAGAAGGTTCTCCTTATAATTTCTTCTGTAGGATACTTTCTTTGGTGGTTATCTATCCCAAGATGTGATTATGCTTATTAAGCGAAGATCCATGTGTAGCTCTTTGGATCTCAGAGCTTAAAGCAACTTGCTGAGTTCAAAAATGTCAGCCCAGTAATTATATTTGTTACAATTGCATGAACATAGTAATGCACTCAGAAACTCCATTTCTTTAACTGTAAATGTGACGATAATGGTACCCAATACATAAGGACCTTGTGAGAAGCAAATGAGGTAATGTGTAGGTAATTTTAACTTAATTTACAGAAGGTGGAGAGGGATGTGGACAGAGAATGCTAAACAATGTTGCATATAGATGCAAAATAAATGAATCCATGCTGAGATCCCTGCACAGCTCTGATTATTGCAGCAATGTTAACACCCAAGATGTGGAATCTGCCAGGGCATCCATCAGGGGATCAATAGCGGAAAAAAATGTCCATTGGTAGGAGGATGGATACAAAACACAACAGAATCTTATTCAGCCTAAAAAAACAATGAAATCCTGCCATGTAACAATGTGGATGGAAATGGAGCTCATTATTATAAGTGAGATGAGCCCGGACAGTAAGACAAATATCTCCCGCTGTCGTTCATGTGTGGAAGCTACAGCTCCTGAAAGAGAGTGGAATCGTGGTCGCTGGAGACAGGGAAGTTTAGGAGGGAGGGAAAACAAGGCAGGGGAGACACTAAGCTCCCACACACTGATAGGCAGGAGGAGCAGCTCTGTGGTCTGTAGCAGGGGAGAGGAACGGTAGCCATAGAAACCTTCCAACATTTCAAAGTAACTAGAAGAATCTGAAGTTTCTCAATATGTAGAAGCAATTAATGCTTGAGGAGAAGGAAATGCTAACTACCCTGATTGGTTCATTTCACATACAATGCATCTTCCAAATTATTCTATGTACCTAATAAATTTAGGAATGTTATGTGTCCATTAAAATATTTTAAAAATCATATTTAGCATGTTGAAGAACCAAGTAATCTTGTGCCACTGAAACATCAAGACAAATGATTCTGCCCAACTCTTTGCTTTTGCACTATTAAATTTGCTACAAAATTTTTCCTTTGAATTGTAGTGCACTGTTATTTGATTTCTACCTGTCATCTTGAGTCCTGGGATCTGTATCAGGGACCCCCATTAGGAATGTGGAAGCTAGTGGATATATGATGTGGTTCTGTCCTGATAAAGCCACCAGAAGAGTTGTAACATCATAAGTCAAAAATGCACTAACATCCCCAAACCACCAACATCCCAGCTGAGTAGCATGGCAGCTGTGGAGTCTCAGGTGCTCACGCAGGGAATGGTCTGGCTGACCAGGAGTCCAGCTCTGTGCTACCAGAGTTCAGCATCATTACAGGGTATTGTATTACTTATCACCAACCTGGAAAAGATCAAAATTGAAAATTCAAAGTAGATTTTTTTATAATGCACATCATTTTTAGATGATCATAAAGTTTAAAAATTCATGATTATTTTGAGCCTCATAATTTGTGGGACTGTCTGCATACCATTCCCAGGTTCACTTGCTCTAAAACCAACACACACACTCGCACATACACATACACACAATAGCCCAATGTGTTCATGCTCTTCTCACCCCAGCCACACTATCCAACAGGAATGGATACAAGGCAAGTTGTCAAATTCAGATTCACTTTCCCCTAATGAATGAAGCAATGGTGCTCAGGAACTCCAGGATCTCAGTCTCCCATCACAGGTAATCTTGGAGATCCATTTTGGTATGGTCATTATCTGCTCTGCATTTAAAGAAACAAGAAATATGCTCAATAAAGAGAAGGGGATGCAAAAGGGACCAGAGAGAGGAACCTTCTAAGGAGGCAAGGGTCCCTAGGATGCTGCAAGGAAGGAGAAGCTGCCTTGATTCTGGTGGCATTCCCCCCCCAAGTTTCCCTCGGTGGCCAGCAAAACTATAAGGGATGAAAATACAGAAAGGGCATCTTTTCAGCGTCCAGAAACATACACATTCAAATAGAGAAACTGAATGTTGCAAGCCAACAACCCAGAAAAGAAAGTTTACCAAGAACAAAAAAAATGCTCTCCACACTGTCCCCGGAACAGCAGGGGAATGGCCTCCCTGAGGCTGCTGCTCTCTGGCCATGAGAGGAAGAGAACAGCCACGTCCTGTCAGTCCAAGGTGGAGCATTCTGAGGAACGGCAGCAGAGGAGACATATACAGCTCCTCAGACTGCTCATTAGGCGTGTTTCTCATTATGGCAACACTGGGCACACAACCAATTCCCCTTCTGGACACTGCTCTGTACATAAGAATGCTTCTTTTTCAAGCAGATTCTCTATTCCCAAGAGTCAGAATTAAAGTCAGAAGAATTCATCCTATTACTTCATCTCTTCTTCCTTCCAGAGATTTAACCTCAAGACACCCCAAGCTGAAATTCTCTTCCGAGTCTGACAGGAAGAACCTATCTTATCCATGAGGCTTGGAATGATTAAGTGATGTGTCCATTGGGCCCATTGGGAGTCAGGTTCTCAATACATGAATTTTGGAAGAGGCAGAAATATTAAGTCAACAACAGAATAGAATTGCCCCAGACCAGGAACTACCTGCCTTGAACAGGTGCTCAATAGGCATTTGGGAGGGAAAAACATGGTGGTGGGAAGGGAATGAGCTGCCAGGGCCCTGTGTTGCCAGACCTGCAGATCTCACCTAGTCACTGCATCTCTGAGGTGTTAGAGCACCCCTATCCAGCTGCTCTCTGCAGAAATCACCAGTGCTGTGACCCCATGCAGGGCTCTGAGACTCAGCATTCCAGGAGGTCTTCCAGCATTGGAGCAGGACCCAAAGCCTGGGGGAGGGCCTTAGCAGAATCACCAAGGAACACATTCACAGATAGCCAAGATGTTACTCGGCTCCCACACAGGTCACTCAGCTGCTACCTACCTGCAGCCCAACGCCATCACCCAGCTCTCCCCACCTCACCAGGCTCCCTCCACCTCACCAGACACCCAGGCGCTGAAAGCAGGCCACCGCCATCTTGGCTCAACATTCTTGCCGTATTATCTGGGGGCAGTTCCCAGATAGGCTCTCTAGTGGCCAGGTACCAGATTTCCAACCTTTCCCCCTACCCAATGTAGGTAACCCAACACAGTAGTTGCCCAAACAGGTGTGTAGTGAGACCAGGGAGCTGACCACAGCTCAATTGAGAGTTTCCTCAATTGGAACTGCTAGGGGAGAGGGAAAGACCAGGAACCGGAAACTCTCCAGGCAAGAGAGGGAGATAGTAATAGGCACTCAAGTCATATGAGCGAGCGGTCCCAAAAAGAGACCCGTGAGGTGCAGGCTCTCTACAGGGACTGATAGTGCACGCCTCCATCCAGGAGCCCTGCTCCAAGACTAGTCTTCCCACCCTGCTTACCTCCACCATCCAGAGGACAGAGGCACCAGCTTACAAAGGAGGACGACACCTACTGGATGAGAAGACAATCAGGACAGATACAGATCTCTAAAACTAGACCCTGGCTTCTTTCTTCAAGGTTTTGGTTGGTTGGTTGGTTGGTTGGTTGATTTTGGAAAAGTTCTGGTCTACAAAGGATGATTCTCAACTCCCCATGTTGACCTCTGTGCGAGGGAACCCTGTGGTGTGGCCTCCTGTGCACTGAGGAATGATGAGTGACATCCCTGGCTTCAGTCCAGAGTCAAGACCCAAAGTAGTGGGTAGGGCTGGACAGTCCTTCTGCAGAAAATGTGGAAGTGATGACTAACTGTAAAATATACAACAAGGTCTCCATGTGGCAGAATCAGAGAAAAAAAATAGTTTATTGTTCCAGTGGCACCAAAAAAGTTTATGAATTATATTCTATGAATTTGCACCAGGAAGGTGAGAAGCAAAGTAATTTGATGCACCAAGAAATATCAATTTTATAGATTTTCCCCAGAGTGGAACATAGTAAAATAACTGAAAAGAGTCTGAAAATCCTTACTGTGCCTAGTTAGAGCCATCTTGAGTGGGTCAGTGACGGTGTCCATGAGTCCAGCACAGCACAGGGAGGTGGACTCAGGCTCTGAGCTGCCTGAATGGGTCCTAGGAGGACATCCCCTCCACCACCACCATCACTATCTTCCAGCAGCCATTCAATGCTGGACTCATCACAAGGGTTGCCAGGAAACCCTTGTGATGTCACAGTGACCTGAGCCAATGAGGACAAGGTAATGGTCACAATGGCAGCTGTCTGTGGAGCATCTGCTCTGGGCAGGTCATTTCCTGTGAGCTTTAACCTTAGTTCACACAGAAACTGAAGAAGGGGGAATCTACCAAGTATGTCTATAAGGAGGCTATGTTTGTAATTTGATTTCCTGTCACAAGGGAAGCCTTCAAGAGGCTATGTCAACTTATTTAGACAGAAGCCAAGCGAGAGAGTCCAGCCTCTGACCACCTAAAATCAGAACTGAGGTAATGGAGGCCTTCATGGTGGAGAAGGCCTTGGAATGCCTGCACATGACTGTAACACTGGACCACAGCCTCAGTGCTAATTAATGGAACCACCATGTGACCCTGCAGTCCCACCACTGGAAATGGTCATCCAAGAAAATGACGGTGGCATCTCAGAGGCTTCTGTACTTCCATATCACTTCAGCATTTACCAGAGTAGGCAGATATTGAATCCACTTAGGTGTCTGTCCATGGATGGATGGATAAGAAAACACCTCATGTATACTCAGGGGAGTATGGTTCAATCATAAAAATGTAAGAAATCCTGTCAATTGTGACAACACAGATGGAAATGGAAGTCCCTAAATAAGTGAAATTAGGGAGACAGAAAGACAAATATCACATATGGAATCTCACATGTGGAATCTAAAAACACTGATTTCATGGAAATAAAAAGAGTGAAATGATGATCACCAAGGACTGATGTGGTTTGTGGGGTTGAGGGGAGAGAAGTTGGTCAAAGGATCTGAGGTTCAGCCAGACAGGAGGAAGAGTTCAGAGTTCTACAACTTGGTGACTCTAGTTAGCTACAGAATCTTTAACAACACTGAGTGGATATTGAGTGTCTCACCACAAAATATAATAATTATGTGACGTGATGCACCTGAAAATTAGCTGGATTCAGTCATTGCACAATGCATGTATTCTTGAAAATGTTCTGCTGTAGGCCATAAACACAATTTTCCTGTGTACTTAAGAAAAGTTATCCACCACCAACTGGCACCCTCAATGCCAACTGGGAGCTCTTAGACAAACACAATCTCACCTCACCAACGTGCCAAATCACAACCTGCATTTCAACCAGATCCCCAAGTGATTCATATTCACACTGAAGTTGGAAAGATTCTGGTCAGAAAAGTGTTTCTCAAACTCCCCACCATTGACATTTGAGCTAAACAACACCTTGGTGTGAGGGGTCCTGTGCTTTGCTGGACACTGAGCAGCATCCTTGGACTCAACCTGCTAGGCACAGTTAAAATCCAAAGTTGTAACAACCCCAAACTTCCTCAACCACCCGTCTCCATCATCTTGCCTGGTAGAAGACCAGTGCCCTGGAGCAAGAGATGTGGAAGGCCAGGAGGAAAGCTCCTTCTTACTCAGTTCATAATTAGAGGCAGATCTCTTAGTCTATGGGCCTCATTTATACAGAAGTAAAAAAAATTAATCCTCGTACATCTGTAAAAATGAAATGAAGCAGTTCTTGTGAGATTTTAACTTCAGTCCATGCTGTACAAACTCAAGAATATCTCTAAATATATCTCTAATTATTACCTAATGTTTTATAAATGAAGGCATAAATGATCATTTTTAACTTGATATTCAAGCATGAAACTCATAAGTGCCTTGTAAAAAGCATCATGAATCCAAGGGTTCTGGCAAATTCCCATGACTTTAACAAAAGTTTTCACATTTTCTCCTTTGATAAAGAAGGAATAGCAATTTCCTAAAGATTATGGGAAATATGCCCCTCTATAAGACCTTGCTTGGGAGATCAACAGAATCTAGCAAAGCCAAGTAGCTCAGATGTTTGAGGGAATTGTAGCTAAGGGTTGGGCACAAATGCTAAGTAGTTTGGATTTCTGGAACATGGAGGATTTTATGGACAAAGAAAATTGCTAATTGCTCTGATCTCCTGGGAACATAGAAGGAGAAGGAACATTTTCCTTGCTGCTCACAACAATGTCCCCCAGAGAAGTCAAGTTCTCAGGGGAAGGAATTAGGAGAGGACTGAACCTAATGAGCAGAGACAGGGAGCTACGTGTAGATGCCCTGATGTTGTCCCTCAGAGCAGGCAATCGCAGGCTGAGCAGGATGTGGTGGCTTGTTCTGGAGTCCTAAGTCTGGCTCGGGGGCCAGGGCTTCCCTCTCCTACTGTCTTTTTCTGGGGACAGAGCTTGAGTCTCCACCATCAACTAGGTGGACTCCAGACTTCCACAGGGAGTCCTTCCTGGAGACCCCATCCATGTGAGTCTGAGACCTGGTAGGTCCTGCAGGAAATGTTCATCAAGAATAGAAGCTGACAGCATGGACCCAGCCAGCCCAGAGCTGAGAGAGCTGAGTGCTGACTCACCCATCTGCACTGGTTAACATGTTAAAAAGAGAAGCATCTCACAGACTCTCAATGCTTAGAGCATTGCTGACAACATATAATGGGTTCAGAGTCTTATTGGAAAAGACTGGGAAAGTGTATCAAGTATTTTCCGTAAAAAGAGAACATATCCAGGGAGCTCCCCAGGAGCAGGTTGGGAAAAATGAGTCTCAGGGGTTGGGGGTTGTGCAGTGAGGTGAGGACATTTCTTTCTTTAATTTCAACCTGAAGAGTATTCAAGCCACTTCCATATTCATTACAAAGGTGAGAGTAATGGCCTGCTCACAAATACTGCCTTGCCACCCTCCTTCAGGTGACACACATCTCACAGCATCCTCTCTAGTGCTGGGTGGTCACTTGAGTGAAATAGTTTTTATTTGATAGGTCAAAAGACAAAATTAAAGGGCTTTATTTTTCAGTTCTTTCCTTACTGCCCAGGGTAAGTACATTTTTTACCTTGTTAGCCTTTTTCTCTTTGCAATTGCAAATACTTAGCTTCTGTGGGAACTGAGCATCTTTATATTCTGCGTTCAAAGAAAGAATTGGAAGTTATTTTTACAAACATTGCTCCTTGCCATGAGCTCTTTATATACATCTTGAAATTTAGAGAGGGAACATGTGAGTTTATGAATTTCATGTAGCCAAATCTAAGAGTTGGTCATGTTGCTGATCCACCCCACCACTGCTTTGCTTTTTATATTTAATCTTCCTCTGCATGATGTGTAATAATCAAGTTCCTTTTTTGCCATTCTCATCTAATTTCTTATCCATTTTTCCTTGGGGTGGTTCTATTTTTATGAGTAGCAACACCCTTTCCCCTCTTGTGGAACATATTCTGTTGCATTCAAGTAAAAATAGACTGTGTCTTACTCAGAAGCCCGGGTTTCATACACAGGAGTTTCATTACCTCTACAGAGATGGCCTCTCTGCACAGTTGGAATAGGCACCTGGCCTCACGGGTTTACAGCTGGGAATAGGTGGAAAGATGCAGGTAGCACTCCTGGCCCACGTGTGTGGTGGGAACTCATGAAGGGAGCGTTGGTGGTGCTCAAACCATGGTGGTTACTCACTCCATCGCTCCCACGGCTATATCCAGTGTCCTAAGCACATTTGGATCCACTTATGTTTTTACAGGCTATAATTAGAAGTTGGAATACCACTACTTTCAATGCTCCTAATAAAACATATTTTTTATTATTTTATTTACAGGTATTTTTCAATCTTGAACTAGAGACTCATGATGATGGTTATTTTAGTTATTTTTAAAATTTATTTATTCTAATTAGTTATACATGACAGCAGAATGCATTTCAATTCATAGTATACATATAGAGCAAAACTTTTCATATCTCTAGTTATACACATTCTTGTCTTCATGTATGTATTTAGGGCAATGATGTCCATCTCATTCCACCATCTTTCCTACCCTCACCCCCCTCCCTTCCCTTTACTCCCCTTTGCCCTACATAGAGTTTCTCCATTCCTCCCATGCTCACTGCCCCATCACCATTATGAGTCAACATCCACATTTCAAAGAAAACATTTAGCATTTGTTTTTTTTCGGATAAGCTAACTTCACTTAGTATTATAGTCTCCAATTTCATCCATTTACCTGCAAATGCCATGATTTTATTCTCTTTTAATGAAGAGTAATATTCCATTGTGTATATATACCACAGTTTCTTTATTCATTCATCTACTGAAGGGCATCTACTTTGGCTCCACAGTTTAGCTATTGTGAATTGTTCTGCTGTAAACATTGATGTGGCTGTGTCCCTGTAGTATGCTGTTTTCAAGTCCTTTGGGTATAGACCAAGGAGTGAGATAGCTGGATCAAATGGTGGTTCCATTCCAAGTTTTCCATATTGGCTGCTCGAATTTGCAGTCCCACCAGCAATGTATGAGTGTGCCTTTTTCCCCACATCCTCACCAACACTTATTGTTGTATGTATTCTTAATAGCTGCCATTCTGACTGGAGTGAGATGAAATTTTTAAGTAGTTTTGATTTGCATTTCTCTAATTGCTAAAGATGTTGAACATTTTTCATATATTTGTATATTTGTTGATTGATTGTACATCATCTTCTGAGGAGTGTCGGTTCAGTTCCTAGGCCCATTTATTAATTGGGTTATTTGGGATTTTTGTTGTTAAGATTTTTGAGTTCTTTATATACCCTAGAGATTAGTGCTCTATCTGATATGTGTGTGGTAAAAATTTTATCCCATTCTGTAGGCTCTCTATCCACCTTATTGTTTGTTTCTTTTGCTGGTAAGAACTTTTTAGTTTGAATCCATTCCATTTATTGATTCTTGAATTTAATTCTTGTGCTATTGGAGTCTTATTAAGGAAGTTGGGGCCTAGCCCTAATCCAACATCATGAAGATTTGGACCTACTTTTTCTTCTATTAGGTACAGAGTCTCTGGTTTAATTCCTAGGTCCTTGATCCACTTTGAATTTTGTGCATGGTGAGAGATGGGGCCTTAATTACATTTTGTTGCATATTGATTTCCAGTTTTCCCAGCACCATTTGTTGAAGAGGCTCTCTTTTCTCCAACATATGTTTTGGCATCTTTGTCTAATATGAAATGACTTTATTTATGTGGGGTTGTCTCTGTGTCCTCTATTCTGTACAAGTCTACAAGTCTATTGGTCTACAAGTTTATTTTGGTGTCAATACCATGCCATTTCTGTTTCTATTGCTCTATAGTATAGTTTCAAGTCTGGTATAGTGATGCCACCTGCTTCACTCTTCCTGCTAAGAATTGCTTTAGCTATTCTGGGTCACTTATTTTTCCAAATGAATTTCATGACTGCTTTTTCTGTTTCTATGAGGAATGCCAATGATATTTTGATGGAATTGTATGAAATCTGTATAGGGCTTTTAGTAGTATGGTCATTTTGACAATATTATTTTGCCTAACCAAGAGATAGGTAGATCTTTCCAACTTCTAAGGTCTTCTTTAATTCCTTTCTTTAGCATTATGTAGTTTCATTGTAGAGGTCTTTCACCTCTTTCATTAAGTTGATTCCCAAGTATTATTTTTGTGGCTATTATAAATGGGGTCATTTTTCTCCTTTCTCTTTCAGAAGATTTGTCACCGATGTTCAGAAATGCCTTTGATTTGTGGGTGTTGATTTTATATCCTGGTACTTTTTTTAAGAAGTTCATTCCTTAAAAGAAAACAAGTCAACAAATAAGTGACTAACATTACATCTCAAAGTCCCAGGAAAATAATAAAATCAATACCAAAAGCAGTAGAAGACAGGAAATAACTAAAATCAGAGCTGAAATCAATAAAATTGAAACAAAAGAAACAATTGAAACAAATGAAAAAACAAAAAGTAGGTTTTTTCAAAAAATAAATAAAATTGATAACCCATGCTAAGAAAGAGAAGGAGAGAGTAAAGTCAAACTACTAACATCTGTGATGAAAAAGGAAATATCAAGATGTACACTACAGAAATACAGAAGATAATTAGAAATTATTTTGAAATTTAGTATTCCAATAAAATAGAAAATATTTAAGGCATCAACAAATTTCTAGAATCATACGATTTGCCCAAACTCAATCAGGATGATATACACAAATTAGACGGATCACTTTTAAGCAATGAACTAGAAGACGCCATGAGAAGCCTACCAACCAAGAAAAGCCCAGGATCAGATGGATACACAGCTGAGGTCTATATTAGTTCTTTTGATGGAAGTTTTATTTTAGTTTTGTTTTATTTCAATGTACTTCTTCCTCTCCAACCTCTCCTTTGTGGACATCTGCTTCACCTCCACCACCATCCCAAAGATGCTGGTGAACATCCAGACTCAGACCAAGGCCATTACCTATGCAGGCTGCTTCATACAGATTTATCTTTTTATATTATTTGTTGAGTTGGACAACTTCCTCCTGGGTGTGATGTCCTATGACGGCTATGTGGCCATCTGCCACCCCCTGCACTGCATTGTCATCGTGAACCACAGGATCTCTGGTGTGCTGGTGCTGGCATGCTGGGTCACAAATGTCCTGAATTCCTTACTAGAAACTTTAATGGCATTGTGGCTGTCCTTCTGCACAGACCTGGAAATCCCACACCTTGTGAACTGAATCAACTGGTCCTACTTGCCTGCTCTGACACTTTTCTTAATGACACAGTGATGTGTTTTGCACCTTTGCTACTGGATGGAGGCCCCCTCGTGGGTATCCTTTACTATTAGTCCAGAATAGTGTCTTCCATGAGTGCTATCTTATCAGCTCAGGCAAAATACAAAGCATTCTCCACATGTGTGTCTCACCTCTTCATAGTTCCTTATTTTATAGCTCCCTCCTGGGGGTGGACTTTAGTTCTGCTATGACCCAAAACTCATGCTCTACTGCCACAGCCTCGGTGATGTAGACATTCGACACCCCCATGCTGAACCCCTTCATCTACAGTCTGAGGAATAGAGACATCAAGAGAGCTCTCAAAAAATTTCAAGATAAAACTATAAAAGGGTCCATGTTGCTGGGTCTGAAAGATTTTTTGGATCACAGAGCTCAAAGCCTCAGGGCAAAAAATTACAATATTTTCATCTGATTTTAGAAGTACAGCTTGTTCCTTCTATTCGTTTTCTGGAGTTTCTCTTCCTTTGATTTCAACATCCCTATGAAAATTATAAAGCACACCCTGATAATCTTTCTGTTCCCTCTGAGATATGAACAGTGTTCCTCTTAACCACTTGCATACTTATTCAAACTTATTTTCAATCCTAGATTAGAGATATTGGAAATTCATTTTCATCTCATGGGATGATATGTGTTTCTGAAAACCATTTCTTCTCCCATAATGGATCATATGGAATAATTTTTTTTATTGATACTAAACCACACAGTCGTGCATGGTACTCCTGTGGGGGAAATGCATTTGACAGTTAAGATGGCCTGTGTATTCACAATAGCAAGACTGTGGAACCAACCTAGATGCCCTTCAATAGACAAATGGATAAAAAAAATGTGGCATTTATACACAATGGAGTATTACTCTGCATTAAGAAATGACAAAATCATAGAATTTGGAGGGAAATGGATGGCATTAGAGCAGATTATGCTAAGTGAAGCTAGTCAATCCCTTAAAAACAAATGCCAAATGTCTTCTTTGATATAAGGAGAGTAACTAAGAATAGAGTAGGGATGAAGAGCATGAGAAGAAGATTAACATTAAACAGGGATGAGAGGTGGGAGGGAAAGGGAGAGAGAAGGGAAATTGCATGAAAATGGAAGGAGACCCTCAGGGGTATACAAAATTACATACAAGAGGAAGTGAGGGGAAAGGAGGAAAAATATAAGGGGGAGAAATGAATTACAGTAGAGGGGGTAGAGAGAGAAGAGGGGAGGGGAGGGGGGAGGGGGGATAGTAGAGGATAGGAAAGGCAGCAGAATACAACAGACACCAGAATGGCAATATGTAAATCAATGGTTGTGCAACTGATGTGATTCTGCAATCTGTATATGGGGTAAAAATGGGAGTTCATATCCCACTTGAATCAAAGTGTGAAATATGATATATCAAGAACTATGTAATGTTTTGAACAACCTACAATAAAAATTAATTTAAAAAAAAAGAAAGGAAGAGAGGGAGGAAAAGAAGGAAGAAACGGGAGAAAGGAGAGAATGGTGTCCTACAAGAGAACAACCGAACTTTACTGACATCGTACTTCATACACATGTGAGAGCTGAAAGACCTAAGCAACCTCATTCTACTTGGGACCTCATTTTGCTCTGAAACTTAACCCCTGACCTACTGCAGTCCCTAAGTTAGGAAAACACCCCAGAAAAGCTCTGTGGAAACAGTTCTCGGGAAAGCAGCAGGTGGTGATCACCTAAGATAGGCCAAGATATCAAAATATCTGAAATTCCAGATGGCCCCCACCTAGGTGTGGTGACCAATATCTAAACTAGAAGCCCTGCAGCTTGGCATGTACCCCCCTTGCGACATGCTCACGGTTTAAACCAATCAATTTTAAGTGTATCCATCCCTTGAACTAACCAATAATTCTTTCCAGATTCTTTCCCGCCACTTGACACACTAATCATGTTTTAGAATTGTTATTTGATTTTCCCGCGGTGTGTGATGATTTGCTAAGAGATGCTATGATGTATGTGGAGGTCCCTGCCTTCTCCAAAGAATGTATAAAACTACTGCAAATTCTGTGCTTGGGGCCTCTCAGCATCACCAGTTGGTGTGTGTGTAGAGAAGACCGAGCTAGCTCACAATAAACACCTCTTTGCTGCTTAAAAAAAAAAAAAAAGATGGCCTGTACAATAATCCTGTACTGGAGGGAATCCCACACATGGTTTTACCCTTGTGGGTCCCTCATGCCTCTGCACATCCCCATCTCAGCTGCTCTTCCTGATGAGGCAGATTCTAACAGACCAGTGAGCTTCATGGCTGCACACTGGCATTTCTTCTCACCATTGGGATTCTTTTCTCTTGCCCAGCTTAGTGTCCACAGTCTCTACCATAATCACTGGCAAAACTTATTTTCAAATACATATGTCCACTTGAAGTCTATGTGAAATGAAAAACTTAAAAGTTTGGTTACTTTGGTCTCAGAAGCAGAGAGGACATTAAATATGATGAGACAAGTCTCTACATTACACATTGGATTGCTACGTAAAATATGTCTTTTTATCTGTCAAATACAATCACGAGATGTGGAAGTTGGTGTTCGTGTGTCAGGGGTTTGATCGTTGAGGTTAGTCGGCATTTTCTTGTTTGCACTATTGAGTCAGTGATGTGTTTTTGCTTGAAAATGTTCAGTGCTGCCTAGAAATATTAATCCTTCCACTGTTCTAAGTGAAATATTCCTCCCCTTTCTGAATTTTACCACAGCAAGTGAAGGGTAGTAAATGAGTAATACCCATATCCTCCATTATGTGTGTCTTCAGGCTCAGAATGACTTCAGTCCTCAAGATCAAAGAATGGCTCACAAGGGGGCTTGATTCCTGCCCTTCATGGGATTTCTGGCCACAGGCTCTCCTAGGAACATGAAAGTTATTTTATTGAGTCAGACTCAGAAAACCCCAATAGGTAGTCCCATTGGGTAATAAAAAACCGTATTAGACCATTTGCATTGAGGACTGCTTGTTCTACAGCAATAGCTAGCTCTTGCAATAACTACAGAGAACAGAGTTAAGGGTAATTGTAATAAACTGCCAGTTTCTTTCTTTGGTATTTGTTCTCATTTTAAAGACAATATTCACAGTTGGATATAAAAGGTGGGGTAAAGTAGTCACAGATTGCAAAGATGAGAGCTTGGGTACCTGTGGGGGACTGTCCTTCTGTCCACTTACCCAGCAGCTCTGACATAGAGAAGCTCATGTAAACACACACACACACACACACACACACACACACACACACTCACTAACATGGTTCTCACCTTGCCTACTTGCTTGAATGGGGAACCCAGCAAACTTCTGTGAAGAGGCAGATAGTCAATGTCTTGGGCTTCACAGGACACATGGTCTCTTACAGTGATTCAGCTCTGCCATGAGGGTGGCAGTCACCATATATACCAAAGGAGCAGGTGTGGATGTCTCCCAACAAAACTTTACTTATGGAGACCAAAATTTGAACTTGATGCAAAACCACAGTGAGATGCACTTCACACCCCAGAATGAACATAGAGAGGCAAAGACTGCAGAATCCCCCTTGGAGGTAGAACCCAGAACTGCTGGTGTCTGGGGAGACTAATGGTTACCAGGGCTGGACAGGGAAGAGGAAGGTTAGTGAAGGTCGTCAGCAGGCACAAAGTCACAGTCAGGAGGAATTGTGTTCTGGTGTTCTGTTGCATTCTAGAGTGACTAAAACTAATCAGAATGTAATTTTTTAAATCTAGAATATTTTGGATAATCTCAGCACAAAGAAGTGATATATGTTTAAGGTGCTACATGTGTCAATTACCCTAAAATTATCATTACACATTATTGACAATAGGTATCAATAAGTAATATAAAAAGTAACATTTTTTTAAAAAGAAAATTAAAATATTGGTGAGGATGGGGAGAATTTTGAATCCTCATACCTTACTGCTGGGAATGTAAAATGGTCTGGCCAGTGTGGAAAACAGTTTGTCAGTTCCTCAGAAGGTTAAACATAGAATTATCACATCACACAGCAACTCCACTCCATCAGTGTGAATCCAAAGAATGGGAAACTGGGACTCAAATAGACATAGATACTTGTACACCGATGTTCATAGCACATATTTAGTGCTGAGTTGCTGAGGCTGGCTTTATACTTGCAATCCTCCTGACTCAGCCTCCTGAGTCACTGGGACAAAGAGAAATTTATGTGTTCTTAACTGAAAAAAAAATGAATGGCAAATAAATACATAGCAATCAAGGAAACTGAAATTAATTTTTTAAAAAGGAGCTAAAATGTCAAACATTAGTTTAGGAAAAATCTACCAAATTGATTATATTCAATAGTTGTTAGACCAGGGGTGAAATGGATATTCCTATATGGTAGGTACTAGAGTAAACTTACAGGGGTTTAAGGTGATGAAATGAAATGGGTGAAATGGATATTCCTATATGGTAGATACTACAGTAAACTTACATAGACATTTTATTCAGCAATTTGGTACCAATTATGAAAATTTAATCTGAATATACCTAAGGCCCAGCAATTACACCTCTTTTAATCTATGTCACATTAAACAATCCCATGTTCACAGAAAGCTATTTATAAGGTTTACTGCAGTATATTTGGAAGAGTGAAAAATTTCACTACATATAAGCAACCATCAATAAAGAATAGCAAAATGAATAGGGTATATTGGTATAAATTTTAAAAACAGGATACACCTGTGCATGATATAGCTCTTATACAGATATTGAAAAGATCTCCACTATAGCCCCCCACTGCTATAGGGCATAAATGCATTCTACTGTCATGTATAACTAATTAAAACAAATAAAAATTTAATTTAAAAGAAACTCTAATGCATGAAGTTGAATGGGAAAGGCAAGTTGAAATATAATCCATATGGTATTATCAAGTTAATACTTACAGTATAATATTGTATATTTTTATAAGTGCAAGGTGAAGAGCCTGAGTTTAGGAGCAATGATTTTAAAACATAACAGCCCTCAATGGTAACATGAGATTTTTTTCAATAGCATATATAATTATTAATATTATTATATTGTTACAAGTGTTGGCTTAGGGCTTATAAGGGAGAACACACATCATATTCATAATAGATGAGACTTCTGCCTACCAAACTCAAATTGGGCCAGGAAACAATACAGAATTTGGTGTAACCTGGGGATGGGGACATTCAAACTTACAATGTAGGGATTAGTCATTATATTCCCCACGGCACACTAGTAACTTAACAATAAAGACTGCAAAGAATAAGATCTCTACCAGGTATTTGAAAGAATAGTTTAATTTTTCACAGCAATTACCCATTTTTCTTTCAGTGTGATTATGAAAGATAAATAGAGAAAAATAATGCTAAAATTTATAAGGAACAATAGTAGTGAGGGGACCAGGTGGCTCTGCGGGAACTGCCTTCTCAGACTTTCTAAGTTTGAGTGTTGGGAATGCCAAGTCTTGTCTCAGGCTGGGGACACGGTGCTTTGGTGGAAGGGAAATGGAAAGGCATGTGCTTACATAGACTCTCTCTCTCCCTGTCCTGGAGGAGAGTCACGTGTTGGGCTGTTTGACTTCTCCTGACCCATCTACTGAAGCCCTGATTTCTATATTTAATCGTGAGTCTTGTTTTCATGTAAGTTACACAAGTAAGTCTAGGAATAGGTAATAAATAGATAAGTCTATTCATTCTGAACCAAGGTCCTTATGGGGCAAGAAGACCAGGAGAATGATCCTTCATGCTTGAGCTTCTAATACCCAGTGTCCCACCTTCCTGTCTTGAAAGATGGGAGTCACCCCCAAGGAGATCTTCAGCACGATTATTACCCAAACTAAGCAAATATTTGGCAAAAAACCTCTAAGTTTTGAGAAATTCACAGGGAACTGATCGGAGGAAGAAAGCATCCAGACTGTGATTTCCTCTCTGTGGTCAACTTCGTCACGAGTCGTATTTAAACAGGAAGCATTCTGAACTCCAACCAGAATCAAACGTCCTCCATCACTGGGCTGGCTGGTCTCGGCACCATGAGGAGCGGATGTCTAAGACTGGTCCATGGTAAGTGGATACGTGACCTGTGACAGGCAAGAAAGGGAGCTAAGAATCACCCAGTAAGTCCTTTGCTTCATATTTGACTGGATTTCTCACTGTCCCTGTAAAGGATATCAGCTCTTTTTTAAAAAAATAAGTTCTCAAAGGAGAAATTTATTCCTAGAAAGTTACTCTTAGTAAAAACTTTGGGACTTAGCAGGGATTTGTCATTATATTCCCCACATGCAGCAGGGTTCTCCGATAAATAAGACCAATAGGGCACTATACAGAAAGAGGGAAGGATGATTGTTATAAGGATATGCTCATGCAGTTGAACAGGCTGAGAAGTCCAGACTATACTGGGTATGTGGCAGGAGGGAGACCAGGGAAGAGGTTGAGGAATGGAGACTAGGAAAGAGGTACAGAATCCAGACTAGGAAGAGTTGGCAAAATGGAGACCAAGAAAAGGGGTCAAATAATGGAGACCCAGAAAAGAGGTGGCAGGATGGAGACCAGGGAAGTGGTGGCAAAATGGAAACCCAGAGAAGAGGTGGAAAGATGGACACTCAAAAAGAGATGACAGGATGGACCAGGAAAGAGGTGGCAGGATGGAGACCCTGGGAAGAAGTAGCAGGATTGAGACCAGGGAGGAGGGGGCAGGATGGAGACCAGGGAGGAGCTGATGTTCCATCTCAGGTCCAGAGGCAGTCTGGACCAGAACTCCGTCCTCCTCAGGGGGCCAGTCTTGGTCTCTTAGGGCCTCCATGGGTTAGATGAGCCCACACAGGAGAGGGGATTCTGCTTTACTTGCATCTTCACATTCAGTGGGGTCTCCTCTGATGAAGGCCTCATGGCCATGTTTAGAGCCTGACCAGCTGTCCGGACAGTGCATTAGATAAATTGACCAAGAAGGAACCACCAATACCCCTAGACTTTATTTTAGGGATTGAGAACCAGACTCTCTTTGACTCCTTGCCTGTCTCTCTGTTGAACAGCAAGATGCTCATGTACCTAAGGCCCCGTTGACTTGAAGAGGGTCCCCAGGATGTGCCCTGGGAGGGGGCAGCTGCTGAGTGGCAGGAACAGCAGGAGAGGCCCCCAACCTGAGCCCAGCACCTGCCCACAGCACGTTCCTGTTGGGTGGTAATAGGGCACCATGGGGTCCTAGGACTGGCCATGGGGCTGACAGTGGTGGTGGCAGATGTGGCTCTCAGGTGCTCCAGTCACAGCTGTAGGACAGGTGGCTAGTGTGGTGTGTGTCCCTGAGGAAGGGGACAGAGCCAGAGCAACTGAGAGCCCAGGCAGGGGACCTGAGAGAACAGCTGGCCCAGACCCTCCCTTCCTATATAAAAGTCAGCAATGGTGGTAAACACCCTGACACACTGGGGTTTGTTCCATGTGACCCTAGGACGTGGGTGTCCTCCTGCCCCCACTTCACAGAAAGGGAAACTGAGGCAGGGCAGTGCGGCAGCCTGCCTGTGCTCCAGGGTTTGAACCAGGGCCACCAGGCTTCAGTCCCCCACCCACAGGCCAGGAGAGGCACGGCTGGAGCCCAGAGCTTGCCAGGCTCAGCCCCCTTCACACCCCCCAGACCCTCTGGGAGGCACCACCTGGGCTCCCTCTGAGGAGTGGACCAGGTCCAAGCCCAGGAGGGTCCTCAGCCCCTGCCCTGCAGTGCATCACCTCCAGCCTCCTCTGCCTGCTGGGCCCACTGACCCGCCCTCTCTGTGTCTCAGGGCTGCTGTGTGTCCTGCTGAGTCTCTCCAGAGCCGGAGCCTGGGACTTTCAGCGTGAGTGTTTGGGGAGCAGCATGTCCACAGCCAGAGCCTGGGAGGGTCCCTGCACCCGCAGCCCAGGGAGGAGAGGCCTGGGCAGGGAGGCTCAGGGCAGCTCCCCACCTCCCAGGACCCTCCTCTGGGACCACATTGCCCCCTCCCAGCCTCTAACCAGTCTGTGCCCCCACAGCCTGTGCCCCTTGGTGCCCTCCTAACTCGGAATGTGTCAACGCCACCGCCTGTCGCTGCAAGCCGGGGTTTGCCTCTTCGTCTGTAGAGGTCTTCACCAACCCCCTGGTCACCTGTCATGGTAAAGAGGCTTGGGGGAGGGCAGGGTAGAGGCTCATCAGAGATTGTCTAGCAGGTGTGAGTCCCTGGGCTAGTCTCCAGCTCCAGGGGAACATAGTAGGGGAGGGGAGAGTCATAAGACCCTGCACCCCCAGCCCAGGGGGGAGAGGCCTGAGCAGGGAGGCTCAGGGCATCTCCCTACCTCCTGGGATCCTCCTCTGGGAGCCACATTGCCCCCTCCCAGCCTCTGACCAGTCTGTGCCCCCACAGCCTGTAACCCCCGGTGCCCTCCTAACTCGGAATGTGTCAACGCCACCGCCTGTCGCTGCAAGCCGGGGTTTGCCTCTTCATCTGTAGAGGTCTTCACCAACCCCCTGGTCACCTGTCATGGTAAAGAGGCTTGGGGGAGGGGCAGAGGCACATCAGAGACTGTCTGGCAGGTGTGAGTCCCTGGGCTGGTCTCCAGCTCCAGGGGAAGAAAGGGGGAGAGGGGGAGAGTCATAAGGAGGGAAATGAGATCCAAAGTGTCATTTCCCAGTGTCAGCGGGGGTCATGGGTAATGGTAAAGGGCTGAGCCTTGACCTCAAGGCCATCATCAAAGACAGAAAAGAGAAAGGAAATAGTAAGATGGCAGAGACACCAGGGAATTGCACAGAAGGACCTGGGCCTCAGGAGTTGGTCTCAGCCTGCCCTTAGGTCTGGGAGGGTGACACTGAGCTTGTAGCCCACACACTACCTTAGCATTGTCCCCTGGAGACAATGTCCAATTGTCCAATTGTCCCCTGGGGGTGTTAGTCAGAGAACTGTGTTGAGCAGATCAGACAGTGTGGACTTCAGGAATGGCTTGCCCCAGCATAGCTTCAGCAGGGCATCCCAGGATTCTGTGCAAAAGATAGTAACTCAACATCAGACCCCAAGCTGGGGGTCAGGTAGGGGACAGGAGTCTCTTCCCTAAGAGAACACACACGTTTGGGAGGTGACCCTTGGTCCTATTATGTTGCAGACATCAATGAATGTTTGTTGCCCCGGAAAGAGTCCTGTGGATATTTTGCTGACTGCCACAATGTGCAGGGGAGCTACTACTGCATGTGCTTCCCAGGATTTGAGCTCCGTTCTGGGGCAAAAAAATTCACTAATGAGAGTGAGAACACATGTCAAGGTAAGGCCCACCCCTCACCTCCCCCCACATGCAGTTCAGGGCACCAGAGCTGATCTGGGGACAGCGCCCAGTTATAGCCTTAGCACCTGGACTGTGAGATGGGGCAGCTGTGCGTGCACCTGTCACCAGCACAAGAGGCAGGGGAGGGTCAGGGCACTCTGGGACCAGCTGCTTGACCCCATCCTGACAGCTCTGCTTGTGACGATGACCAGGGTGCTTATAAGGAAACCCTGTGGACATGTGAGATGTGACAACATCATTGTTGTTTTCTGTTTAAAAAAAAAATGCCAGGCTCCAGTGGCCTGTGCCTGTGGTCTCAGTTAGTTGGGAGGCTGAGGCAGGAGGATCACTAGAACCAGGAGTCCAACCCATCCTGGGAATTAGAGAGACCCCATCCCTAGTGGGGGGAGTAGGGGAGATAGAGAAAAGAAAAAGAAAACCACAGGAAGGAGCCCCTCTCTCCTAAAGCTACAAACAAAGGTAGAGGCTGGGGTGTGGCTCTGGGGCATAGCCCTTGCCTGGCATGAGCAGGAAAATCAAAAACAAAACCAAAGGTATCTTGGCTCTTGGTTCACTGTGGGACTTCAGACAAGTCACCTCACCTCTCTGTGCTGCAGTGTGTCCATCTGCAGAAGGGGAGTCCTGACTTTGGCATAGCTCAGTGATAGAGCACTTGTCTAGCAGGTGTGAGTCCCTGGGTCAGTCCCCAGCACCAGGGGAACAAATAGGGGAGGGGGGAGTCATCAGGAGGGAAATGAGATCCAAAGGCACTGAGCAGGTCCTGGCTCCCAGAAAGTGCTGTTAGCAATGGCTTCTGAGCTAAACAGGGCCTGGGCCAGGAGTTGTGCTCATCTGCCCTTAGGACTGGAGGGAGAGGAGCTTCCAGCCCATGTCCACCTCAGCATGTCCCCTGGGTCCACATCCAGGAGTGTCAGCCAGAGGACTGGGACAGAGCTATCCTGTGGCACACAGGGGCCAAGGCCCTGGTTGACACAGGTGGTGCCCACTCCAGGCCACTGTCCCACCAGCACAGAGAGGGAGGGTGGTGTGAAGGCCAAGGTCAGAGGCAGGGATCAGCTCCCTTGGTCCGAAGCCTGGACTGGCCACCCTGAGCAGCATGGGATCAGCAAAACCACTTCCTCTCTTGGAGCCCTCCTTGTATCTTCCCCCAGGAGCCTGGAGCCCCAGAGATCCCATGAGGTGGTGGCTCTCAGTGGCTCATTACTGGGGAACCCAGGGAGCTGGGGGGAGGCTGAGCCCAGGATGTGGGGAAATGTGGGAGTTGGTGGAAGGTCCCCTGGGGGTGCTGCTGCACCTCATTCCCAGCTGTCCCCATGCGACCCCACCCCACCTCGTCCCCTCCACCTACAGCACACCTCAGCAGCCATTGCTGCCAGCTGGGAACAGGGGAGGATTGCCCCATGGGGGCTGGACAGGGGGCCTTAGGGAGCATCAGCCCCTGTCCTGGTCCGTCCTGCTGTTGATCCACAGCCCAGATGAGGGGTCCCAGCAGGGCATCCTCAGGTGCAAAAATTGGTCCAGGAGACCAGAAGCCCTCCCTGCCTCATCCTGACCCCAGAAATCCTCTGGGCTCCGGGAATCTTTGGCCCCTTTCTGGGACACCCAGGGCCGTTCTGCCATGAGCTGTCACTCCCTCCTGTCTTGGGTTCTCTGAGGCTGATATGTTGGCCATTCACCTCAGGCCTCTGTCCTGTGGGTTCCTGTGGCACTCAAAGGGGACCTGCTTCCTGAGCATGTTCCCCTCACGTTTAGAGACCAGGAGAGATAAGATGCCAGGAAACACCCCCAGGCCTCAGCTGAGAGCTGCTTCCAGAAGCTTCCTCATTTCGTGTCTGTGGCCCTCTCTGATAAGGGGGAACTTCCTCCAGGGGTGGGGACAGCAAGACTCCCCGGAGACAAGCTGGGCACCTTGAAAAGGCTGTCAGTGTCCACCCACAGTTCTGAGTGCCACACCAGGAGCTGGGGGATTCCTGGGGACGATCAAGGGTGCATTTGTGCCACTGTGAGGAAAGGCAGGTGGGACCTGCTGGGCCTGGGCACCTGGGGCTTTTGGTTTTCTAGTTGTTTGTTTTGTTCCTGGGGACCTAACCCTGGGGCCTTATCACTGACCACATCCCGGGCCTCCTGAGTCACTGGGATTACAGCCTGTGCCACCTCACCTGCTTGAGCACCTCGCTTTAGTTCTTCTTCTGCTGCTCAGTGGCAGGGTTTTTAAATTGTGATAAAACCTGCATCCATAAAAATTACCATTTTAACCACGTTCCAGTATACTAGTTCTGTGGTCCTGAGCACATTCCTGTTACACAGGCATCTCAGTCATCCCTCTCCAGGAATATATTCCTGTTTTCTTTCTGTATTATTTAATTGACAAATAAAAATGTTGTACGTATTGATCAGGTACAGAAGGATGTTTTGAAACATGAATGCCCACTGGGATGGCTAAATGGAGCTGATTAGCATATGCAATGCCTCAGGTGCTGGTTTTTGTGATAAGAACACTTCAAATCTAATCCCTTAGTGATTTTCAAGAATACAGACCATTGGCCAGACCCAGTGGTGCATACCTGGGATCCAGCAGCTCAGGAGGCTGAGGCAGGAGGATCTTAAGTTCAAAGCCAGCTTCAGCAACTTAGCAAGGCCCTAAGCAATTTAGTGAGATCCTGCCTCAAAATAAAAAATAAAAAGGGCTGGGGATGCGGCTCAGTAGTAGAGTACACTGGGTTCAATCCCTGGTATCAAAAATAAATAAAATGAACAATAGATCTCTTGAACTTAGCTCCTCCTACCTGAAGTTTTGGACTTGGATGCACATCTCTCCAACCCCCTCCTGTTGCCCCGACCCCTGGGAAACACCATGCTACCCTCTCCTTCCAGGAGTTTGACTGTTCAGGTCCCACGTGGAAATGACACTGTGTGGTATTTGTCCTTCTTGTCTGGCTTGTTTCACTTAACATATGTCCTCCAGGTTCACCTGTGTTGTTGTGATTGACAGAGTTTCCCTCCTTTTTAAGGCTGAATAGCACTCCTCTGTGGGTGGGTGTTCTTATTCCCTGTTCCGTGGCTGTGTATGTCCCCATACTGTGTTGTCACTACAGCATCCCACTAGATTCTGAAGTCAAGTCATGGGGTGTGCACAACTTTGCTCTTTTTCTGAGCACCTGGCTTTATCCTCAGGTGTTAATGATGAGTGTCACTCTGGGAAGCCCTTGGCCATGATCTCCCACCCCCACTGCTTGGGCATCAAGGGTGGCCTTCACTGCCACCTGCTCCCTGAGCATAGACCACCTGTAGGACCCAGTGGTGCAAAGATTCCCACAGGGGAGGGTCCAGGGAATGGCTGGGCCTCCCTCTGCCACTCCAGGATGGAGAGGAGATGTAGATCCCTTGCCAGGCCCCACCATGGCACAGAATCTGAACCCACATGTCCTTGGGCTCTGCTCCAGAGAGCAGAGTGGTCCTGGGACTTCCAGAGCAGCCCGGCCTCAGGAGGTTCACCTGGAGTCTTAGGTCTGTCCACATCTCACAGCAGGGTCAGGCTGAGCACCTGGGTCTGTTCCCTGAGAGAAAGCACAACTTTGGGAGGTGAGCCTCTGACCTGTCATGTTGCAGACATCACCAAATGAGGGCCATGAGAGTGCCCTGTGGAAAATCTGCAGACGGCCAGGTCATACAGGGCATAATTGCTGCATGCACAGCCCAGGCTGTGTGCTCATTTCTGGAGCCAAGAATCCTTTATTAATGAGAGGAAAACAGCTGCAACGTAGGCCCTTCCCCCACCTCCCCATCATCAGGGTTGAGGTTG
Source organism: Callospermophilus lateralis (assembly GCF_048772815.1). NCBI lineage: Eukaryota > Metazoa > Chordata > Mammalia > Rodentia > Sciuridae > Callospermophilus > Callospermophilus lateralis. Next base: position 212,541,486 of record NC_135305.1, on the reverse strand, counting down.
CCAGTCCCTTTCCTGTGACATCTAGACGGCAGAACCCTGGTTACAGGAGTGGTGCCCTGGTCTGAGACAGACAGGTGTGCATGTACCTGTCGCCCAGCACAGAAGCAGGGTAGCATGAACGTCAGGGGCAGCTCTGCAACTGACTTCCTGGGTCTAAAACCTGCCTGTGCCACCTGTTAGCTGCATGCTATTAGTCAAATCACTACGTCTCTTTGAACTTGGTCTACCCATCTGTATCATGAAGGTGATCATAACAGTGCCTACCTCCTGTGTCTTCCAGGAGGATTATGAAAATTACAAGGGCCTGTAAGAGAGCCTGGCACATGGTGGGTGCTGGACTCGTCTTATGTGTTTAAAAGATGAGCACATCTGCACCCATTTAAGGAGTTGCCCAGAGGGTTTGGGTCTTCCTGGGGGCCATGTCCCTGCCATTCAGAAGAAAGCTAGTTCCACACAACATGCTCTGGTCCTTGCCATGGTCTGGCCTGACACCATGATTCCCAGGAGGAGTAACTTCCACACATGAGCAGGATTTGCCTCGTTCCAGGGCAAGGTGGTTAGGCAAAGAAAGCTGCTTCCAGGATCCATGGGGCCAGGTGGAATCCAGCAGTGGGTGGGCAGGAGCCAGGACCCATCCCGGGAGATGGTAGTGCCAAGTACACAGAGGGAAAAGGGAAGGTGCATGAATGCAGGAGGTGCACAGGGCTAAACTGGGGATCCAGGAGACTCTGAGGACACAAGGTCCCTATGGGTGCACATTGTGCCATGTGTTCATGCCTTGGCCAGAGGATCCAGAGGGCTGTATGGAAAGACCAGGATCCTGGGAAAGGAACAGGGGTTCTGACAGGAGACTCCCGGGGGACCTGAGCAGCAGCAAAAAACTACCTGGGAGGACATATTTCTGCAGCCTCACAACCTGCATCAGTACAGGGCAAGCCTGGGGCACACCAGGGCTTGCACACTCCTCGACACACGCACAAGGGTGTGGGTCACTGGGTGGCAGCACCACAGCCCAGGCAGGGCACTAATGGGAGGAAAGGGGGTGGAGATTAGATGTTGGAGAGCACTGGTCCTGGCTTCAGTGGGAACCAACCCCTCTCTCTATGTCCCCAGATATGGATGAGTGCAGCTCCAGGCAACATAAGTGCCACCGCTCCACCACCTGCACCAACACCTGGGGGAGTTACTTGTGCCAATGCCTCCCAGGCTGGGAGCCGATTCCTGGGAGTGTCAATGGCTTCTACAACAGGATCTGCAAAGGTACCCGGCCCACCCTGACCCCAGAACCTCCTCCACCTCAGACACACAAGCACACGCACACACATGCTCCTCCTAATGAACCACTGTCCTGTCCCCCCAGTCAAGCCCTTCTTCACCTGGCCTCTCCCCCCTGGAGTCCACAGCCAGGTGAGCACCCCAGCCAGGACAAGGATGTGGGAATCCCCGGGGCAGCACCCTGTCCACCCCTTGGCCCTGAGTTTCCCACCCACCTGTGACCCCTTATCTCACCTCCCCAGAGACTCTCCCATTTCTTTGACAAAGTCAACAATCTGCACAGGGATTTAAAGTCAGCCATGGCCAAGGACACCATCCAGGTAAGGGCAGGATCCAGGGGAAGTAGAGGGAGACCTCCCACAGAGGGAGGAGGGCAGCTGTGGTCTGGGGAAAGGGGGACAGGCCCAAGCACAGTGGAGTCCTGCTCTGAGCTGGCCACATTCCCAGGGCAGGTGGAAGAGGACACTGAGAGCCACACACACTGTTGGACACCCACGTGCACAGTCTGTCCTCTTGCTCTCATCCTGGTCTTTGTCGTCCTTGACTGTCACAAACCAGAGCTGACCTCTGAGGAGCAAGGGCCACCCAGGGAGTCCCAAACCATGCTCTCTCTATCCCCAACTGGACAGTGTCTGGGTCTGTTCTGTGGGGCTGAGTGGTCAAGCTCTTTGTGTGGTCCTTCTGGCCAAAGTCCACCTGCTCTGTGCCCCCATCCCTCCAGGGGATCATGCAGGAGGTGGATGAGCTGCTGGAGACCCCTGGGGACCTGGAGACCCTGCCTCCCTCACAGAAGCGTTGCGTGGCCACTCATCTGCTGACAGGCCTAGAGAGTGCCCTGAGAAACCTGAGCAGGGCTCTGCCTGAGGGGACAGCGACCTTCAATCATTCTGCAGGCACACGTAAGTCCCTGGGTCTGCGCCAGCCCCTGTTCCTAGCCTCATCCTCTTCTGATCCCACTTGAGCTGAGTGGCCACACTGTACCTCAGTGACTCACATAAATAATCACAACAGTGAAAAAGGCAGAAAACCACAAATAGTACGCATTTAGGTAGCAAAATGGAAACATATTCAAAAAACTAATGTGGACGAATACAAATGAATCTTTTTTAAGTATGCTTTGTTTCATTGTGGTAAAATTCACATAACATAAAATTCACCATTTAAGTTCATCACTTATCATTCACCAAAAAATAAATATGTAAATAAAATCCACCAGTTCTACATTTCAGTGGAATCAAGAACATTAACAAACTGATGCAGCCATCACCTTCATTTCTAAGACATTTTTCTCCAAAATTAAACACAGTGCCTACTCGGCTATCATTCCTCATTCCCACCCGCTAACTCTGCTTGCTGTCTTAATGGAGCTGCCTATTCTATCATTTAGTGTAAAGCAAAGTGTGACCTGTCCCTCTAGCTTCTTCCACCTAGAATAATGCTGTTGAGCATGGCATAGCATCACTCCATCCCTTTTCGTGGCTGAATATTATTCCATCCTATGGGTGTTGAGTTGACCCACTCAGCCACTGATTAACATTTGGGTTGGTTTTACCATTTGGCTATTGTGAATAGTGCTGCTATGATATTGATGTATAAGTGTTTGTTTGAATAATATTTGCAGCTCTTGGAGTATCTACTGAGAAGTAGACTTGCTAGGTACCATGGTAGTTCTGTGTTCAATTTTGGGGGAAACCACCAGAGGGTTTGCAAAGTGGCTGCACTATTGTATATTACACCAGAGGGGTGCAAGGGTCCCCTCTCCAAGGCCTTGACAAAAAGTGTTACTTCCATCATGTTTGGTTTTGTCAAGGCCTTTCTATTGTATGTGAGGCGATGTCTCGTTGCCAGTTTGAGTTGCATCTCCCTGTTGACAGGTGATGGTTGGCATCTTTTCATGGGCCTCTGGGCCATTTTTGTATCTTTTTGGAGAAATGTCTGTTCAGATCCTTTGTGCATTTGTGATGGGGTTGGTCCTTTGGTTGTTGAGTTGTAAGAGCTTTTCATCTATTTTGACAGGAGACTATTATGAGATGTGCAACTTGGAAATGCTTTCTCCATCCTATGGATTATCTTTTCACATCTGTGATAATTGTTTCACTTTAATGTCAGATGTTTTCAATTTTGAGGACGTCTACTTTATCTACTTTCTCCTTCATTGCTGTACATTCAACATCATATCTAACAATCCATTGCCAAATCCAAGGTCCTCTTATGGGCTTCAGTACTTAAGACTGAGGCCATTGTTCTATTTTGAGTTAATCTGTGTGTGTGGTGTGAGGTAGGGGTCCACTTCCTTCTTTTTCCTTGGAGACTATTCTTATGCCCATTGAATAGTCTTGGTCCCTGGTTGAAAGGCACTTGGCAGTAGGTTTATTTCTGGGCTCAACTTTCCCTCTGTCTTCATGGCAGTACCATGCTGCTTTGCTCTCCGCTCATTTGCCATCAGTTCTGAAATCAGGAAGTGTGAGTCCTCCACCATTGTTGCTCTTTTCAGCTATTCTTTAACTACTTGGACCTCTTGCAGTGCTGTGTTACTTTTAAGGTGAGTTTTCCATTTAAGCAAATGATAATGTTAATAGGCTGTTGGGACATTGAGAGGATCACATTGACCCTGTAGATCTCTTTGGAGAGTGTCTCCATCTTACCAATATAATGTTTCCCAATCCATGAACATGAGGTGCCTTTCCCTTCATTTAGGGTCTCCTTTCAAAATCTTTAATAGTTCTCTATGTACAAGTCCTGAGTTTCTTAGTTACATTGATTCCTAATATTTGGTTACAGATTATTGTATCTGTGTTCATAAGAAATAAGGTCTATTCTTGTGATGTCTTTATCTGGTTTGAGCATCAGAGTAATATTGGCCTTCAGGAATTACCAGGTGGTGTCCCTCTTCTGTTATTTGAAAGAGTTTAAAACTAATTCATGTTCATTCTTCCCTATATGGTTGGTGAATTTCATAATCAAAACCATCTGATCTCGGATACTCATTTAGGAGGTTTTCATTTTTGCCTCAATCCCTTTACCCATGATAGGTCTCTTGAGATTTTTTACTTCTTCTTGAGTCAGTTTTAGTACTTTCTGTGTCCCTAAGAATTTCACCTAAGTTTTCTAATTTGTTGCTGCAAAATTGCTCCTACTGTTACAATTCTTCATAACTTCAGATTTCATATACATGTGTGTATGCACTCATGTATACACAATATATATATATGAAATCTGAGGTTACAAACGATTATATACATATATGTGTGTCTTTATATACACTTGAATAAATGTGTGACTATAGTAAATGGGAAATTAAACAAATACATGTATATAATGTGACATGTGTACATATAAATAATCACATATACACATATATATTCTTAACAAATCTCTTCTTATTACCACAAATCATAGAACTGTCCATAGAGGTGCAGAAGCGACGAGATGGTAATGTCACCTTGAGTCTGAATCAGGCAAAGATGCAGCTGAACTGGAATCTGGCACAGGAATCTGCTCACAAAGGTAACATCAGAGATGGGGAAAAGGTGGGCATGTCCACCTTACAACAGTATCATGTTGTTTGGAAGAGGCCTCAGGTTGGAAAAAGATGCCCAAAATACAGAATTCAAGCTTAAAGAATGATGTGGGTGGGAAGAGGTAACTAGAAGAGCGTCCAAAGGGGAGGTTCTGGGGAGTGATGGGGGCACATTCTGTTGTGTGCACGTGTGAATGTGGAGCAGCAAGTCCCACTATTATGTATCATTATAATACAACAATTCAAAAGGAGGAGAGGCCATATAAGGAGGAGGCCCTGGTGGAGACCCTAAGACTCACCCGTGGCCTCGTCTTGCAGGCCTTTCTATGGTGGGCTTGGTCTCCACCCCAGGGATGGGCAAGCTGCTGGCCGAGGCTCCCCTGGTCCTGGAGCCTGAGAAGCAGGTGGCTCCCCATGGGACACACAAGGACTCGCTGCTGACAGTCTCACCTGTCCTGCTCTCAGAAGTCATCTCAGTCTTTTTGAGCAGAAAGGACACCCAGAACCTCAGCTCGCCAGTTACCTTCACCTTCTCCCACAATGTGAGTGTAGGGGTGTGGGAAGAGCCCCAGGCCCAGGAACACCTTTGTTGTCTGTCTTAACCTTGAGGTTCAGTGGGACTCCCTACAGGTGCCCCCCATCCAGGAAATTCAGACGTTCCCAAGCCACTTCTAAGGGGTCAGTATCTCTAAGCACAAAAGACCAGCTCACACCTCTGTGCTCTTCCTACAGCTGGTGACCTCTGAGCCAAAGCGTGAAGTGCTCTGTGTCTTTTGGGACCATGGACAGAATGGATGTGGTCACTGGACCACTGCAGGCTGCAAAACATTGGGCACCAAAGATGGCAGCACCACCTGCCGCTGTACCCGCCTCAGCAGTCATGCAATCCTCAGGGCCAGCTACAACGTGCAGGTGAGAGGCTGCCTTCATCATTGACTGCTGCAAAACAGATTTATGCAAATGTTGCTGCTTAAGTAAAACAAATTTGTTACCTCACACTTCTGTGGGTCAGCAACCCAGCAAAGGGGGGATAGGTTCCTTGCACATGGTCTTACAAGGCTGAAATGATCACATTGGCCAAGGCTGCAGTCTCACCTGGGACTCACGGCCCTCCTCCCAGCTCCCTGGTTTCAGGCAGAATACAGTTCCCTTCCCTTAGCAGCTTTCAGCAGGGGACCACACTCCCTTCCTAAGAGCCACCCACATTTCTTCTCATATGACCTCTTGTAGGCCTTCTTCACCAGGCCTCTGCCCCCTGAAGTCAACAGCAAGGTGAGTTTCCCCAGCCAGGACAGGGAGGTGGGAATCCCTGGCATGGCCCAGCGTCCACCCCTTGGCCCTGAGATTCCCATCCACCCATGACCCCTCATCTCACCTCCCCAGAGTCTCTCCCACTTCTTTGACAAAGTCAACAATCTGCACAGGGATTTCAAGCCAGTTGTGGCCAAGGACACCATCCAGGTAAGGGCAGGTTCCAGGGGAAGCAGGGGGAGACCTCCCATAGAGGGAGAGGGGCAGCTGTGGTCTGGGGAAAGGGGGACAGGCCTAAGAACAGTGGGGTCCTGTTATGAGCTGGCCACTATCCCAGGGCAGATGGAAGAGGACACAGGTAGCCACACACACTGTTGGACACCCACGTGCACTGTCTCCCTCTTGCTCTCATCCTGGTCTTTGTCGTCCTTGACTGTCACAAACCAGGGCTGAACTCTGAGGAGCAAGGGCCACCCAGGGAGTCCCAAACCATGCTCTCTCTATCCCCAGCTGGACAGTGTCTGGGTCTGCTCTCTGGGGCTGAGTGGTCAAGCTCTTTGTGTGGTCCTTCTGGCCCAGTTCCACCTGCTCTGTGCCCCCATCCCTCCAGGGGATCATGCAGGAGGTGGATGAGCTGTTGGAGACCCCTGGGGACCTGGAGACCCTGCCTCCCTCACAGAAGCACAATGTGGCCACTCACCTGCTTACAGGCCTGGAGAGTGCCCTGACACACTTGAGCAGGGGTCTGCCTGAGGGGACAGCAACCTTCAATTATTCTGCAGGCACAGGTAAGTCCCTGGCTCTGTGCCAGCCCGTGTTCCTAGCCTCATCCTCTTCTGATCCCACTAGAGCTGAGTGGCCACACTGTACCTCAGTGACTCACATAAATAATCACAACAGTAAAAAAGGTAGAAAACCAAAACTGTACACATATAGGTAGCAAAATAGAAAGATTCAAAAAACTAATATGGAAGAATACAAATGAATCTTTTTAAGTATGCTTTGTTTCATTGTGGTAAAATTCACATCACATAAAATTCACTATTTAAGTTCACCATTTATCATTCACCAAAGATAAAATATATAAATAAAATCCACCAGTTTGACATTTCAGTGGAATCAAGAACATTCACAATCTGATGTAGCCATCACCTCCATTTCTAAGACATTTTTCTCCAAAATTAAACACAGTGCCTCCTCGGCTTTCATCTCGCTCTCCTCCCCTCCCCCAAACTTGGCATCCACTCACCTGCTTGTGGTCTTAATGTAGCTGCCTATTCTACCACTTAGTAAAAAGCAATCATACAAAGTGTGAACTGTCCGTCTATCTTCTTTCATCTAGAGTAATGCTTTTGTAACCAGAGTTTAGAAAGAATTCATGTTCATCCTTCCCTGTATGATTAGTGAAATTCAGCCATATAGAATTGGTGAAAATCTGATCTCTCATGTTTATTTATGAAGGTTTTTCATTATTGATTCAATCTCTTTACCCATTATTGGTCTCTTCAAATTTTCCATTTCTTCTTGAGTCAGTTTTGGTAGTTTCTATGTCCCTCAGAATTTCTCCATTTCATCTCAGTTATCTAATATGTTGGTGCACAATTGCACTTACTGTTACAATTCTTCATAACTTCAGATTTCATATACATGGATGTATGTATGCACACATATGTATACACAACACATATATACATTACATATAAAATCTGGAATGTACACATATGTGTCTATATAACACACATATATATGTGTGTGGTTATTGTAAATTGGAAGTTACACATAGGTCCTTGATATATGTGATATATAATATACATATATAATACAATTGTATATATTGTACATATACAATATCCACATATCCACATACATACACACACACACACACACACACACACACATATATATATATATATATATATATATATATATATATATATATATATATTCCTAACATAACTCTTTTTTCTTCCTGTGACTCATAGAACTGGCCCTGGAGGTACAGAAGCAAGGAGTTTGCAATGTCACTTTGAGTCTGAATCAGGCAAAGATGCAGCTGAACTGGAATCTGGCACAGGAATCTTGTTACACAGGTAACATCTGAGATGGGGAGAAGGTGGGATGTCCACCTTACACAAGTACCATCCTGTTTGGAAGCGGCTTTAGGGTGGGAAAAGATGTACAAGGATGTGAAAAAATACAGAATTAAAGACTTAAGGGTGATGTGGGTGGGAAGAGATCATTAGAAGAGTGTCCAAAGGGGAGGTTCTGGGGAGTGATGAGGCCACTTTCTGTTGTGAGCACGTGTGAATGTGGAGCAGCAAGTCCCACTATTATGTATCATTATAATACAACAATTCAAAAGGAGGAGAGGCCATCTAAGGAGGAGGCCATGGAGGAGACCCTGAGACTCACCCGTGGCCTCGTCCTGCAGGCCCTTCTGTGGTGGGCTTGGTCTCCACTCCAGGGATGGACAAGCTGCTGGCCGAGGCTCCCCTGGTCCTGGAGCCTGAGAAGCAGGTGGCTCCCCATGGAACACACAAGGACTTGCTGCCAACAGTCTCATCTGTTCTGCTCTCAGATGTCGTCTCAGCCTTTTTGAGTAGCAACAACACCCAGAACATCAGCTCGCCAGTTACCTTCACCTTCTCCCATCCTGTGAGTTGCAGGGGCGGGGGGACCACGTGTGGGAAGAGCCCCAGGCCCAGGCACACCCTTGTTGTCCTCTTAAACTTGAGGTTCAGCAGGACTCCACACAGGAAAGCCAGCCCTTCCTGGGTCAGCATCTCTGAGCGCAGGAAGACCAGCTCACACCCCTGTCCTGTTACTACAGCTGGTGACACCTGCACCAAGGCACAAGGTGCTCTGTGTCTTCTGGGACCACAGCCAGAATGGGAGTCACTGGACCACTGCAGGCTGCAGGACAGTGAGCACCGGAGGTGACAGCACCACCTGCCACTGTACCCACCTCAGCAGCTTTGCCGTCCTCATGGTCCACTACCACGTGCAGGTGAGGGGCTGCCTTCAGCATTGATTGCTGCAAAACACACTTATCAAATGTCGCTGCTGAAGTAAAACAAATTTGTTCCCTAGCAGTTTCTGTGGGTCAGCAACCCAGCAGAGGGGGATGAGTTCCTTGTACAGGTTCTGAAAGACTGACAAGATCACATCATTCAGGGCCGCAGTCTCTCCTGGGTCTTGCAGCCCTCCTCCAGCTCCCTGGTTGCAGGCAGAGTCCAGTTCCCTTCTCTTAGCAGCTTTCAGGGGGGACCACACTCAGTTCCTAAGAGCCACCCACATTTCCTCTCCTATGGCCCTTGGTTGGGCTTCTCACAAAACACCAGTGTTCCTATCTGAAAACCAACATGAAAATGTATAGAATCCCTCTCAAGTTTTGAATGTTTTCCCAGGAAGAGTCCAGATCTTTGAAGCAATCACCTGATCACACCAAACCAGAATAAACTCCCTAATCTAAAAGTCAACAGATCGAGTCCTAAATTCCACCTGCAAAATCCCTCTACAGCAACACCTAGATTATCAGAAAACTGAATAGAAGAAGGTTTGTGTAACAGCAGGGGGTGGACATATGAAGACCAAGTTAGAATTCTATTTACCACCAGGGTCTGTAATTCAACCGTGGTCGGGGTTTCAGGTTTACAAAAAAGGAAGGTCTGGTGAAGTTGAGGTGAGAGGGGTTCAGAAGAGTCAGGGAGAATAGCTGAACCGGCTATTTACCTCCTCCTCTAGCCAGGTAAGTGGATACTTCTGCTTCCCCAGGTTCAACTCTCAAGTGAGCCCACTTATGAGCATTCACTGTGAGCACCTGTGACCATGAGCATGACAAGGATCTCAGCCAAGAGCTTTTTGTATATTATGGAAATTAGATTTTGTCTTTACATCAGAAGTTCTCAAAATTCATCACTTGTTAATATCACTTGGAGGACTGTTTATTTTTAAGTGCTTTCTTAGGAAAAAAATTCTATTTTGTAAATACGTTTCAAGAACAAAAAAGAATCAGATACTTGGTTAAAGGAAGAAAATTAATGATCATGGTAACTTAAAATTTACACTTTCCCACCTATTTCTCCAAGTCCTCTTAAAACCATGAGGAAATGAAAAGAAAACCCACCACCCATTACTCTTTACCCAGAGGCATCTATTTTGAAAGTTTTGCCTCTGTTTCATTTATCAGGTGTCATTCTTTCCCTCTGCTCCTCCTCTGTCCTGCCTCCTAATTTCCCAATTTTGTCTTTACACCAGAGTCTCAAATGTAGCATGCACAAACGTCACCTGCAGGGTTTGTACTTTGTTTTCAAACATTTTCTTGGGAAACCATTTCAAATTTACAGATATGTTGCAAAAACAAAATCCACATAAACAACATCTGTGTGCACTTCATCCAAATGTGCCTGCTTTGAAATGTTGCCTTCATTATTTACCATTTGAACATTTCCCCTCCCTCTTTCCTCTTCTCTCCTCTTCCCCTCAATTACATTGAAATAGAATTGATGGTGGGCTTTTAAATATCCTTATGGATTTAAGATGACTTTCAGAAAGAAGTGGGGGAAAGGTGAATTTTAAGCTACTGTTGTCATTAATTTTATTTTTTTAACCAAGTATGTAATTCTGACTACACAGGGACTTGTGGCCAGTAAGAAACAGGCAGAGCTGGACTGAGGCCAGTGGTGTCTGGGATGGGAGGTTAACGCCTGAACACTGAGGTGCAGGTTCTGTCCTGTGGCCTCATGGGACAGGACAGAGGGACCCTCAGCATGGGCTTCACACACACACACTTACATATCAACATACGCCTTACTGTGCCCCATAGTCAGGAATCCCGGGTCTCCTCCTTGAGTAAGGACTCTACACATCCAGGACCTTCTAGCCGCTTACCTGCTCCATTCAGAAAACCTTACAGTCCAACCTTCTGAACCTGGAGCACCTCCCCCATCAGCTTCACACCTGGACCCGGTCCCTCCATTCCTGAATCTGCTGCCCCAAATGACAGATAGCGGAGGGTTCCTACCCCAGAGCAGGGCACGTGGATATAAAGGCTCCTCCCTCTGCCCCAGGACGACGACCCTGTGCTGGACTTCATCACGTGTGTGGGGCTGGGCGTGTCGCTGCTGTGCCTGGTCCTGGCGGCCCTCACCTTCCTCCTGTGCAGAGCCATCCAGAACACCAGCACCTCCCTGCACCTGCAGCTCTCGCTCTGCCTCCTGCTTGCCCACCTGCTCTTCCTCACGGCCATCGACAGAACCCAGCCCAAGGTACCCGGGTGTCCCCACCCCGCCCGCCCAGGGGTGCTGAACTCAGGAGCCAGGCTGCCCGGGCTCCTAATCAAACAGCCTGGGCCCCGGGGAAGTCCGGAGGAGATCAATGCCCATTTCACGTTGAAGGATTCAACAACAAAACGAATCCTCTGGACAACCCCATCACCTACATCTCTTGTTCCTTAGCAAAAGGCTTGCAACATCCTGGGGAGGTTCCTTCATTAGGGGACCGGGTAGGGTGAACTGACGCAAGCTCTAGATGGTATCCATCAATCACCGGACGTGGCTCCTGATGCAATCAGGAGACGTGAAGGAGGCGACGGGGCTGGCGTCACATGGCACCCCGTTTTACAGCAGACATTTTTTACCAGGAGAAAAAAAGGAGGTTAATTTGGTTTATCGAGTTTTCAGAATTTCTATTTGGTTCATTTTTAGATTCTGGGTTTACTGAAATGATCTTCCACTTTCTGCATCTTCTCCAAATTCATTCTTTACATCTTCTTTTAGCTCGTTCAACATTTTAACTAGGAGCTTTCTGAATTCCTCTCCAACATTTCCTCTGCTTTCACGCCTACAGAGTCAGTTGCTGGAGTGCTGTGGGCTGTGTGGTCTGCTCCCTTGCTCTTTCCTGCTGCTTCTAGGTCTGCCCACCTTCTGGGTTGACTATCTTTTCTGCTTTGATTCATGGAATTATTTAATGAGCTTCTATCTCTTAAGAGCCCGGGATGGGTGAATATCCAGCTACTGATACTGTCATTCAGTGTGCGCCCTGAGCTGTTCCCAGGATCAGCACCATTTGGAGAGAAGATACTAAACCCTGTGAACTACAGTCACTTATAAAATAATGTGAAAAGCATAGTGCAGTAAATGCATAAGCCGCCACATGATCATTGGTTGCCATTTGTAAGTAGTAGGTCCTGCTGGCCTTGTGTGGCCCTGCTGTTCGGGAACCAGCAGCGCAGGGGGTTTGTGTACAAGAGCATCACCACTACTGCATGAGGAACTCCACAGGGCAGCACTGGGACATTATGATGTCATCATTAAGGCATGAGGAATGACTTAGGGCAGCCCTGGGAGGTTGTGACGTCACCACTACTGCATGAGGAACTCCACTGCACAGCCCTGGGACGCTGTAACGTCACTGGGCAGCAGGACCTCTCCAGCTCTGCTGTGATCTATAGGAGCACACGTGCAGCGCCTGGTGCACAGCAGAATCCCCCACCACAGGGCTCAGACAGCATCCCAGGCCACACCCAGACACTGATTGTGCCCCTGGGTCTCTCTCCTCTCCAGATGCTGTGCGCGGTCACCGCGGGCGCCCTGCACTACCTCTACCTGGCCTCCTTCACCTGGATGCTGCTGGAGGGGCTGTTCCTCTTCCTCACCGCACGGAACCTGACTGTGCTCAGTTCCTCCAGCAGAAACAGGCTCATGAGGAGGCTCATGTTCCCTGTGGGCTACGGAGTCCCAGCTGCCATCGTGGCCGTGTCTGCAGCATCCAGACCTCACCTGTATGGCACCTCTACTCGGTAAATGCGGACCCCACTTGTCCTTCTCCTCTCCAGCATGTCCACAGCCTTCACTTGAACCAAAGTAGCATTTTGAGTATTTCAGAGCTTAAGCAGTAGAGTGTACTGTGACATATCACACATACAGGGAGTCTGGCTTCCCGTCCTTGTGGTTGTGCATGTGTGGAGTGACTCTGGTCGTGGAGTCCTACATGAACACAGCAAAGTGATGTTGTTCTCTCTCTTGCTCAGCTGCTGGCTCCGTCCAGAACAGGGGTTTATGTGGAGCTTCCTTGGACCCATCTGTGCCATCTCTTCTGTGAGTAATGTCATCAGAGTTCCTTCCTGTCCATCTGAGGGTCAATAGAAGCACAGGATATTAAGGATGGTGACAGGACAGACTATCCCTGAATTTTTATGGGTTGCATTGGGTTTTCCAAGATTTCTACATCTACAAATTCTAACCCTATTTCAAATACTAAAACCCATTCCGGTGTAAAATTGATGCTGCAAGGGTTAGAATGCACAGATAACAGATTTAAAATTTTATTCAATAAAACTTTGCCTTGGGGGATGGGGGTGTAGTTCAAGGGCAGAGAGCTTGTCTGGCATGCACTAGGGTCTGAGTTCCCTCCCCAGAACTGCAAAAGAGAAAAGAAAATATTAAGAAACCTCCTGCGGTCTCTTTTGGGGGGTTCTTTTTAGTTATACGTGATGGTAGAATCCATTCTGATACAATTACATAAGCATGGAATATACCTTATCTAGTTAGGAGCCCATTCTCGTGAATGTACATGATGGTGGGATTCACTGTGATGTTGTCATATATGTACACAGGAAAATTATGTCAGATTCATGCTGCTGTCTTTCCTTTGCTTCTTGGTTTCTTGAAGGTCAATTTGGTTTTCTTCCTGATGACCCTCTGTATTGTGAAGAGCAAGCTGTCCTCCATCAACAGAGATGTGTCCACCCTCCAGAACACGAGGTGAGATGGACCAGGGGACATAGATGACAATGATGCCCAAGAGCAGAGCCATGTGCCTGAACAGCCCCTCATGTCCCTCCTCCGGGGCTTCTGAGTGGCCCACAATTAAGAAATGCAGCTCCACTTCTATGGCTGCCATCTCAGACTCAGGGCTCTGCTGCTTACTCCAGTTCAATCCTCCAGAGGGCAGGGTTGTTCCTTCACTCAGCATCTTGGTAAAATTCATGCTCTTTCTTCTGGGTTTCTCTGATTAACCTTTCAAATTTTTGCATATCATCATTTAGTTGTATTAGACACTTGAACAGGGCATACGATTAGTGAAAACAGAAATTTGTCCTGTGTTTGTTTTCTGAGATATGATCTCACTATGTTTCCCAGGCTGGCCTCCAATTCCTGGGTTCAACCATATCCTCTTGCCTCAGCCTCTTCAGGAGCTGAGGCTACAGGTGTGCACCCCTGCCCCCAGCTTCTCTTTGTAATTTTTTATGTCCAAGCCCTAGCACGGGGCACCCTCAGTAATGCTGTATTAAGGAAATTAGGGATCTGCATGAAACATCGTAAAACTCTTTGAAGTAAGCTTATGAATTATCACTGTCCTGGGTCCAAGTCAAAAAGCTATCCTGGACCCAAAATGGCATTTCTACTGCGGGGTATCATTGAGAGTAAAGATCAGAGTTCAGTCCAATAAATCGCTTACAGGGGAGAGTAGGTGCATCCATGGGTGCAGAGGGGAATAGCCTGATTTTGTTGTGGGTGCATTATAAGCCTCCATTCTCCCCCAACCTAGGATGCTGACATTTAAAGCAATGGCTCACCTCTTCATCTTGGGCTGCACCTGGTGTCTGGGCGTCCTGCAGGTGGGCTCCCTGGCCCCCGTCATGGCCTACCTCTTCACCATCGTCAACAGCCTGCAGGGTGTCTTCATCTTCCTGGTGTACTGCCTCCTCAGCCAACAGGTACCCTGCCCAGCTCCCACCCATGCCTCCCCACCCACACCCCTCTCTGTGAGCTGACCCAGAGCGTGGGTTGCCTCTGCAGGTTCGGGAACAGTACAGGACATGGCTCAAGAGGATCAGGAAATGGACAGCTGCATCTGAGTCCTACACTCTGTCTAGCAAGGCTGTGTCTGACACCTCCAGACCCAGCACGGTAGGGTCACTCCCTGCTCCCAGAGGACACGTTTCCTGGTATTGGCAGGATTTCTCTCCTCCTGTCCACAGACCATGCTTCCCCTGCCTCCTGGACTCCACCATCCTGCCTGCCTGTCCACTGACCTTACATTATTCTCTCTCCCTCCCTCCCATCCACCTCCTTCCCTCTTATTATCTTTGTGTCTCTACCCTTATCTGAGTCTCCTAAAGACCCTGGTGATGACCTTAGGCTCAACTGGACAATCCAGGGTGATTTTCTCATCTCAAGATGCTTAACATGCATGATCCCACTGATATGTGAAATGCAAACATTGATCTCATAGAAACAAAGAGTAGAACAGTGGTTCCCAGAGGCTGGGGAGGAGGGGGTGGGAAAAGTTTGATCAGGGGGTACTAAGTTACAGTCAGGAGAAAGAAGCTCTGTGGTATGTCGCACAGTAGGTCACTAGACCACAAAGTGTGCTGCGCCTTTCCAACAGCTCTGAGGGGCTGGAGGCCGCTCAGTGGGAGGCCCTTGCCTGGCATGTGCACGGCCCTGGACACATCCCAGCACCACATTTCCTTAAAAGCCAGAAGAAAGGATTTTGAGATTTTACCACAAATAACTAATGCATGTTGGAGGAGATAGTTATGTTTAACCTGATGTAAACACTCACACTGTAGACAGGCAGGAAAACATCACATTATACATTAATATGTGCCATCTAAATAGATTTAATGTAAAATTAGATTTTTTAATCTTTAACATACTACTACTTGAGAAGTTCCTTTTCCAGACATGGTGAAACTCACAGGCTATGGGGTTAGGGTGTGGATGTCTGTGGGTCATTATTTTGTCTATCACACCAATTACATAGGTTGGCTTTCTCTCTCAAGCCGTCATAATCTGCCTCATGTTCTAGATAATTGAATAGATTCACCACCCCCTCCCTCCACCACAGCCCCTAGGAATGATATGCACATTGAGAAAAAGAAATGTCAACTTTTTGTCCAAAAAATGGGAAACCATCAGATGGGGAAATTCAGGTGTTTCTACCATCTTGGGCACTGGACCACTGTGTTGGATCCCTGATGTCATTTTATCTTCCAGTGTCTCCTTAAACTGGGCATCTCCAGGGTTTAAGTTGTTGGAGTATCTTTCTCTCATTTTGGAATGCCTTCCTTGGCTCATTTAAAAAAAAAAAACATTTGTCTTGTAATCAGTTCTGAATAATTTTCTGAAGCACAGCATTCATAAGGCTCGAGTGAGGTTGCCCATCTAAAATAGTAGAAGTGTGCTGAGCTTCCACAGATGCAGGAATGAAATACTCCGTGGGGACGGGGAAGATATGGAAAGAGAGAATTCAACACTCCTTCCTTTAATAGTAGGTGATGGGCAATAGATAACAATGGCAGCCTTTCCTTAATTTTCTTCCTGTTCTCAGTCAGAAGCCAACACAAACCCTGAAGTGGGGAGATCAGATCCATCTCTCTCTCTTTTTTTTTTTTTTTGGCAGAGAGGTACCAGGGATTGAATTCAGGGGCTCAACCACTGACCAACATCCCACCCCCACACTGTATTTTATTTAGAGACAGGGTCTCACTGAGTTGCTTAGCGCCTCACTGTTGCTGAGAATGGCTTTGAGCTCATGACCTCCTGCCTCAGCCTCTCAAGCTGCTGGGATTACAGGCAGGGACCACTATACCTGGTTCAGATCCATCTTTTGAAAGATACATTTTTTGTGTGTTTTTGCAGCACATTTACCTGCTCTTGTCTTCTGTAACTTAAGGGTTAGGAGATGTAGGAAGATGAGACTTCTGAGAAATACCAAAATCAGCAAAATTACATCCAATGTAGCCTGTTGGTCAAGCCCTAAGAAATCAATCAGGCAAGACAATTTTGTGATTGAAATCTTCATTTGAAGAGTGTGTGTGTGTGTGTGTGTGTGTGTGTGCGCGCGCGCGCATGTGTGAGTGTGTGTGTGTGTGTGTGAGAGAGAGAGAGAGAGAGAGAGAGAGAGATTAAACCCCATAAACATATATGATTATTATTTGCTGACTAAACATTTCAAAAACTAGGGAGCAGGATGGTGGATAAGATCTGCCAGTTGTCATCCCCCAGGCACAACAGATTTTAACAAATATAATTTAAAAATTCCCTGTGTATATTGGAGGTGTGCCACGTGAATATAGGATACATACAGAAAATAAAATGGTTACTGTAATAAGGCTAATTAACTTATCCACCATCTCATATTCCTTTTTTTTAAATCAAGCAACTAAAATCTATTTATATAACAAATTTCTTCTTTCCTTTTTTAAATGGAACTTGTAAGTTGCTTTTCTGCAATCTTATATGTCATTTTTAAATAATTATCATTCCAGACTGATTAGAAAGACTGTCTGAGCTACAGCCTCCTTCCCCATGGACAATCTGAACCGCCACTGGGTCACATTTAAGCCATTAGGACAGGACAAAGACTCTGCTATGTGTTTCAAGAAATCCATGGTGTTGGCCATCTGAAAGGATTCATGGAGGTCATGATCGACATTCAACTCCTGCAGAACCTGAAATGTGTCCATGCCTGACATGGTGCTGAGCAAAGTCAACATCCAGATGCCATCTGCAGCCCAATTCCTCAGTTTCTCTGTTAAACGTTCTTCTACTGCCCCCCCTTCCTATGAGGTCTCTTCCATGCAAAAATTCTAAAAGCAAGAAAAACAGCCTCCCAGGATGCTCACATCCACAACATTTAAAAGGACTTGAATGTGCTTTAAATTTTTTAACAAAAAAAAAGAAGAAGAAGAAGAAAAGAAATCTTTAAAGGTTTGTATGGAAATATTGTGGTGTCTGCAAGGAAGATGGCATGCCCTATGTGGGATTTGGACTTTTCAGGATTTGGAATGCTCCCAAGAATGTCATATCCCACTTAAATCTTTCATAGTGGTAAAGTCATGGCCAAATTGCCAAGAAAACAGATACCTGGATAATGTCATGACAGATGTGTTAGTGAAATCAGGAGGAGGAGATAAGACTGAGCAGACAGGGAGATGAGCCTGGGTCACTTCCTGTGCAGTGAGTACAAACAGCACCTGCAGATATTTGCTAAGAAACTTACAAAAAGGCTATTTTTAAGTCAGGACCTATGTGACTCTGGTCCTTGTCTCTCCAAGGAAGAAAAAATGCTTGATGGACATTTTGACTGGACTGAAGGCTGCATGGACACTGTGTGCCATGCCCAGGAGTGGGAAGGGGGTTGACTTCCTTAAACCTTAGATCTATATAAACCCCTAGACAATAGCCACACTTCAGTGTCCCTCTCTGGGACCCCTCCCTTTTGGGGAGCTCTGCTTTCTATTAGTCTGATAAATCCTAGTACTTTGCTCTCACTCTTTTTTCCATAGAAGTATATTCTGTAAATTTATGAGAGAAAGAACCCAACCCCATGCTCTGTGCTACATTAGTAATAATTTTGTTTTCATTACGAAAATACTTTAAATCAGAATTTTTGCCTTAAATAAAATCCATTAAATATGTTGATCCCCCCAATTTTGTAAATAAAATGCAGATACATATTTTTCCAAATGCAAAATGTTTATCTCTGGGTCATGAGTTTTTTAATCAATTTTTGCTTTTGACATTTTTTAAGCCTTTAGGCAATGGGATAGATCACTTTTGCAATAGGAAATAGCCAAAGTGTCCCAAGGATCATCATGCCTCTGATCACCACAACATCACAAAGCAGTGGGTAAGAAAGAGGTTAGGAAATACTCAGGAAAGTTAGGTATAAATACAATGATAGAGTTGTTTCTTTGGAATTCTTTAATTATACTGTTACAGTAATCAGTGAAAAGAACATAAAACATGGAAATCTTACATCTCCCACCAAACCCAAGTCTGTTTACTCTCTGCTTGAAAAGGGCCCAGTGAATCAAGGGCAGTTGTTGGGGCGAGGGAAAATCATTTACTTGGTAAGTCAACAAAACTGAGCTGATGGTGGGCTAGCAGCCTGAAAGACTGCCTTAACTCAGCAGATGCTTGAGCTCCTTTCAATCTTCAGGCAAGGGGGAAAGAAGGGGAGTTAGGTTAGGAAATGACAGGTGACCAGACATCTAGACATCTCTCCAATAGCCCCATGGCTGGCCACCTGATGATCATGGAACTCCTGTAAATCCTGAAAATGTCTTCATTATCCTAATCTTGGTATCATCAGCCTTGAAGGGGGAAGAGAGAGATTAGGGAGGGTTCAGACAAATCAGATTTGTGCTGCTAGTTTGGGGGAAACATTCCTCAAAAGATGGACTCACCTATATGCAGAGTGGAGCAGAAACAGTCTCATCAGTGGTCAGGGCAGCAAAGGGGGTGGACACGATATGGAGGCAGAGACGCTGAGGCAGTTCACAGCTGCACAGGCCCAGGAGAAGCGCTGTTGACAGAAGAGTTCAAGCCCCTCAAAGGCAGCACCAGCCACTGTTACCACGCAAAGTGGATCAACCTCACTGACATGGTATTGAGGGGTGCCACGTGAGTACAGGATACATACAGTGGAAAAAACAACTGAAGAGGGCTGTGTATGATTCAATTTCCATGAACAGGAGGTGAAAACTTATGGTGGTAGAACTCAGAGCAGTGGTGACCTCGGGGGACAGGGTTTACAGACTGGGGTGGAGTCCAAGGGAGACTTCTGCAGTGACGAAGTATTGACTTTTTGATGGGGTAGTAGTCAGTGTAGACACACATAAAACTCATCAAGGTTCACACTAAGATTTATGAACTTTGGTGTAAATCATCCCTCAAATAACAGTATTATAAAACATAAAAGAACACAGTGAGAAGACACACAAATGGACACCATGCTGAGTCAGAGCACCATAGAGAAAATCACTCCCCGTCCCTTACCCAGTGGCCTCAAGTACTCCCCCCTCATCTTGCTGAGCTCCTGCTTCCACGTTTGGTGGGGGTGAACACAGGACCCACCTCAAGGCATCGCTGAGGAGACCAAGAGCCGCAGCGCCTCCGGCAAAGGCTGCAGTCTATTAACAGCAAGCTCTAAGGGCAAGTGGCTGTCACAGGATGCAAGGCTGAATGGCCACCCTTAGGGGAAAATGGCCAGTTTATAAAAGTAATGGTTCACTAGAAATGCACAAAATGTGAAAAACTTTCTTTAATTCCATTGCTTCAAAATATACACATGCACTTAAAAACTGATGTAACTATTCAGTTCTCCATCACCATGGTGGGGAGTACAACATACCTCTCTCAGTAAATGACCGATCAGAAAGCAATATTTTTAAGTGTGTGTTTACACAAATAATATGCTTGATCCAGTGGGCTAATGTAGAACTTAATACATTGATTTCAACCACCATGAAGTGTTTATATAAACGGACATGCTGTTTGCGTCAGTTAGGGATTTCTACTCAAGTTAAATAAATAAAAGCACCCCCATTCTCTCCTATTCTTTCCTCATGAACAATGTGTTATGTTAGTAAGAAAGCATTATTTTCATGTAACAAGAAATAAACAGGCCAGGGCTAGTTTCATCTGCTGGATGTGAAAACATGAGACACATGCTAACAAATATTCTGAGAACAACCCAAATGTTTACACTTCTACAAACCCACAGCTAACTGACAAGGGGCTGCAGTAGGAGTGAGATGCTGACAAAGGCAAGCCACCTTTCCTGATGTTCTCTCTGCCACTGTGGGTCCTTTTGTGCATGCCAAGTGAGGAGCTGTGCCTGAAGGCTTTCTCACACTGATTGCATTGGTAGGGTCTCCCCGAGGTGTGGGTTCTCAATGAGGTGTGAAGACTGGCCGAAGGCTCGCCCACACTCCTGGCACGCATAGGGCTTCTTGCCGCTGTGAGTCCTCACGTGTTTCCTGAGGGATGAGGGTTCACTAAAGGCTCGTCCACACTCCTGGCACTGGTAGAGCTTCTATCCCTTTTGAGTCCCCATGTGACTCTTGAGGGTGGACAGACGACCCAAGACCTTACTGCAGGTCGCACACTCATACAGCTTCTCCCCCGTGTGGATTCTCTTGTGCACATTCAGGTGTGTGCTGGTCCTGAAGGGCTTCCCACACTGGGTGCACTCATAGGGTTTCTGTCTGGTGTGGGTCCGCAGATGCGTCTTCAATGACGAGTGTTCCCTGAAGGCTTTCCCACACTGGCTGCACGCGAAGGGCTTCTCTCCAGTGTGAGTTCTCATGTAGCTCCGGAGACAAGAGGGCTGGTTGAAGGCTTTCCCACAGTCCTTGCATGCATAGGGCTTCTCTCCTGTGTGGTTTCTCTGGTGCAGAATCAGGTTGAAGTTCCTGGTGAAGGTTTTCCCACACTGACTGCATTCAAAGGGCTTCTCTCCTGTGTGAGTTCTCAGGTGTCTCCGCAGATTTGAGGAATACTTGAAGGCCTGTCCACATTCTTGGCACTGGAAGAATTTCTATGCAGTATGAGTCTTCTCATGCCTGAGAAAGTCAGAGCTGTAGCGGAAGGACTTTTCACACTGGTCACATGCATAAGTCTTATCCATGATGTGGATTTTTTCAGGTGTGATTAGGTGACTGTTCTGGAAGAAGGACTTCCTGCTCTCTTGACATTCATGGGGGGAATCTCTCCAGAAGGAATTGCCTGGTACTGAAAAAGTGGTCTATACTATTAAAGGGTTTCCCTGGCTCATTATATTTATAGAGATCTTCTCCAGGATGTGGTTGCTCCTGTCGGTTAAGGAAAATGTGAAGACAAAGCTTTATCACACTCAGAGATCGTGTTCCCATGGAAGCTGAATTCAGGAGAAAGTCAGTCCTACATCTACTCAGAGTTCCCTTGAGAGGCACAGGGTGGACACTCTCCACCAGAGTTCTCTTCATTACTTTCCCGGAGCTTCTTAGATCAGAGGTTTTTTGAATTGTTTAAGAAAAATTAAGTTTTGAACACCCAATACCTGCATGAAATATGTGAAAATGATTACTGAAGGACACTCTGTGAAGATACAAGAGTTTCTTTCCAGTGCTGGGGATGGAGCCCAGGGTCTTTCAAATGCTAAGTCCATGTGCTATCATTTACACCCTGGCACCAAGACACAAGTCTTAATCTACATTTAAAGTTTTCTCCAACTTATGACATTCACTGACTTAAAAAAAAAAACTACTTTCTCCTGGGTAAGCACCCTTTGCCACCAATCTCTCTCTCAGCTCTTTGGCAGCTTTTCTACCCTATGGCAACCACAGACTTGTCCTACTATAGAGATCCAAGAGTAACCCCTTGTGAATCTTATCTGTTTTGTGGCAATGGGAAAATCCCCACAGAAATATCTTGGCTGGGAATTGATTCTGGGGTTAAAGTTGAGGTTCTGAAATGAATCAGGGAGCAAAAGAATTAAAAGTAGAGAAAGAAACTCTGGGATCAAGATAACCAAAAAGCATAATAAGGCTAGTGTGGATTTTTTCAATACTGATCCCAAACATAGGAAGACTATTGCAAAGATGAAGAATGTATCAGAGAGCCAAGAAAGTTTACTGAAGTCATTTGACTATGTGCAGAGTTACGTAATCACAGAACAAGGGATAAGAATCATGGACAATTTGCTGAGAAAAGATTCCATGAAGACTGGGACTGACATTGAAGGGAAATATTAGCAAGAATGTACAGTGGGAGGTACGGATAAAATACATGCATAAAAATAGTAAATATGAAGAGGAGGAGGGACAAATATTTCTATCAAATCAGAGGAAAGTATTAAAGATCAAAAAGAAAAGGTTGATTTTCTAAAGGAGCTCAACCTAACATCCCTCTCATTCAAGGCACTGAGAATGTCCCCTGTAGACAATTTACAACTCTTATGCCCCTTTTGCCTCCTAGAGCTGGGGCTCACCAGGTCTGCCTGAACTCACCTAAACAGGTCTCTGGGAAGACTCCTCTCTCAGGGCTCCACAGCTCCTCTCTTTACTTACAGTGGGACAACGTACTGGGTTTGCCTAGTTCATCTCTTGCTTGTGGGAAAGAAGATGCCCAGTGTGGGATGACCATGCCCTACCATAACCCAGATGTAGACTGACATCCCAAAGTCCTTGAGGTTCTAGAAATTCATGCCTGAATCCTGAGGGACACAGCTAAGGTCTTTCACTAATGAACAGAATCCCAGCCTCCTCACTGGAACATAAAGGACAGGGGGATCCCTGGTCCCAAAACCAGGACCAGGTCAGAGACATACTTGAGAATCCTGGAAGCATTTAATCATGGAGAGACAAAGCAGAGGACAAATATTTGCCTCCATGGGGAGGCCACTGGAAGCATCATGAGGACATCTGACTGGTCTGTCTGCCTCTGGATCTCCCAGACCTCTGTTCAATTTGTTGAACTCCGTTGCTTGAAGTAATTCTATGGATCATGGATGCATTCTCCTTGCATTTTTTTTAATTTCCTAACTTACTGCTTTCTTATATTTTTCTCTAGTAATTGCAGATAGACTTCTTTACCTTTGGGAAAATACAAAGGTGAACAAAGCAGATGAAGTCTCTGCTCACCTATATCTGGTTTATCAGGTCATAGACTGACAACAGAGAGCAAAATGTGCTATAACACAATGCCCCCATCAATGAAAAGGGAGCAAAGGACAGGAGGGTCATGACATGTGCATGGGTTTGTGGAGAACGGTTGGGGAGACTTCTGCTGGTTGGCTGAAGGCCAGAACCAGGGCCAGAGGGCACCTGTGGGCTTTGTTTAAAAAAAAATTAACATCCAAACCTGAAAAATAACAAAGACACAAAGATGGCACATGAGAGAAGTGAGGAAGAGGACTCCTCAGCCACCAGGTCAAAACCAACTGGTCAAGGACACATGGAAGAGGCACAGGAAAAACAAGAGGTTCTCTTTCATATAACACCATGACAAGATTCTGTTGTACTTTTATGGAACCTTTTGTGAATTGTTAGTTAATTCCTTTGTCCTTTTATCTTTGGATAATTTCTTTATCACTTTGAAACCATAAAGACATCTCTATTTTTGACTTTGGATGTGTTTATTTCTGCTCCTTTCTTATTTTGCTGGGCACCCAGGAGACAGACCGGGCTGGAATGCTGCTGGAACCAAGGGAGCAGTTTCCTCCTGTTGGTCTCTCAGGGACCCTGAGCTGATTACCTCACCCCTCCCACCCCGTGTCCATTTCATCCCACTACTTTCCTGTCTATTGACATCTTTCTCCATATGTGTGTTTCTTTAAATGCAGGGTATAATCTAGCAAAATGTAACAGCATTTTCCCTGTGTTTATTTGTCCAGGGGAGGCTTACAAAATGAACATTCTGGCTGCCATTTCTACATTAGGAGAAAGATAATTTGATCTGGCCAGCTTGCATTATATACACTAGGAGTCTAACAGTGTGGTGTGAAGGTCAGAGGCCACAGGGATGACAGTGTGATGTGTGTGCATATGTGCCAACCTCAAGGCAGGGCACTGGGACTCAGATAGGCCAGTGTGATGGTCATAGAACATAGATCAACTCAACACTGGCTGAGAAGCACTTGTTTGAACTTAACAATAGCAACATATTCTTGCAACATTGATATAATAGTGAATTAATGAGAACGTATAAGAAAGGCATAGAAAGTAGGAGTAGCACAATACCATTATGAAATACTGTGTATCCTATGAAATACTTAAACTGCATGGAGTTAGTTGTCTGCAGGAAGTCCACAGGAATTATGGAGTGAGAAGGTTAGGGAGGATAAACTAGAAAAGAATACTGTGCCAATGCAGAGAACATTTATAATGTGCATAGGATTGTACTCATGTGTTTGCATAAAAGTATAAGAGCATGTGTGTATGCATAATATAGAAAGAAAAGCTTTAAAATAGCCTGAGAATCTGTAGAACAGAGAATGGCAGCATAGATAGAAGTAGATAAGTATAGTGCTTTTTTGTATAAGGCATGAGATTATGAGTTTTATTTCTATTTTAAAAGTTTATTTAATACCCAGACATCAAATTTATTCATTATGTTTTGGTTTTTGTTTTCTTTGGTAGGGCTGGATCTCAAGCCCAAGGCCTGTGTATGCTAGCCATGCTCTCTACAATTGATACACAATACCTGGACAGAGTACAGTGTGAGAAATCAGTCTAGGTATTCAATGTGCAATGTTCAAATCAGAATAATTAGCACTTCCTCCTTCTTCAATATTTATCAATTTGCAGTGCTGGGAAACTTCTAATTTCTCTCTTCTAATTCTTTATAAGAATATATGATTAAAAGATGGTCTACGGTTTTGAAGTAATTTTATGTTTTTCTCATAAATATAAAATTATGGCTATAAAAATACAGAATATGATGAGCTGTAGTCACTGTCCTGTGAACATCAGGATTTGTGGCTCTTATGTAAGTGTGTGTTGGTGCCCACCAACAACCTCCTCCTGACTCTCCTCCATACTTCCTCCCCTCTACTGAGCACACATTCTATTTTTCACTATTTAATTTGTTAATTTTTTTCATTTTTATTTGTATATACTCATTGTTCATATTAATGGGACTCATGTCACTTTTCAGTACAAGCATACAGCTCACACTGATTGAAACAAAATTGAATGGAAATCAAAAAGAAAAAATATGAAATATTAATGATTTAATAATATCAACCCGGGTTCCTAAATCAAGAATAAACAGCCAAAAAGTAATAAATATTAAAATATGAAGGAAATCCTCTACAATGCACAGTAGTAACAATACTGAAATTCTGAATTGGTTTTATATAAAGGTAAGTGTATCCTAATACACACAATATAGATGGGACAAGCTTTAATCAAATGGGAAGGAAGCTCGAATGCCTTCCCAGGGAGGGCTGAAGCCAACGCCTCTCTGGGAAATGTACCTGATCACAAAAAGCTAAGGGTCACAACAAGCAACAACAGAAATGTGAAAACAGGTTGGAAATACACAAAAAACACGACTCACCAGCACCAGAGATGCACAAGAACTGTGAAGCAAGAACTCACAAGTAAAGAATACCAATTCCTGGGTTCTTTCAGAAATAAAGTGGGAACATAATCCAACTGACAAATTGAACTACACAAAGTTCATAAATTTTCACACATTCCCCACAAATATCTCTATACATACCTGAAACAAATAAACTAAAAGGCAATCAGGGATTTGGGGGTGGGGGCACTCCAATACTTTATAAGAATGCATAAGAAAATTGGAAAAATGCACCTGCGCCTCCAGGGAGACAGTTTGTAATACATAGGTAACTGGCTACCAACCCCCACAAATGTGCAGCCTCACAGATATTGCAAAGTAAGACTCTTAGGCACATCTATACTCAGCTGTGACATAATGCTTTACCATGTGAATATCAAAGGGAAAGACAATACAATCAGAAGTGTTTCCATGAACTTCTATTGCAAGATAATGCTTGTAAGATCCTTAATATGGATCCTTGCCAACAATACACAAACATAGTATTATTGTAAGCAAACACATTTTTAAAAAGCCCTAATGTGACTTCTTGTACCTCCACAGTTGAAGCCTGTTCCTCTACTCCCTTCACTGCAAAGATTCTTGGGTCTCTGTTCTTTCTCTGGAAGCTCTGGACACCTCCCTCCCATCTTCTCTTCAGCCTCTGTTAGCTCCATTTCATGGTCAGCAGAGAGCCCTGTGTTAGTGCAACATTCACTTCTCAGCTAAGTGTTATGAATCAATGCAGCCTGTGAATAAATCATCCATCAGGATAGCAAGTGGCCACAGCAGCCCTGCTCTGGGCTAGCTCAGCCTGGCTCTCCACGGACCTCAGCTAAAGTATCGTGGGCTCCATTCTCTCTGCTGCTCTCCTTCAGTGTCCACTGAGCTCTCAGACTCACCTGGAGACCAGCTCTGGGAGGAAGGTTTCTCTGTGGAAGTTCAAGGTCCTGCCTGGGTGGGCTTGATGGTAACTGAAGCTCTGTCCCCAGAAAACACAGCAGGAAGGAGTTGAGTGCTAGGCTCCTGGGAAGACTGAAGACCTCAAAGGACACCACCACGTCCTGTCCAGCACAGGGCTGTGCACTGAGGGACCACATCAGAGCAGACAGCCAAAGCTCCTATATCTGCTCATTAGGCTAATTTCCCTCTTGTTCTCCTGAGGGACACTGGCCTAGAAAGACAAGAAATTCTTCCTGCTGATTCTCTGTTCCCAGGAGACCCATTTATAGTCCAGTAAACCTTCTTTTTATTGTTCCTCCATGGATTCATCTGCTGCCTTCCAGAGGTCCAGCCTCCTGGAATACCCCCAGAAAATAATCATGCCCTCTTTACCAAGGGTGAGCATTATGTTCCCATGGTAAAGGCCTTGGACATTAAACTTCTTGCCTTCATGGTCCTTTCCCAAAGAATCAGGAAATTTATAGGTTTTTTACATTTTTATTTTATTTGTTCTTCTTAGACATACATGACAGTAGAATGTATTTTGGCATATTATACATTCATGGAGTATAATTTATTCTAATTAGGATCCTATTTTGTGGTTGGTGGTGGGGAGGGGAAGAATGGAAGTCCACTGGATTAGACAAAGTGTAATGAAAGGAAAGGAGGGAGAGGGGAGTAGGAAGGACAGTAGAATTAATTGGAAATAAATTTCCTGTCCTTGTATTTGAATACACAACCAGGGTAATTCCACATCAT
Source organism: Callospermophilus lateralis (assembly GCF_048772815.1). NCBI lineage: Eukaryota > Metazoa > Chordata > Mammalia > Rodentia > Sciuridae > Callospermophilus > Callospermophilus lateralis. The sequence goes on along the minus strand of NC_135305.1, from coordinate 212,513,898 downwards.
GTACAACCACAAAGATACAAAATTTGTAGTTTTAACATACTTTAAGAGCTCCTATTCAGCCCTTTTTTGAAATATTTATTAAGAACAAATGAACTTAGTTCTTTACTTTGCACCATAACCCGAGATTAGCACCTGATGAGAACTGGCAATTTCATGTTTACTAAACTCTATTCCATGAAGTCTACTTTGTGTGGTGACACTATTGTGAACTCCATCTCCACTGCAGAAACTGGGATGACGTGTTATTACATTAATGAGAGATGGGACCTTCATTTCAATTCTGACATATTGCTTCCACTTCTCAAAATATGGGCATCTTGAATTCAACTAACTACATATATTTTTCTCTTAGGGATACTGGCAATGTGTGAGGGTGTACTAACCAACCAGGATAGCTCCCAAAACAAATAACGACATTGCCCCAAAATGTCAGTAGTGAGAAGGTGATCAAAATGAATTCTCAACCAACTTCATTATGTAGAAGAATTAACAGGGATGTGAATTCCAGTGCAAATTTTGGGGTTCTGGGTCTCCTGAAACTCTGTATTTCAGCAATACATGGTAAATAAATACATGGTAAAGTCGTGTAGCTCACTGATAGGTCACTTCAAGAGAATATATAATAATAACAGAAAAAAGGTCCAGAGTAATCCTGGTTCTGAAGGTCCCGGTCCATGGACCTAACTTGGAGTAGCAAGATTGTGAAGCTCTGTGGAGTCTGGTATGACTAGTTTTACATCCTCTCCTCCCAAATTGTCTTTGTATGTTATTCTGAAAGGAAATGCATCCACTCACTCTAGAGACTGTAATGATTCCTTTTTTCTGTTATTATTATATATTCTCTTGTATTACTGGAGAGTGAAGCCAGAAGTGACCTATCAGTGGGCTACACGACTTTACCATGTATTTATCTATTTATTCATTTATTTATTTATTTTGAGCCAGGGTCTCCCTAACTTGCCCAGGATGGCCTCAAAACTGCCACCGTCCAGCATCAGCCTCCAAGTCACTAGGAAAAAAGGTGTGCACCACCATTTCCAGCCAATAATTCCATCCAAGGGCTCTTGAATGACAGCTAATGTAATTCTGAAAAAGACATTTTACTAGGCAGAATAATTATCTCCTCAAGATGTCTATAAACTAACCCAAAGAAACTTTGAATATGTTACATTAAAAAATAAATTATTCTTTCCCATTTTTAGTGATTTATTCATACATTATAGTTATACATTATATTAATACATTAGAGTGATATATATATTACAGTGGTGCTCATTTTGACATACTCATGCACACAGAATATAATATGCTGCAAATCAGTCCCCAGGACTTCCCTTTCCCTGCTCTCCTCCCTCCACTATTCCCCTTCCTGAACTCCACTGGTCTTTATCTATTTATTGATCGTGTTTTTAGTTGGCATCTTATACATAATCATGAAGCTGGAACTCGCTGCAGTGTGTCCATTTGTGTACGTGACACACTTGGGTTTATTTCATTCTGCAGTCCCCCCTTTCCCCATCCCTCCTGCCTTCACCTCCAGCTCCTTCCTTGACGCCACTGTTCTCCCTTCTAGTTTAATGATATTTCCTTTTTATTCCTCATTTCTCTCTAGCTTCCACATTTGAGAGAGAATGTTTGACCCTTGATGTTCTGAGCCTGGCTTGTTTCATTTAGAACTATGTTCTCCAGGTCCAACCACTTACCAGCAAAGTCCATAATTTAATTTCTCTTTGTGGCTGAATAAACTCCATCATATATATATATATATACACACACACACATATATACCATATTTTCTTTATCCATTTACTGTTGAATTTTAAGACCTTAATAACTTGTAACAAAATACATTAGCATACTAAAGACAAATGTTCAAGAAAAGTAGTTAAAATGCTGACATACACAGGAACAATAATGCAAAACAGAGAAACTGTGGCCTCAGATTTTGCACAAGTGCAAATTGCAAAATTGTTCTCAGGTGCCCAGTGCTGCGGTTGACATGACTATTTTAAGAATGAAACAGAAAAGATCCTAAATCAATACAAGATATGTCAGGTGGGAAGAAATCATTTGTAAGAAACTTTGTCTCTCTATGACATAAATGATTCCTGTTTGGAAGAAAAGGTGAGCGGACAAAGTGCAAAACCTGTTGCCTGTCAGAGAAAACAAGAAGCTGAGCAAAGAGAGCTGGTTACATTGCACAGAGGTCAAAACCAGAGTCATGTGACCTCCAGGAGGTAAACTGAATGAAAGGGTGTCACATTCACAATCAGATCAAAGATCCACAACTCTGGCTCTGAGGCTTTGCTGCCTGCAGTCCTGGGCTGTGCTCCTGAACCCCAGGACAAGAGTCTTTCATAATTGCCCTCCAGAGAGCCTTAACAGGACTCCCTTCACATCCTTATTCCTCAGACTGTAGATGAAAGGGTTCAGCATGGGGGTGACCACAGTGTACATCACAGAGGCTGTTGCACTGGAGGGTAAGCTCTGGGCTGCAGCAGAACTGAGGTACACACCAAAGCCTGTGCCATAAAATAAGGAGACCACAGAGAGGTGAGACGCACAGGTGGAGAATGCTTTGTACCTGCCCTGAGCTGATGAGATTGCACGGATAGAAGACATGATCATGGAGTATAGTACAGGATGCCAGTGATGGGGCGACCTCCCAGCAACACAGTTACAAGATACCTCACCAAATCATTAAGAAAGGTTTCAGAGCAGGCAAGTTGAACCACCTGCTTAAGTTCACAGAAAAAGTGGGGGATGTTTATGTCTTTGCAGAAGGAGAGTCTCAAAACCATTAAGCTTTGCAACAAGACATGCAAGACACTCAGGATCCAGCACACCAGAACCAGAAATCCACAGAGCCTAGGATTTATGTACTGCAGTGGGTGGCAGATGGCCACATACCTATCATAGGCCATCACAGTCAGGAGGAAGTTGTCCAACTCTACAAAAATGAAGAAAAAGCACATCTGGGTGATGCATCCTGCGTAGATAATGGCCTTGCTCTGTGTCTGGATGTTCACCAGCATCTTGGGGATGGTGGTGGAGGTGAAGCAGATGTCCACAAAGGACAGGTTGGAGAGGAAGAAGTACATGGGTGTGTGCAGGTGGGAGTCTGAGATGGAGGCCAGGATGATGAGTAGGTTTCCCAGCACAGTGACCAGGTACATGGACAGGAAAATCCCAAAGATGAGGGACTGCAGTTCTGGGTTCTATGAAAATCCCAGCAGAAGGAATTCTGAAATTCTTGTATTGTTTCCTGGTTCCATGACGGGGTGTCATAAATAAATGACTATTCTTCACACATATGGACACTACAGATAAAATTAAGTGTTACAATTTTTATTTTCCAATAAAGAAAAAATTTTTTTCTCTTGTTTCTGGGTCTCGTTATCCTGGGGCTTCCCTGGTACCATTACTGTTTAGGAATTCCTATCTCACTCTAAGTCTTCTCCCCAAGAGCTCATGGAGAACCTGTTTAAGTAGAAATGACTTCTTACCATGGAAGAGCACTTGGGGAGTGCTGCCACATTCCAGGCACTGTCCAGGCCTCAACAACAAAAGCTCCTACATCCCAATGATGTAAAAAGAGCATATGTAGATACAAAAATCACAGGTCTGTTTTTTTCTTTTTGCTGGGGAAATGGTCTATATTTGCATATGCATATTTCTATTTTCATATGCATCTCATATTGTACATTTTAAATGCATGTGGTCCTTTGAGTATTAATTATACCTTAACAATGCTATTCAAAAAAGAAATCAAGATATATCATAAACATAAGTTCAAGGAGCCCAAGAAAACAAAAGAACATACCACCGGAAAAAGTAAACAGGAGGTGCTTTTTAAGAGAGAGAGAGAGAGATATGCTAGGTGTAATTTCATGCATTTTTGTTCATGTAGGCACTCTACACTAATGAACACCCCACTCTGGGGCATCTTTTTCATGGTTTTCCAAACTAAAATAAAAAAGAAAATTAAAGAACTGAAAATCATATTATACACATGCAGAAAATATCACATTAAAAAAATAAAAATTAAATTGATCAAGACATTTCACACTAAAATATAACTGATACTGTTCCCATGACAACTTGCAGGTGATAAACACTCAGTTATCCCTGGTTGAATGAACCAGAAATGAAGTCCAGTGTATGTGAACATTTCAAATAACATAGTTATGACCCCTTGCTTTTTGACAGCAGAAAATGTGTCTGGACACTGCTCAATGTCCCCTGTAGCATAAATATCATTTGTGACTGAGAACCACTTTGAAACTAAACATAGCAAAATATTTTTGCAGCACTGATGTAATAGTAAATCAATGATTAAAAAAATAAGAAAGACTACCAAAAGCATGGGTATCACAGCCCCATGGTGAAATACTGTGCATTCTCTGAAATATGTAAAGTGCATCTTAGTTGATTTGAAGGCCTCAGTAGGCATCTTTGAGAGAAAGGGAAAGAGGGGAAAAGCTAGAAAAGACCTCAGCACTAAACAGAGGGCATGTGGAATGTGCATGGGAGCCTATTCCTGGATTTGTATGAAGGGTGTATGAGCTTCTCAAGATGCAGAGTATAGGAAGTAAAGCTTAAAAAAAACTAAGAACTTCTAGAAAACCAGTGACAGTGCTAGTAATTTTGGTATAATATAGTTTTTTTAATTTAATGCAATGACTTTATGGATTTTCTTTTTGTTTCCAATTTTTACTTAATATCTCACTTTGATTATTAATTACAGTTTTCTATTGAGGGGACCTTGCTTTTATGTTTCTTATTTTTATCTGCATCACTGGGGGTCAAACACAGGATGTTGTACATAATAAGAAACTGAGTGCTCTGCCTGAGCTTCACCTCAACCTGTTTTTTTAATAGACACAAAATAACTGTTCATACAACAGGGAGAGTGTGAACATTCAATACACATATGCAACATAGAATGCTCAAATCAGGATAATTAGCATTTCCCTCTCTTTAAACATTTGTCTTTGTTTTGGGAACTCTCTAACTTCATTTTTCTTATTTTTCATAAAATGTGTGTTATAAAGCTAGTGGAATATTTTGAAGTAATTTTAAGTTTTCTTCTTATGATTATAAAATTTGAATGCAAAAATGTGTAAGAAATGGATTTGGACTGCAAATGTCCCAATGTGTGCTGGGACAGGGGGCCCCTTTCTCCTGTGACTGTGGACTGCTGTGGTTATCAGGCCTCCCTGGCTCCTCCCCCTGCCTTTCCTGCCTCTGTTGACCACCAGCCTAGATTTCCACCATAGTGAGTCTTAAATTTTCTCTATTTAAGAGAAATTTTTGATTAAAAATGCCCTCTGTACATGTTGACATGATTCCATGTCACTTTTCAATACATTCATTCAGCAGGCACTGATTGAAATAAAATGGAATGAAAAATATGAAACAGGAAAAGATGTAAAATAGGGATTATTTAATGACATTAACATGGGTTATGAATTCAAGATTAAGTTAACAAATGTCTAAAATAATACAAAATGAAGGAAGTCCTATTAACTTGCATGGGGGTGCAAATATGCAAAGTTTTAATATCTTTCATACAAAAAAATATGTGCATTAGAATATTATAAATAAAGACAGAATGAGCTTGGATCGAGAGGTAAATAAGCAAGAAACCCTTTCAATGATACGTTAAGCTGACACCTTTCTGAGCAATCATCTGATCAGAAAAACACCAAAGACACAATACGCAACACAGAATCAAATGTGACCTAGCACTAAGGATGCATGAGAATATTCAATACCTTCTTTATTTACAGCAAGGATTGAAAAAGTATCAATCACTCAATTTCATAAAAAAGCAAAGTACAAATACAGCTAATTGATAGAATCTAATTTACAAATGCATCAGTTTTAAACATTCCCCACAAAAATATTTCTATGTACATGAAAATAGGCTATCTGTGGGAAAAAAAAGAAACTCCAATAATCTACTATAAATAATACAAGGGGCTGGGCATGATGGTGCACCCCTGAAATCTTAGCAACTCAGGAGGCTGAAGCAGGAGGATGGCAAGTTCAAAGCCAAACTCAGCAAAAGCAAGGTGCTGGCAAATCAGTGATACCCTGTTTCTAAAGGAAATACAAAATAGGTCTGGGGATATGGCTCAGTGGTCAAGTGACTTTGAGTTCAATTACGGTACCAAAAAAATAAAGAATAAGGGGGGCGGTCAGATAAAACTTGCTAGTATCAACAGAGAAACTGGCATAGATGCTGCAGAATAAGAAGCACATGGCCAACAAATTCACATACATATTCAGGCTTGCAGATATATAAACTATTACAAAGTAAGGCTCTTAGGTATGCCTCTATTCACCTATTAATTTTTTTAATGAGACTAGAGGGAAAAAAACTTTAAAATGTATGTCTCAAGAACATTTGCAATGAGATAATCTTACTCAGGAACTTGTCAACACTACATAAATATAATCAAATATTTCTCATCTTAAGTGCACATGCATCAAAATATACCTTAACTTCACATTTTTACCCTTCACAGTTAATCCCTATTCCTCTGCTCTCTTAATTGCAAAGATCCTTGGGCCTCTGTTCTTTCTCTGGGAGCACTGGATGCCTCCCCCCCGCATCTTCTCTTCAGCCTCTGTTACCTTCATTTCCTGGTCAGTAGTGAACCCTGTGCTAACCACTGCAATGTTCACATCTCAGCTAAGTGTTACGATTCAACACAGCCTTGTGAATAAATCATCCATCAGGACAGCAAGCAGCCACAGCAGCTCTGCTCTGAAATAGCTCAGCCTGGCTCTCCCCTGACCTCAGCTAAAGAGTCCTGGGTTTGGTTTTCTCTGCTGCTCTCCTGCAGTACCCACTGAGCTCCCAGACTCACCAGGAGACCAGCTCTGGTAGGAAGGTCTCTCTGTGGAAGTTCAAGGTCCTGCCTGGGTGGGCTTGATGGTAACTGAAGCTCTGTCCCCAGAAAACACAGCAGGAAGGAGTCAAATGCTGGGTTCCTGGGCATACTGAAGACCTCAAAGACACCTCCTGTCCAGCACAGGGCTGTACACTGAGGGAACACATCAGAGCAGAGAGCCACAGCTCCCTATATCTGTTCATTAGCTCATTTTCCTATTCTTCCCCTTAGGGACACTGGCCTGGAAAGACAGGATATTCTTCCTGCTGATTCTCTGTTCCCAGGAGACCCATTTATAACCCAGGGAACCTAGTTTTTATTGCTCCTCCATGGACCCACCTGCCTTCCAGAGGTCCTGCCTCCTGGCACCTCATCACTGCTTTGACGGAAAGTGTTTTCTGAGTCTCACGCTGATGAGCTCATCTTTGTTGGGAGTCACCCCAGCTCCAAAGACTAACTTCCCCATCCCCTGAGAAGAGCTGTCCAATGGTGATCCCTGCTGGCTCACATGATCCTTACCCACCAATCAGACTAGCCCTGTTGGCTCACATGATCCTTACCCACCAATCAGACAAGCCCTGCTGGCTCACATGATCCTTACCCACCAATCAGACTAGCTCTGCTGGCTCACATGATCCTTACCCACCAATCAAAAAGCACCCCATGCCAACTGTCAAACCCTTCAACCATTAAACTGTCATAACTGTCAAACCACCCCCGGCTCTATAAATATGCAGAGCTGTTCTTCAATAAACGGGCATTTTCTCCGACCGCAAGCCTTGATTGTTCTATGGTTGGTGCCAAAACCTGAGGGGGGGAATGCCTTGCTCCTCCAGGGCCCCCTCACTCAAGGCTTGCCATCCTCGTCCACTTTTTCAAGCACTGCTGCTACTCACACAACACCCGCTCTTCAGTAGGTGAGTTTCCCTATTGGGTATCCAACTTCAGACAGGCTCTATGCCAGGGCTTTGACATTAATCATCCGGCAAACCTCTGACACCCAATCTGGAGGAGAGAACACACCCCACCATGACCTTCATGGTCACGGTGGATTCTCTGGAGCCCAGTTATAATCCCGACTGGGATTATAATACTCAAGATGGCATACAGAGTAGGGACCGATTCACCGCATATTATTGCTGGGCTCAAAACAGCGGCACGTAAGGCTGTCAATTTCCAAAAATTACAAGAGACCCCATTGGAATTTTTGGATCGGCTTATGAAAGCCTTCAGCAGTAACCAAATCAAAGAACCCCAGATGGCCGCCATGTCCTTATGACACATTTCCTCTTGCAGAGCTACCCCGACATCCAAGCCAAACTAAAAAAGCTCGAACAGGGCCCTGCCACCTCCCAGACTGAGAAATTTTAGATGCTCACCCAGGCCCTGAAGGGTGCTTCCTTGGGTCACCGCCCATCACCGAACCCCCACCCCCACCCCGGGTGCCTGCTTCATGTGTGGCAAGGAGGGACATTGGGCCAGGGCATGCTCTGAACCATGCACTTCGCGTACTCCATGCCCTAAATGTCAACAACAAGGTCATTGGGGCTCTGACTGTCCTAGATCCCATAGGAGGCCTATGGCCAGGGAACCCTCCAACCTTCTGGGCATGGCAATCGATTGGTGGTGCCTTGGGTCCTTGTCTCCGGCCATAACAATCAATAGACCAGAAACCAGGGTGCAGATTCAGGTGGATGGATGCAAGGTTGAGTTTCTCCTTTGATACCAGGGCTACCTTCTCAGTCCTGACAGAATTCTGGAGGCAAACAATGCCATCCACCTCTCCTATTGTCGGGGTAGGAGAAAACACCATCTATCCAAGAAAGACTCCCCTATTACTCTGTTCCATAGACAACTACCCATTCTCTCAGACGTTCCTAGTTATGCCCCAATGTCCAGTTCCTTTGCTCGGCCGAGACATTCTCTCTAAATTCAATACAACAATCAACATACAGGCTCCTGGCATCATTCAGGCCCCAGAATTGGCCTGTTCATCTTCTCTGGTCCTTTTGGCAGAAGACTGGCCATTCTGTTCCACTTGTGAGGCTGACATGAAATACCATACTAACCTGGTTGACCCGATTGTATGGGATATCCACACCCCCTCCACCATTTCCTGCCCACCAGTTAACATTCATTTCAAAGATCCTAACACCTTCTCCAATCAGGCTCAATACCCCCTGTTCACAAAAGCTCTTCTGGGCCTACAACATATTATTCAGGAACTTCTTAGCAAGGGGTACATCTATCCTGCTCATTCCCCTTACAATACTCCCATACTAGCAGTAGAAAAGCCCAACAGGTCCTATTGCTTAGTTCAGGACCTACGACTCATCAACACCTCCATTAGGCCCATACATCTTTTGGTTCCTAACCCATACACTCTGCTGTCTTAGATCCCCCACACTGCGACCCTTTTCTCGGTCATAGATTTAAAGGATATCTTTTTGCCTTTAACCTGGACTGCCCTTCCTCAGGGATTTCCAGACAGTCCACACCTCTTTGGACAAACCTTGGCCTTCGACCTCCAATCTTTTCACCCCCAGTACCCCGAATCCACCCTCTTGCAATATGTTGATTATCGTCAGGCAAATCTCTTTGCCCACCTGCGGGGAGGAAAGCACCCCACCACAGCCTTTAAGGTTACGGTGGCCCTCAGGGACTCCTTCTTTGGGCAAATTCGAAAGTACTAGACCTCTCACCTTAAGACTCAGCCGCTAGAGAAACACCCTCCCCTTCCTCTCCCCTCTTCCTGGCATTGGGAGTATCTGGCCTCTCCAGGAGGGGTCCCAAAAAGCCTTGGCCAAGGTCGCCAACTGCTCTGGGTCTGGCCAGGACGAGAGCTTTTACTGTCAGGATTCGGTGACGACCAATCTCTGCAGCTCAAACCTGCCACTTAGGCACTCCTGATTTTTTGGCTCTAACAGGGACATCACTTTTGCCAATAAATCAGTTTCCTCCTTCTCTGTGTCCTTTTCCCTCCTCCTTACATGGGTAATGTGTCTTCTCTGCCGGTCGAATCTTCCCTAAAATGCCTCTTGGATCAAATATAGCACCCAGGCCTGTCCCACTTATCCCTTAGACAACAAAAGCAGATGGCCCCTTTTTGGGTCCCTGGATCCCTCCATTCTAAGGGATCTCTTCCAGGCTTTCTTCTTCCTCCAATCCAATCCTGCTCTCTGCACCTCTTACAATTTTTTTCCTTCCCGTCCAAAGGGCGTTCAACAGATGACACAGTTCTCCTACTTAATTTCTTGGCCTTAAAGAGATATCAGGCCTCTCCACAAAAGGCCCAAATAGCATGTATCTAGGGTTCTCTATCTCTCAAGGGAAAAAGGCCATTACAGTAGACAGAAAACAGCTTATTGTGTCTATACCTACACCAAAGACCAAAGATGACTCTCCTTCTTGTGTTTGGCTCTGTACTTCAGGGCCTGGGTTACTTTTGAATTTCTCCCTCCTTGCCAAACTGCTATATAATCTGGCCAAGGTCCTCCAAGATGAACCCCTACTCTCAGCGGTAGGGAAGCTCTTTAAAAAGGCCCTCCTCTGGGCATCTGCCCTGAATCTCTCCAACCTCTCCCGACCCTTCACACTCTATGTAAAAACAGGGACAAAGTCAGGGTGTTCTGGGTCAGGAATATGGCCCCACATTTGCACTAGTGGCCTACCTATCCAAACAGTTCAACTCACCATCAGGGGCTGGCCCCCATGCCTCAGAGCCCTAGCAGCGGCCCATGACCTCCAGAAAGAAGCACACAAGCTTACCTTTCTCCCCACTAACCATCTCATCTCATCACCATCTAAAGGATTTCCTCACTTACAAGGGACTACATTCACTTCCTCCTTCCAAGGTTCTATCGCTCTTTATCTCTCCTTGAAAATCCCTCCATCTCTTTTCATCCCTGCTCTCCATTAAACCCTGCTCCCTCCTCCCATTTTCTCCCTCACAAGATCCCATTCACAAATTCCTTGAAGTATTAGAGATGATTTTATCTGCTCTACCACAATTTCTGAGGGAACCCTGCCCTCTTCGGATCCCGTCTGGTTCTCAGCTGGTAGCTCCTTTATACAAGAAGGGGTTAAAGTGGCGGAGTATGCTGTCATTTCCCTCTCATCCTTCATAGAAGAAAAACCTCTCCCACCCAATACCACCAACCAACAAGCTGAACTCATAGCTGCCACAAGGGCATGCAGGCTAACAGAGGAAAAATCCCTCTTCCTAAAGAAAGGGGGCTATTGACCACCAGAGGGATGGCAGTCATTAATTCCACACTTATTTATGGCCTACTACAAGCCTCCAGGCTGCCTTCCCAACTGGGAATAATCCATTGTAAGGCCCACCAAACTGACTCCTCCCTTACTACTATGGGGAATTCCGAGGCCGATTAAGTGTCTTGATCAGCCACCCTACAGAGCCTTACCTCCTCTCTGCTACTCTTCATTACCACTAGGGATCGGCCCAAAGATCTCCAACAACTCTTCCAGTTGCTTCACTCTCTATTCCATTCTAGTCCACAGAGCCTCAGTACTTTCCTTCACTCCTTTGTCACCCTTTTTCCATGCCATAAGACCCTCCTACAACAGATCACTTCCGCTTGTCAGATCTGCCAGAGAACCAATACCAATACTCCATTAAAACCTAAACCTTTCCCTTCTCATCAGGCGCATGGTCATACCCCAGCTGCAGACTGGCAGATTGATTTCACCAACATGCCCTGAGTAAAAAACAAGCCTTTCCCACTTCTAACAAGCAGGGCCCTATGGTAGTTGACTCACATAATCCCCCATTTCGATATGCCCACTTCTATCCAATCAGACAATGGCCCAGAATTCACCTCACAGATAACTCAGGGACTGGCTCACACACTATCACTCCATTGGCATTTCCATTGCCCTTACCGCCCCCAGGCTTCTGGAAAGGTTGAAAGGACCAGTCGGTCCCTTAAAGAGATCCTCACCAAGCTCTCCATGGAATTAAGCCTGGACTGGGTAAAGGTGCTCCCCTTGGCTTTATTGCCCATTAGAGCCTTGCCAAAGAAGCCTTCTAATCTGTCACCTTTCAAAGTCATGTATGGCTGTCCCCTCATTCCTCCTGGACTGCCTACAGAACCCCTACCCATCTCTGAAACGTATGCCCTGCCCCTCCTCTTCCATCTACGCTCTGAACTCTGGCACTCTCAAGACTGGCTCCTTCCTGAGCCCAGTCTCTTTCAAAACCCTACCTCCTTAACACCTGGTCAACTTGTTTACTATTGCCCACCAGGGGAAAAGCCCCCTCTAAAATAAAAATGGGAGGGTCCTGCTCGGGTGACTATGTGCACTCACTTGGTGGCCAAACTCAAGCTAATAACCAACTTACCCCGTGGATTCACATTTCCAGGATTAAGCCCCGTGCTTTTACATGTTCATCAGAAGAGCCAATGATTGTCACCTGTCATTAGGTACTCTTGTCATCCCTCCCCACAAGATCCCTCAAGCTCTGCCTCTCCCATGTCTCAGTTCTTAGCCCAAGACCTGAGGATGTTCCATAAATGGGTTCTCCTAATGCTCCCTTTCATTTCTGGCCCCTCTTGGGTCCTCTCTTCACCCTATATCTGGAGATTCAAAGCAAGTGACCCTAAGGGCCCCCTCCAGCCAGCCCCACTCCCCTACTTGCTTGGATCTGGCCAGTAGTGGGACCATTGTGTGTTGTCCTTCTGACAAACCACTTAGGTATCCAGAGCATGGTGACCCCTGAATAAGTGTGATCATAAGAGAGCACTTTCCTGTTGCTTTTGGGCATAAGGAGGAACATGTGTGCTTTGTTTACCCTCCCAGTTTTGTAAGAATTTCAAGTATCAGTATTTAAAGTTGACGTGTTTCACATAAAACCTGGAGAGATCTACTGCTCTCAAAGGGAAATATGGTATCAATGGGCCACCATCCCCCCTTGGCCGCCTTCGAGAAAGGCACAGAGAGAAGCAAGCTGGTACACCCAGTTAGGAGAAAGTTTGAAGAGCAGCCTTAATAGAGAGTCAAGGGAGCAAGATTGGACTAGTAATGAAGAGTGGAATTGAGGGTGTTAGGTGCAGGACAGGCTGGTCTGCAGGTCATGCCAAACAAAGTTAGCTGCAGGATGACCTGGCTTCTCAAACCCTCTGTCTGGTTCTTTATCACCTGTTTGCTTCAAGCCCAAATGCCCAAGCCCCTGCTCAAGGCTGATCACTTAACCCCCCTTGTGCCAACAATGCAACTTGCAGACCCTGAGACCCCATTAGATTTGTGCTATAAAAACTCCCTGTGCCTGTTCCTTCCCTTTATCATAAAGTTCATTCAGACTCAGGTGGGTCAAAAATTTCTAATGAAGCTTTTAACCAGCTTCTCCTCAGGAATTACCAACTCCTGGCTACTGATGATACCTCCAGTCGAGACCTATGCCAAATGAACTGACATCATCATGGATCTGTGGTGGCAAGGAACCTTGTTGATACCAGTCTTGTCTGCCCTCCTGTTGGGGCTCCTTACTTCCCTCCTCCCATGCGGCCCCATCTCAGCAGGAAACAGCCAGAATGAGTCAACGCCCACTCTCATTTAATAACAAAGAGATTGGGGGTAATGTTGGGTGTTGAGAGCCACAGCCGAAGCGGCCCCGGCAACATCTAGCTGATTGGCTCCTCTGTGGTGATGCTCATTGGAGATGCTCATTGAGCTGTTTCCCTGCCCTCTCAGGCCACGGAGCTGCTCATTGGGGGACTTTTTTGGCTCCGCCCATGAGACCCAGCCAATCGGCCTCAAGAGCAGGAGGATTGTGGGAGGTGGAGAGGCTGGTGGTGGGGGAAGTGGCTTGTGGGAAGCCAGTGGTGGCAGTTGGGCTCTGAGGGTTTTTTCCTGAGGACCTGTTTTCTTTGGCGTGTGTGATTTTAAAAACAAAGTTAGTTTCTTTTGACAAGTGGCTCCTGAATTGTGCCCAGCTAGACTGTGGGTATTTGGGAGTTGCCCCAGCTCCAAAGACTAACTTTCCCATCCCCCAAGAAGAGCCATCCAATGGTGAGCCGTGGTGGGTCACATGATCCTGTCATCCAATGGTAAGCCCTGCTGGCTCACATGATCCTGCCATCCAATGGTGAGCCCTGCTGGCTCACATGATCCTGTCGTCCAATGGTGAGCCCTGCTGGCTCACATGATCCTGCCGTCCAGTGGTGAGCCCTGCTGGCTCACATGATCCTGCTGTCCAATGGTGAGCCCTGCTGGCTCGCATGATCCTTACCCACCAATCAGACTAGCCCTGCTGGCTCACATGATCTTACACACCAATCAAAAAGCACCCCATGCCAAACTGTCAAACCCTTCAACCATTAAACTGTCATAACTGTCAAACCACCCCCAGCTCTATAAATATGCAGAGCTTTTCCTCAATAAATGGGCATTTTCTCTGAAGGCAAGCCTTGATTGTTCTTTCATCACCTCTGATCATTCTTGCACTGTTTAACACATGAGCTTTTGGGAAATACCTCATATCTAAACCATAACAGTCAGTATTCATTCAAAAGAATGAAGTATCTCAAACAAATATCTCCACTTCTACATTTGGTACATTATTCAAAATAGCCAAGACCTGGAATCCACCTAAATACCCATCAACAGATGAATGGATAAAGAAAATGCAGCACATATACACATTGGAACAGGATTCATCCATAAAAATAGATGAAGTCCTAACAAAATGGATGGAACTAAAGGTCATAATGTTAAGAGAAATTAGCAGATAGAAAGACAAGTGCCACATGACCTCTCTCCTGTGTGAAATATAAAAATTTTAATTTCATCAAACTGAAGATTCAAATATGAGGAATGAGTTGGTTTGGGGGAGAGAAAGTTGGGAAAATGTTGGCCAAAGAATACATATTTCCATCAGATAAAGAGGAATAAGTTCATGAGCTCTACTGTACAACATGGTCAATACAGTTAATAATATATTGAATCTTCAAAAGTACCAAGAGTAGATATTAAGCTTATTAAGTAGATATTAAGACTGTCCTTCTGTACCACAAATTATAAATCCATAATGTATATGATGATAAGCTATATTTAGTCATTCATATGTACCTATATATGATATGTATGTAGGAATGTGTGCATATAGACATATATATTTGAAATGTGCATATATACTCAGAACATTATGGTTTATGCTATAAATGAATGCAACTTTATCTGTCAATTTAAAAAGGTAGTCCACCGATCAAGTTTGGGAGCCTCAAGATCAACTGGGTATTAGTTTCAAATGCACAGTCTCTGGGTCACCCTGACCTCCCTGATCATAATCTACATTCAAACAAATTCCCAAATGATTCATATTTGCATTGACTTTGGAAAACTTCTGGTCTAGAAAGGATGTTTCTCACCTCCCCATGTTGACCTCTGTGCGAGGGAACCCTGTGGTGTGATCTCCTGTGCATTGAGGAATGATGAGTGACATCCCTGGCTTCAGCCCACAGTCAAAGACCCAAAGTAGTGGTTAGAGCTGGACAGTCCTTCTGCAGAAAATGTGAAAGTGATGACTAACTGTAAAATATAAAACAAGGTCTCCATGAGGCAGAATCAGAAAAGAAAATAGTTTATTTTTCCAGTGGTACCAAAAAGTTTATGAATTATATTCTGTGAATTTGCACCAGGAAAGTGAGAAGCAAAGTAATTTGATGCACCAAGAAATATCAGTTTTATAGATTTTCCCCAGAGTGGAACATAGTAAAATAACTGAAAATAGTCTGAAAATCCTTACTGTGCCTAGTTGAAGCCATCTTGAGTGGGTCAGTGATGGTGTCCGTGAGTCCAGCACAGCACAGGGAGGTGGACTCAGGCTCTGAACTGCCTGCCTTGAGGACATCCCCTACACCACAACCATCACTGTTTCCCAGGAGCCATTCAATGATGAACTCACTCCCTGTGCCAGGAAACCCTTGTGATGTCACAGTGACCTGAGCCAATGAGGAGCAAGGTAATGGTCACAATGGCAGCTGTCTGTGGAGCATCTGCTCTGGGCAGCTCATTTTCTGTGAGCTCTAACCTTAGTTCACACAGAAACTGAAGAAGAGGGAATCTACCAAGTATGTCTATAAGGAGCCTAGGTTTGTAAGTTTGATTTCCTGTCAGAAGTGAAGCCTTCAAGAGTCTAGTGTCAACTTATTTAGGCAGAAGCCAAGCTAGAGAGTCCAGCCCCTGACCACCTAAAATCAGAACTGAGGTAATGGAGGCCTTCATGGTGGAGAAGGCCTTGGAGTGCTGCACTTGACTCTAACACTGGACCACAGCCTCAGTCCTAATTAATGGAACCACCATGTGACCCTGCAGTCCCACCACTGGAAATGGTCATCCAAGAAAATGAAGGTGGCATCTCAGAGACGTCGGCACTTCCATATCACTGCAGCATTAACCAGAGTAGGCAGAGCGGAATCCATTTAGGTGTCTTTTCATGGATGCATGGATAAGAAAACACCATATGTATACTCAGGGGAGTATGGTTCAACCATAAAAATGTAAGAAATCCTGTCAATTGTGACAACACAGATAGAGATGGAAGTCCCTAAATAAGTGAAATTAGAGAGACAGAAAGACAAATGCCACATATGGAATCTCACATGTGAAATCTAAAAACACTGATTTCATGGAAATAAAAAGAGTAAAATGGTGATCACCAGGGACTGATGTGGTTTGTGGGGTTGTGTGGAGAGATGTTGGTCAAAGGATCTGAGGTTCAGCCAGACAGGAGGAAGAGTTCAGAGTTCTACAACTTGGTGACTCTAGTTAGCTACAGAATCTTTAACAATACTGAGTGGATATTGAGCATCCACAAAATATAACAATTATGTGAAGTGATGCACCTGACAATTAGCTGGATTCAGTCATTCCACAATGCATGTGTTCTTGAAAATGTTCTGCCATAGGCCATAAACACAATTTTCCTGTGTATTTAATAAGAGTAATCCATCACCAATTGGCAGCCTCAATGCCAACTGGGAGCTCTTAGGCAAACACAATCTCACCTCACTGACATGCCAAATCACAATCTGCATTTCAACCAGATCCCCAAGTGATTCATATTCACATTGAAGTTGGAAAGATTCTGGTCAGAAAAGTGTGTCTCAAACTCCCCACCATTGACATTTGAGCTAAACAACACCTTGGTGTGTGGGGTCCTGTGCTTTGCTGGATACTGAGGAGCATCCTTGGCCTCAACCTGCTAGGCACAGTAAAAATACCAAGTTGTAACAACCTCAAACTTCTTCAACCTTTGCCACTTGTCTCCATCATCATGCCTGGTGGAAGACCAGTGCCCTGGAGCAAGAGATGTGGAACGCCAGGAGGAAAGCTCCTTCTTACTCAGTTCATAATTAGAGGCAGATCTCTTAGCCTCTGGGCCTCATTTATCTAGATGTAAAAAAATTAATCCTTGTACATCTGTAAAAATGAAATGAAACAATCCTTGTAAGATTTTAACGTCAGTCTATGCTGCACACACTCAAGAATATCTCTAAATATATCTCTAATAATTACCTAAAGTTTTATAAATGAAGGCATAAATGACCATTTTTAACTTGATATCCAAGCATGAAACTCATAAGTGCTTTGTAAAAAGCATCATGAATAGAAGAAAAAGTTGGCTATGATCTACATACTGTGGGGTCGGGCTCCAAATTCCTCAATAGGACACCCATAGCACAACAGTTAATAACTAGAATCAACAAATGGGACTCACTCAAACTAAAAAGTTTTTTCTCAGCAAAAGAAACAATAAGAGAGGTAAATAGGGAGCCTATGTCCTGGGAACAAATCTTTACTCCTCACACTTCAGACAGAGCCCTAATATCCAGAATATACAAAGAACTAAAAAAATTAGACAATGAGATAACGAATAACCCAATCAACAAATGGGCCAAGGACCTGAACAGAAATTTCTCAGAGGAGGACATACAATCAATCAACAAGTATATGAAAAAATGCTCACCATCTCTAGCAGTCAGAGAAATGCAAATCAAAACCACCCTAAGATACCATCTCACTCCAGTAAGATTGGCAGCCATTATGAAGTCAAACAGCAACAAGTGCTGGCGAGGATGTGGGGAAAAGGGTACTCTTGTACATTGCTGGTGGGACTGCAAATTGGTGCGGCCAATTTGGAAAGCAGTATGGAGATTTCTTGGAAAGCTCGGAATGGAACCACCATTTGATCCAGCTATTCCACTACTCGGTCTATTCCCTAAAGACCTAAAAAGAGCACACTATAGGGACACTGCTACATCCATGTTCATAGCAGCACAATTCACAATAGCAAGACTGTGGAACCAACCTAGATGCCCTTCAATAGACGAATGGATAAAAAAAATGTGGCATTTATACACAGTGGAGTATTACTCTGCATTAACAAATGACAAAATCATAGAATTTGGAGGGAAATGGATGGCATTAGAGCAGATTATGCTAAGTGAAGCTAGCCAATCCCTTAAAAACAAATGCCAAATGTCTTCTTTGATATAAGGAGAGTAACTAAGAACAGAGTAGGGAAGAAGCGTATGAGAAGAAGATTAACATTAAACAGGGATGAGAGGTGGGAGGGAAAGGGAGAGAGAAGGGAAATTGCATGTAAATGGAAGGAGACCCTCAGGGGTATACAAAATTACATACAAGAGGAAGTGAGGGGAAAGGAGGGAAAATATAAGGGGGAGAAATGAATTACAGTAGAGGGGGTAGAGAGAGAAGAGGGGAGGGGAGGGGGGAGGGGGGATAGTAGAGGATAGGAAAGGCAGCAGAATACAACAGACTCCAGAATGGCAATATGTAAATCAATGGTTGTGCAACTGAAGTGATTCTGCAATCTGTATATGGGGTAAAAATGGGAGCTCATATCCCACTTGAATCAAAGTGTGAAATATGATATATCAAGAACTATGTAATGTTTTGAACAGCCTACAATAAAAATTAATTTAAAAAATAAAAAAATAAAAAAAAGCATCATGAATCCAAGGGTTCTGGCAAATTCCCATGACTTTAACAAATGAAGACAGTTTTCTCCCTTGATGAAAAGGGAATAGCAATTTCCTAAAGATAATAGGAAATGTGCCACTCTTCAAGACCGTGCTTGGGAGATCCAAAGCCAAGTAGCTCAGACGTTTGAGGGAATTGTAGCTAAAGGTTGGGCACAAATGCTAAGAAGTTTGGACTTCTGGAATGTGGGGATTTTATGGACAAAGAAAAGCAAAGCCTAGTTTCACCTAATTGCCCCGATCTCTTGC
Organism: Callospermophilus lateralis; assembly: GCF_048772815.1. NCBI lineage: Eukaryota > Metazoa > Chordata > Mammalia > Rodentia > Sciuridae > Callospermophilus > Callospermophilus lateralis. Next base: position 212,494,724 of record NC_135305.1, on the reverse strand, counting down.
AAACATAGAAGGAGCAGGAACATTTTCCTTGCTGCTCACAACATTGTCCCCCAGGGAAGTCAAGTGCTCAGGGGAAGGAGTTAGGAGAGGACTGAACCTAATGAGCAGAGACAGGGAGCTACGTGTAGATGCCCTGATGTTGTCCCTCAGAGCAGGCAATCGCAGGCTGAGCAGGATGTGGTGGCTTGTTCTGGAGTCCTAAGTCTGGCTCGGGGGCCTGGACTTCCCTCTCCTGCTGTCTTGTCAGGGGACAAAGCTTCAGTCTCCACCATCAACTAGGCGGACTCCAGACTTCCACAGGAAGACCTTCTCAGAGACCCCATCCATGTGAGTCTCAGACCTGGTAGGTCCTGCAGGAAACGTTCAGCAAGAACAGAAGCTGACAACATCGACCCAGCCAGCCCAGAGCTGAGAGAGCTGAGTGATGACTCACTCATCTGCCACTGGTTTAACATGTTAAAAAGAGAAGCGACTCTCAGACTCTGCAGTTCTTAGATCATTGCTGAAAACATATAACGGGAACAGAGCCCAATTGGACAAGACTGGGAAAGTGTATCAAGTATTTTCCATAAAATGAGAAAATATCCAGGGAGCTCCTCGGTAGCAGGTTAGGCAAAATGAGTCTCAGGGGTGGGGGGTTGTGCAGTGAGGTGAGGGCATTTCTTTCTTTAATTTCAACCTGGAGTGTATTCAAGCCACTTCCATATTCAATACAAAGGTGAGAGTAATGGGCTGCTCACAAATACTGCCTTGCCACCCTCCTTCAGGGACACACATCTCACAGCATCCTCTCTAGTGCTGGGTGGTCATTTGAGTGAAATAGTTTTTTGTTTTTTTTTTTAATTTAGCACTTCTGCTTTATTTACCTTTTAGTATGAAGTTCACATACCTTAATCACATGCTAGATATACAACCTTGGCCAAGTTACTTTAATGCCTGGTTCCTTATTTTTTTTTTTAGATTTTCTTTTTTTATTGGTTATTCAAAACATTACAAAGATTGCAGAATCACAAAATGTGGATGTGTAACCGATGTGAAATAGTTTTTGTTTGATGGGTCAAAAGAGAAAATTAAAGGGCTTTATTCTTCAGTTCTTTCCTTACTGCCCAGGGTAAGTTCATTTTTTAGCTTGTTAGCCTTTTTCATTCCATTTGCAATTGGAAATACATTGCTTTTTGCAATGTATGAGTCTGCTTTTTTCCCCACATCCTCGCCAACACTTATTGTTGTATTTATTCTTAATAGCTGCCATTCTGACTGGAGTGAGATGAAATCTTTGAGTAGTTTCGATTTGCATTTTCTAATTGCTAAATATGTTGAACCTTTTTTAATATATTTGTTGATTGATTGTATATCATCTTCTGAGAAGTGTCTATTCAGTTCCTTGGCCCATTTATTGATTGGGTTATTTGTTGTTTTTTTGTGTGTGTGTGTTAAGATTTTTGATTTCTTTATATATCCTAGAGATTAGTGCTGTATCTGATATGTTTGTGGCAAAAATTTTCTCCATTCTGTAGGATCTATCCACCTTATTGTTTCTTTGCTGAGAAGAGCTTTTTAGTTTTAATCAATCCATTTATTGATTCTTAAATTTAATTCTTGTGCTATTGGAGTCTTATTAAGGAAGTCAGGCCCTAGCCCTAATCCAACATCATGAAGATTTGGACCTAGTTTTTCTTCTATTAAGCACAGCATCTCTGGTTTAATCCCTAGGTCCTTACTCCACTTTGAATTTTGTGCATTGTGAGAGATAGGGCCTTAATTTCATTTTGATGCATATTGATTTCCAGTTTTCCCAGCACCACTTGTTGAAGAGGCTATCTTTTCCCCAACATATGTTTTGGCACCTTTGTCCAAAATGAGATGGCTGTATTTATGTGGGGTTGTCTCTGTGTCCTCTATTCTGTACAATTCTACAAGTTTATTGTCTACAATTTTATTTTGGTACCATTTTTGTTACTATTGCTCTATAGTAATGTTGCAAGTCTGGTATAGTGATGCCACCTGCTTCACTCTTCCTGCTAAGATTTATTTTAGCTATTCTGGGTCTCTTATTTTTCCAAATAAATTTCATGACTGCTTTTTTTGTTTCTATGAGGAATGCCAATGGTATTTTGATTGAAATTGCATAAAATCTGTATAGGGCTTTTAGTAGTATGGTCATTTTGACAATATTATTTCTGTCTAACCAAGAGATTGGTAGATCTTTCCATCTTCTAAGGTCTTCTTTAATTCCTATCTTTAGCATTATGTAGTTTTCATTGTAGAGGTCTTTCACCTCTTTCATTAAGTTGATTCCTAAGAATTTTTTTTGAGGCTATTGTAAATGGAGTGATTTTTCTCATTTTTCTTTCAGAAGATTTGTCACTGATGAACAGAAATGCCTTTGATTTATGGGTGTTGATTTTATTTCCTGCTACTTTTTTAAGGAGTTCATTCCTTAAAAGAAAAAATGTCAACAAATAAGTGACCTAACATTTCATCTCAAAGATCTACAAAAAGAACAAATCAACACCAAAAGCAGTAGAAGACAGGAAATAATTAAAATCAGAGCTGAAATCAATGAAATTGAAACAAAAGAAACAATTGAAAAACTTGACAAAACAAAAAGATGATTCTTTGAAAAAATAAATAAAATGGATAAATCATGCTAACGAAGAGAAGGAGAGAGAAAATTCAAACTACTAACATCCGTGATGAAAAAGGAAATATCGTGATGGACACTACAGAAATACAGAAGATAATTAGAAATTATTTTGAAAATTTGAATTCGAATAATATAGAAAATATTTAAGGCATCAACAAATTTCTAGAGTCGTAGAATTTGCCCAAACTCAATCAGGATGATATACACAAGTTAGACGGATCACTTTTAAGCAATGAACTAGAAGATGCCATGAGAAGCCTACCAACCAAGAAAAGCCCAGTATCAGATGGATACACAGCTGAGGTCTATATTAGTTCTTTTGATGGAAGTTTTATTTTAGTTTTGTTTTATTTCAATGTACTTCTTCCTCTCCAACCTGTCCTTTGTGGACATCTGCTTCACCTCCACCACCGTCCCAAAGATGCTGGCGAACATCCAGACTCAGATCAAGGCCATTACCTATGCAGGCTGCTTCGTACAGATTTACCTTTTTATATTATTTGTTGAGTTGGACAACTTCCTCCTGGGTGTGATGTCCTATGACGGCTATGTGGCCATCTGCCACCCCCTGCACTGCATTGTCATTGTGAACCACAGGATCTCAGATGTGCTGGTGCTGGCATGCTGGGTCACAAATGTCCTGAATTCCTTACTAGAAACTTTAATGACATTGTGGCTGTCGTTCTGCACAGACTTGGAAATCCCACACCTTGTGAACTGAATCAACTGGTCCTACTTGCCTGCTCTGACACTTTTCTTAATGACACAGTGATGTGTTTTGCACCTTTGCTACTGGATGGAGGCCCCCTCATGGGTATCCTTTACTATTAGTCCAGAATAGTGTCTTCCATGAGTGCTATCTTATCAGCTCAGGCAAAATACAAAGCATTCTCCACATGTGTGTCTCACCTCTTCATGGTTCCTTATTTTATAGCACCCTCCTGGGGGTGGACGTTAGTTCTGCTATGACCCAAAACTCATGCTCTACTGCCACAGCCTCGGTGATGTACACAGTGGTCACCCCCATGCTGAACCCCTTCATCTACAGTCTCAGGAATAGAGACATCAAGAGAGCTCTGGAAAAAAATTTCAAGATAACACTATAAAAGGGCCCTATTGCTGGGTCTGAAATATTTTTTGTATCACAGAGCTCAAAGCCTCAGGGCAAAAAAAATTACAATATTTTCATCTGATTTTAGAAGTACAACTTGTTCCTTCTGTTCATTTTCTGGAGTTTCTCTTCCTTTGACTTCAACTTCCCTATGAAAATTATAAAGCACACCCTGATAAGCTTTCTGTTTCCTCTGAGATATGAACAGTGTTCCTCTTAACCACTTGCATACTTATTCAAACTATTTTTAATCCTGGATAGAGATATTGGAAATTCACTTTTGTCTCATGGAATGACATGCATTTCTGAAAACTATTTCTTTTCCCATGATGGATCATATGGAGTAATCTTTTTTTATTGATACTAAACCACACAGTCGTGCATGGTACTCCTGTGGGGGAAATGCATTTGACAGTTAAGATGGCCTGTGTAATAATCCTATACTGGAGGGAATCTCACAGCATGGTTTTGCCCTTGTGGGTCCCTCATGCCTCTGCATGTCCCCATCTCAGCTGCTCTTCCTGATGAGGCAGATTCTAACAGACCAGTGAGCTTCATGGCTGAGCACTGGCTTTTCTTCTCACCATTGGGATTCTTTTCTCTTGCCCAGCATGTTGTCCACAGCCTGTACCATAATCACTGCAAAGTTTATTTTCATGTATTTGAAAATACATGTCTCCGCTTGATGTCTAGATGGAAAGAAAAACTTAAAATGAAAGTTTGGTTACTTTGGCCTCAGAAACAGGATATTAAATATGATGAGACAAACCTCTACATTGCACATTGTATTGCTATGTAAAATATGTCTTTTCATCTGGCAACTACAATAATGGAGGTGTGGAAGGTTGGTGTTCGTGTACCAGGGGTTTGATCGTTGAGGTTGGTCGGCGTTTTCTAGGTTGCACTATTGAGTCATTGATGTGTTTCTGCTTCAAAATGTCCAGTGCTGCCTAGAAATATTAATCCTTCCATTGTTCTAAGTGAAATATTCTCCCCTTTCTGAATTTTGCCACAGCAATAGAAGTGCAATACCCATATCCTCCATTACGTGTGTCCTTCAGGCTCAGAATGACTTCAGTCCTCAAGATCAAAGGTTGGCTCACAAGGGAGCTTGATTCCTGCCCTTCATGGGATTTCTGGCCACAGGCTCTCCTATGAGCATGACTGTTCTTTTCCTGAGTCAGACTCAGAAAACCCCAACAGGTAGTCCCATTGGGTAACAGAAAACCTTATTACACCATTTGCATTGAGGACTGCTTGTTCTACAGCAATAGCTAGCCCTTGCAATGACTAAAGAGAACAGAGTTAAGGGTAATTGTAATAAACTGCCTGTTTGTTTCTTTGGTATTTATTCTTATTTTAAAGACAATATTCACAGTTGGATATAAAAGGTGGGTAAAGTAATCACAGGTTGCAAAGATGAGAGCTTGGATGCCTGTGGGGGACTGTCCTTCTGTCCATCACATCCCCCACTTACCCAGCAGCTCTGACCTAGAGAAGCTCATGCCAACACACACACACTCACTAACATGCTTCTCACCTTGCCTACTTGCTTGAATGGGGAACCCAGCAAACTTCTGTGAAGAGGCAGATAGTCAATGTCTTGGGCTTCACAGGCCCCATGGTCTCTTATAGTGACTCAGCTCTGCCATGAGGGTTTCAGCCATCATAGATACCAAAGGAGCAGGTGTGGTTTTCTCCCAACAAAACTTTACTTATGGAGACCAAAATTTGAGCTTGATGCAACACCACAGTAAGATGCACTTCACAACCCAGAATGAACATAGAGAGGCAAAGACTGCAGAATCCCCCTTGGAGGTGGAACCCAGAACTGCTGGTGCTGGGGAGAGAGAGGAGACTAATGGTTACCAGGGCTGGACAGGGAAGAGGAAGGGAAGTGAAGGTCGTCAACAGGTACAAAGTCACAGTTAGGAGGAATGCATTCTGGTGTTGTGTTGCATACTAGAGTAACTAAGGCTAATCAGAATGTAATTTTTTAAATCTAGAATATTTTGGATGATCTCAGCACAAAGAAGTGATATATGTTTAAGGTGATGCATGTGTCAATTACCCTAAAATGATCATTATACATTTTTTAATATTTATTTTTTAGTTTTTGGCAGACACAACATCTTTGTTTGTATGTGGTGCTGAGGATCAAACGCGGGCAGCACACATGCCAGGTGAGCGCGCTACCGCTTGAGCCACATCCCCAGCCCGATCATTACACATTATTGACAAAAGGTATCAATAATTAATATTAAAAGTAACATTTTTAAAAAAGAAAATAAAAATATTGGTGAGGATGGGGAGAATTTTGAATCCTCATACATTACTGCTAGGAATGGAAAATGGTCCGGCCATTGTGGAAAGCATTTTGGCAGTTGCTCATAAGGTTAAACAGAATTATCACATCACACAGCAACTCCACCCCATCTGTGTGCACCCCAAAGAATAGAAAACTGGGTCTCAAATAGATGCTTGTACACCGATGTTCATAGCACATATTTAGTGCTGAGTTGCTGAGCCTGGTTTTATACTTGCAATCCTCCTTCCTCAGACTCCTGAGCCAATGGGGCAAATTGAAATTCATATGTTCTTAACTGAAAAAGAAAAATGAATGGCAAATAAATACACAGCAATCAATGAAACTGAAATTAATTTTTTAAAAAGGAGCTAAAATGTTAAGCATTAGTTTAGAAAAAAATCTACCAAAATGATTATATTCAATAGTTGTTAGACCAGGGCTGAAATGGGTATTCCAATATGGTAGGTACTAGGGTAAACTTACATAGACATTTTATTCAACAATTTGGTACCAGTTATGAAAATTTAATCTGGATGTACCTAGGACCCAGCAGTCACACCTCTTTTAATCTATGTCACATTAAACAATCCCATGTTCACAGAAAGCTATTTATAAGGTTTACTGCAGTATATTTGGAAGAGTGAAAAATTTCACTACATATAAGCAACCATCAGTAAAGAATAGCAAAATGAATAGGGTATATCGGTATAAATTTTAAAAACAGGATACACCTATGCATGATATAGCTCTTATACAGATATTGAAAAGATCTCCACTATTTCCCCCGCCCCCACTATAGGGCATAAATGCATTCTACTGTCATGTATAACTAATTAAAACAAATAAAAAATTAATTTAAAAAAACTCTAATGCACGAAGTTGAATGGGAAAGGCAAGTTGAAATATAATCCATATGGTATTATCAAGTTAATACTTACAGTATAATATTGTATCTTTTGATAAGTGCAAGGTGAAGAGCCTGAATTTAGGAGCAATGATTTTAAACATAACAGCCCCCATTGGTAACATGAGATTTTTTTCAATAGCATATATAATTATTAATATTATTATATTGTTACAAGTGTTGGCGTAGGCCTTATAAGGGAGAACACACATCATATTCATAATAGATGAGACTTCTGCCTAGCAAACTCAAATTGGGCGAGGAAGCAATACAGAATTTGGTGTAACCTGGGGATGGGGACATTCAAACTTACAATGTAGGGATTTGTCATTATATTCCCCATGGCACACTAGTAACTTAACAATAAAGACTGCAAGAATAAGATCTCTACCAGGTATTTGAAAGAATAGTTTAATTTTTCAGAGCAATTACCCATTTTTCTTTCAGTGTGATTATGAAAGATAAATAGAGAAGAATACTGCTAAAATTTATAAGGAACAATAGTAGTGTGGGGACCAGGTGGCTCTGCGGGAACTGCCTTCTCAGACTTTCTAAGTGTGAGTGTTGGGAATGCCAAGTCTTGTCTCAGGCTGGGGACACGGTGCTTTGGTGGAAGGGAAATGGAAAGGCATGAGCTTACATAGACTCTCTCTCCCTGCCCCCAAGGAGAGTCATGTGTTGGGCTGTTTGACTTCTCCTGTCCCATCTACTGAAGCCCTGAGTTCTATATTTAATCATGAGCCTTGTTTTCATGTAATTTACACAAGTAAGTCTAGGAATAGGTAATAAATAGATAAGTCTATTCATTCTGAACCAAGGTCCTTATGGGGCAAGAAGACCAGGAGAATGATCCTTCATGCTTGAGCTTCTAATACCCAGTGTCCCACCTTCCTGTCTTGAAAGATGGAAGTCACCCCCAAGGAGATCTTCAGCACGATTATTACCCAAACTAAGCAAATATTTGGCAACAAACCTCTGAGTTCTGAGAAATTAACCAGGGAACTGATCGGAGGAAGAAAGCATCCAGACTGTGATTTCCTCTCTGTGGTCAACTTCGTCACGAGTCGTATTTAAACAGGAAGCATTCTTAACTCCTACCAGAACCAAACGTCCTCCGTCACTGGGCTGGCTGGTCTCGGCACCATGAGGAGCGGATGTCTAAGACTGGTCCATGGTAAGTGGAATTGTGACATGTGACAGGCAAGAAAGGGAGCTAGGAGCCACAGCAAGTCCTTTGCTTTATTTTTGACTGGTTTTGTCACTGTCCCTGTAAAGGAGAGCAGGGAGGGTATTTTTAAAAGATATCAGCTCTTTTTTAAAAAATTAAATTCTCAAAGGAGAAATTTATTCCTATAAAGTTACTCTTAGTGAAAACTTTGGGACTTAGCAGAGATTTCTCATTATATTCCCCATGTGCAGCAGGGTTCTCCAGATAAATAAGACCAATAGGGCACTATACAGAAAGAGGGAAGGATGATTATTTTAAGGATATGCTCATGCAATTGTAGAGGCTGAGAAGTCCAGACTATACTGGGTATGTGTCAGGAGGGAGACCAGGGAAGAGGTTGAAGAATGAAGACTAGGAAAGAGGTATAGAATCCAGACTAGGAAGAGTTGGCAAAATGGAGACCAAGAAAAGGGGTCGAATGATGGAGACCCAGAAAAGAGGTGGAAGGATGGAGACCCAAAAAGGGATGAAAGGACGGACCAAGAAAGAGGTGGCAGGATGGAGACCCAGGGAAGAGGTGGCAGGATGGAGACAAGGAAAGAGATGACAGGATGAAGATCTAGGGAATAGGACTCAGGATGGAGACACGGGGAAGAGGTAGCAGGTGGGGACCAAGGAAGAGGTGGCAAATTTGAGACTCAGGGAAGAGGGGACAGGATGGAGACCAGGGAGGAGGGTGCAGGATGGAGACCAGGGAGGAGGGGGCAGGATGGAGACCAGGGAGGAGGTGGCAGGATGGAGACCAGGGAGGAGGGGGCAGGATGGAGACCAGGGAGGAGGGGGCAGGATTGAGACCAGGGAGGAGGGGGCAGGATGGAGACCAGGGAGGAGGTGCAGGATGGAGACCAGGAAGGAGGGGGCAGGATGGAGACCAGGGAGGAGCTGATGTTCCATCTCAGGTCCAGAAGCAGTCTGGGCCAGAACACCGTCCTCCTCCGGGGGCCAGTCTTGGTCTCTTGGGGCCTCCATGGGTTAGATGAGCCCACACAGGAGAGGGGATTCTGCTTTACTTGCATCTTCACATTCAGTGGGGTCTCTTCTGATGAAGACCTCATGGCAATGTTTAGAGCCGGACCAGCTGTCCGGGCAGCACATTAGATAAATTGACCAAGAAGGAACCACCAATACCCCTAGACTTTATTTTAGGGATTGAGAACCAGACTCTCTTTGACTCCTTGCCTGTCTCTCTGTTGAACAGCAAGATGCTCATGTACCTAATGCCCCATTGACTTGAGGAGGGTCCCCAGGATGTGCCCCGGAAGGGGGCAGCTGCTGAGAGGCAGGAACAGCAGGAGAGGCCCCCAACCTGAGCCCAGCACCTGCCCACAGCACCTTCCTGTTGGGGGGTAATAGGGCACCACGGTGTCCCAGGACAGGCCATGGGGCTGACAGTGGTGGTGGCAGATGTGGGTCTCAGGTGCCCCAGCTAGAGCTGCAGGCCAGGTGGCTGCTGTGGTGTGTGTCCCTGAGGAAGGGGACAGGGCCAGACCACAAGAGAGACCAGGCAGGGGACCTGAGAGAACAGCTGGCCCTAACCCTCCCTTCCTACTTAAAGGTCAGCAATGGTGGTAAACACCCTGACACACTGGGGTTTGTTCCCACGTGACCCTAGGACATGGGTGTCATCTTGTCCCCACTCCACGGAAAGGGAAACTGAGGTGGGGCAGAGAGGCAGCCTGCCTGTGCTCCAGGATCTGAACCAGGGCCACCAGGCTCCAGTCCCCCACCCACAGGCCAGGAGAGGCATGGCTGGAGCCCAGAACTTGCCAGGCTCAGGCCCCTTCCCATCACCCAGACCCTCTGGGATGCGCCACCTGGGCTCCCTCTGAGGACTGGACCACGTCCGAGCCTAAGAGGGTCCTCAGCCCCTGCCCTGCAGTGCATCACCTCTGGCCTCCTCTGCCTGCTGGGCCCACTGACCTGCCCTCTCTGTGTCTCAGGGCTGCTGTGTGTCCTGCTGAGTCTCTCCAGAGCTGGAGCCTGGGACTTTCAGCGTGAGTGTGTGGGGAGCAGCCTGTCCACAGCCAGAGCCTGGGAGGGCCCTGCACCCCAGCCCAGGGAGGAGAGGCCTGGGCAGGGAGGCTCAGGGCATCTCCCCACCTCCTGGGACCTCTTCTGGGGACCACATTGCCCCCTCCCAGCCTCTGACTAGTCTTTGCCCCCACAGTCTGTAACCCCTGGTGCCCTCCTAACTCAGAATGTGTCAACGCCACTGCCTGTCGCTGCAAGCCGGGGTTTGCCTCTTCATCTCTAGAGGTCTTCACCAACCCCCTGGTCACCTGTCATGGTAAAGAGGCTTGGGTGGGAGGGCAGGGTAGAGGCACATCAGAGATTGTCTAGAAGGTGTGAGTCCCTGTGTCATTCCCCAGCTCCAGGGGAAGAAAGGGGGAGAGGAGGAGAGTCATGAGGAGGGAAATGAGATCCAAAGTGTCATTTCCCAGTGTCAGTGGGGGTCATGGGTAGGGTCAAGGGCTGAGCCTTTGACCTCAAGGCCATCATCAAAGACAGAAAAGAGAAAGGAAATAGTAAGATGGCAGAGACACCAGGGAATTGCACAGAGAAAACCTGGCCCTGAGGAGTTGGTCTCAGCCTGCCCTTATTTCTGGGAGGGTGACACTGAGCTTGTAGCCCACACACTACCTTGGCATTGTTCCCTGGGAACAATGTCCAATTGTCCAATTGTTCCCTGGGGGAGATAGTCAGAGGACTGTGTTGAGCAGATCAGACTGTGTGAACTTCAGGAATGGCTTGCCCCAGCATAGCCTCAGCAGTGCATCCCAGGATTCTGTGCAAAAGATAGTAACTCAACATCAGACCCCAAGCTGGGGGGTCAGGTAGGGGACAGGAGTCTCTTCCCTAAGAGAACACACATGTTTGGGAGGTGACCCTTGGTCCTATTATGTTGCAGACATCAATGAATGTTTGTTGCCCCGGAAAGAGTCCTGTGGATATTTTGCTGACTGCCACAATGTGCAGGGGAGCTACTACTGCACGTGCTTCCCAGGATTTGAGCTCCGTTCTGGGGCAAAAAAATTCACTAATGTGAGTGAGAACACATGTCAAGGTAAGGCCCACCCCTCACCTCCCCCTGCCACATGCAGTTCAGGGCACCAGAGCTGATCTGGGGACAGTGCCCAGTTATAGCCTCAGCACCTGGACTGTGAGGTGGGGCAGCTGTGCGTGAACCTGTCACCAGCACGAGAAGCAGGGGAGGGTCAGGGCACTCTGGGACCAGCTGCTTGGCCCCATCCTGACAGCTCTGCTTGTGCCGATGGCCAGGGCGCTTATCAGGAAACCCTGTGGACATGAGAGATGTGTCAACATCATTGTTGTTTTCTGTTTAAAAAAATGCCAGGCTCCAGTGGCCTGTGCCTGTGGTCTCAGTTGGGAGGCAGAGGCAGGAGGATCACTAGAGCCCAGGAGCCCAACCCCTCCTGGTAAATAGAAAGACCCCATCCCTAGGGCAGAAAATTGGGGAAGAGAGAGAAAAGAAAAAGAAAACCACAGGAAGGAGCCCCTATCTTCTAAAGCTACAAACAAAGATAGAGGCTGGGGTGTGGCTCTGGGGCATAGCCCTTGCCTGGCATGAGCAGGAAAATCAAAAACAAAACCAGAGATATCTTGGCTCTTGGTTCACTGTGGGACTTCAGACAAGTCACCTCACCTCTCTGTGCTGCAGTGTGTCCATCTGCAGAAGGGGAGTCCTGGCCTGGGGCATAGCTCAGTAGTAGAGCACTTGTCTAGCAGGTGTGAGTCCCTGGGTCAGTCCCCAGCACCAGGGGAACAAAGTAGGGGACAGGGGAGTCATCAGGAGGGAAATGAGATCCAAAGGCACTGAGCAGGTCCTGGCTCCCAGAAAGTGCTGTTAGCAATGGCTTCTGAACTAAACAGGGCCTGGCCCCAGTTGTTGTGCTCACATGCCCTTAGGTCTGGGGGGATGAGGAGCTTCCAGCCCATGTCCAACTCAGCATTGTCCCCTGGGTCCAGATCCAGGGGTGTCAGCCAGAGGACTGGGACAGAGGTATCCTGTGGCATCCAGGGTACAAGGCCTGGCTGACACAGGTGGTGCCCACTCCAGGCCACTGTCCCACCAGCACAGAGAGGGAGGGTGGTGTGAAGGCCAAGGTCAGAGGCAAGGACCAGCTCCCTGTGTCCAAAGCCTGGACTGGCCACCCGTGAGCAGCATGGGATCTGTGATTGCCCCATGGGGGCTGGACAGGGGCCCTTAGGGAGCATCAGCCCTGTCCTGGCCCGTCCTGCTGTTGATCCACAGCCCAGATGAGGGGTCCCAGCAGGGCATCCTCAGGTGCAAAAATGGGTCCAGGAGACCAGAAGCCCTCCCTGCCTCATCCTGACCCAGGAATCCTCTGGGCTCTGGGAATCTTTGGCCCCTTTCTGGGACACCCAGGGCCATCTGCCATGAGCTGTCACTCACTCCTGTCTTGGGTTCTCTGAGGATGCTGTGTTGGCCATTCACCTCAGGCCTCTGTCCTGTGGGTCCCTGTGGCACTCAGAGGGGACCTGCTTCCTGAGCATGTTCCCCTCACGTTTAGAGACCAGGAGAGATAAGACGCCAGGAAACACCCCAGGCCTCAGCTGGGAGCTGCTTCCAGAAGCTTCCTCATTTCATGTCTGTGGCCCTCTCTGATAAGGGGGAACTTCCTCCAGGGGTGGGGACAGCAAGACTCCCCGGAGACAAGCTGGGCACCTTGGAAAGGCTGTCAGTGTCCACCCACAGTTCTGAGTGCCACACTAGGAGCTGGGGGATTCCTGGGGACGATCATGGGTGCATTTTTGCTGCTGTGAGGAAAGGCAGGTGGAATCTGCTGGGTCCTGGGAACCTGGGGCTTTTGGTTTTCCAGTTGTTTGTTTGTTTTGGTCCTGGGGACCTAACCCTGGGGCCTTATCACTAACCACATCCCTGGCCTCCTGAGTCACTGGGATTACAGCATGTGCCACCTCACCTGCTTGAGCACCTCGCTTTAGTTCTTCTTCTGCTGCTCAGTGGCAGGGTTTTTAAATTGTTATGAAATATGCATCCATAAAACTTACCATTTTAACCATGTTCCAGTATACTAGTTCTGTGGCACTGAGGACATTCTGTTACACAACCATCTCAGTCATCCTTCTCCAGGATTATAATCCTGTTTTCTTTCTGTATTATTTAATTGACAAATAAAAATGTTGTACGTATTGATCAGGTACAGAAGGATGTTTTGAAACATGTGTGCACATTGGGATGACTAAATGGAGCTTATTAGCATATGCAATGCCTCAGGTGTTGATTTTTGTGGTAAGAACACTTCATATCTAATTCCTCAGTGATTTTCAAGAATACAGACCGTTGGCCAGACCCAGTGGTACATACCTGGGATCCAGAAGCTCAGGAGGCTGACACAGGAGGATCTTAAGTTCAAAGCCAGCTTCAGCAACTTAGCAAGGTCCTAAGCAATTTAGTGATACCCTGCCTCAAAATAAGGAATAAAAAGGGCTGGGGATGCGGCTCAGTAGTAGAGTACACTGGGTTCAATCCCTGGTATCAAAAATAAATAAATATGAACAATAGATCTCTTGAACTTAGCTCCTCCTACCTGAAATTTTGTGCCTTGGATGCACATCTCTCCAACCCCCTCCTGTTGCCCTGATCCCTGGGAAACACCATGCTACCCTCCCTTCCAGGAGTTTGACTGTTCAGGTCCCACGTGGAGGTGACACCCACCATGTGGTATTTGTCCTTCTTGTCTGGCTTGTTTCACTTAACATATGTCCTCCAGGTTCACCTGTGTTGTTGTGATTGACAGAGTTTCCTTCCTTTTTAAGCCTGAATAGCATCTCTCTGTGGGTGGGTGTTCTTATTCACTGTTCCATGCATGTGTGTGTCCCCATACAGAACCACACTGTGTTGTCACTACAGCTTCCCAGTAGATTCTGAAGTCAAGTCATGGGATGTGCCCAGCTTTGCTCTGTTTCTGAGCACCTGGCTTTATCCTCAGGTGTTAATGATGAGTGTCACTCTGGGAAGCCCTTGGCCATGACCTCCCACCCCCCACTGCTTAGGCATCAAGGGTGGCCATCACTGCCACCTTCTCCCTGAGCGTAGACCACCTGTAGGATCCCAGTGTTGCAAAGATTCCCAGAGGGGAGGGTCCAGGGAATGGCTGGGCCTCCCTCTGCCACTCCAGGATGGAGAGGAGATGTAGATCCCTTGCCAGGCCCCACCATGGCACAGAATCTGAACCCACATGTCCTTGGGCTCTGCTCCAGAGAGCAGAGTGGTCCTGGGAATTCCAGAGAAGGCCGGCCTCAGAAGGTCCACCTGGCGTCTTAGGTCTGTCCACATCTCACAGCAGAGTCAGGCTGAGCACCTGGGTCTCTTCCCTGAGAGAAAGCACAACTTTGGGAGGTGAGCCTCTGACCTGTCATGTTGCAGACATCACCAAATGAGGGCCATGAGAGTGCCCTGTGGAAAATCTGCAGACGGCCAGGTCATACAGGGCACAATTGCTGCCTGCACAGCCCAGGCTGCGTGCTCATTTCTGGAGCCAAGAATCCTTTTATTAATGAGAGGAAAACTGCTGCAAGGAGGCCCTTCCCCCACCTCCCCATCATCAGGGTTGAGGTTGCCAGTCCCTTTCCTGTGACATCTATATGGCAGAACCCTGGTTACAGGAGTGGTGCCCTGGTCTGAGACAGGCAGGTGTGCATGTACCTGTCGCCCAGCACAGAAGCAGGGTAGCATGAACGTCAGGGGCAACTCTGCGACTGGCTGCCTGGGTCCAATACCTGCCTGTGCCACCTGTTAGCTGTATGTTATTAGTCAAATCACTACCTCTCTTTAAACTTGGTCTACCCATCTGTATATGAAAGGTGATCATAACAGTGCCTACCTCCTGTGTATTCCAGGAGGATTATGAAAATTACAAGGGCCTGTAAGAGAGCCTGGCACATGGTGGGTGCTGGACTTGTCTTATGTGTTTAAAAGATGAGCACATCTGCACCCATTTAAGGAGTTGCCCAAAGGTTTGGGTCTTCCTGGGGGCCATGTCCCTGCCACTCAGAAGAAAGCTAGTTCCACACAACTTGCTCTGGTCCTTGCCATGGTCTGGCCTGACACCATGATTTCCAGGAGGAGTAACTTCAACACATGAGCAGGATTTGCCTCCTTCCAGGGCAAGGTGGTTAGGCAAAGAAAGCTGCTTCCAGGATCCATGGGACCAGGTGGAATCCAGCAGTGGGTGGGCAGGAGCCAGGACCCATCCACGGAGAAGATGCTAGTGCCAAGGACACAGAGGGAAAAGGGAAGGTGCATGAATGTAGGAGATACACAGGGCTAAACTGGGGATCCAGGAGATTCTGAGGACACAAAGTCCCTATGGGTGCACATTGTGCCATGTGTACATGCCTTGGCCAGAGGATCCAGAGGGCTGTGTGGAAAGACCAGGGTCCTGGGAAAGGAACAGGGGTTCTGACGGGAGGTTCCTGAGGGACCTGAGCAGCAGCAAAAAACTACCTGGGAGGACATATTTCTGCAGCCTCACAACCTGCATCAGTACAGGGCAAGCCTGGGGCACACCAGGGCTTGCACACTCCTCGACACACACACAAGAGTGTGGGTCACTGGGTGGCAGCACCACAGCCCAGGCAGGGCACCAATGGGAGGAAAGGAAGTGGAGATCAAATTGTGTAGAGCACTGGTCCTGGCTTCAGTGGGAACCAACCTCTCTCTCTATGTCCCCAGATATGGACGAGTGCAGCTCCGGGCAGCATAAGTGCCACCGCTCTACCACCTGCACCAACACCTGGGGGAGTTACTTGTGCCAATGCCGCCCAGGCTGGTTGCCAATTCCTGGGAGACACAATGGCTTCTACAAAGAGATCTGCAAAGGTACCCGGCCAACCCTGACCCCAGAACCTCCCCCACCCCACACACACATGCACACCCAGATGCACATGCTCATACATACCCACACACGCACACCTGCACTCCTCCTAATGAACCACTGTCCTGTCCCCACAGTCAAGCCCTTCTTCACCTGGCCTCTGCCCCCTGGAGTCCACAGCCAGGTGAGCGCCCCAGCCAGGACAGGGAGGTGGGAATCCCTGAGGCAGCACCCTGTCCACCCCTTGGCCCTGAGATTCCCACCTACCTGTGACCCCTCATCTCACCTCCCCAGAGACTCTCCCATTTCTTTGAAAAAGTCAACAATCTGCACAGGGATTTAAACTCAGCCATGGCCAAGGACACCATCCAGGTAAGGGCAGGGTCCAGGGGAAGCAGGGGAAGATCTAACACACAGGGAGATGGGCAGCTTTGGTCTGGGGGAAGGGGGACAGGCCCAAGCACACTGGCATCCTGGTCTGAGCTGGCCACTCTCCCAGGACAGGTGGAAGAGGACACTGGGAGCCACACACACTGTTGGACTCCCACGTGCACTGTCTGTCCTCTTGCTCTGATCCTGGTCTTGGTCATCCTTGACTGTCACGAACATGGGCTGATCTATGAGGATAAAGGACCACCCAGGGAGTCCCAAACCATGCTCTCTTTATCCCCAACTGGACAGTGTCTGGGTCTGTTCTGTGGGGCTAAGTGGTCAAGCTCTTTGTGTGGTCCTTCTGGCCTGAGTCCAACTGCTCTGTGCCCCCATCCCTCCAGGGGATCATGCAGGAGGTGGATGAGCTGCTGGAGACCCCTGGGGACCTGGAGACCCTGCCTCCCTCACAGAAGCACTGCGTGGCCACTTACCTAATGACAGGCCTGGAGAGTGCCCTGAGACACCTGAGCAGGGCTCTGCCTGAGGGGACAGCAACCTTCAATTATTCTGCAGGCACACGTAAGTCCCTGGGTCTGTGCCAGCCCCTGTTCATTGCCTCATCCTCTTCTGATCCCACAAGAGCTAGTGGCCACACTGTACCTCAGCATGATTCACATAATAATCACAACAGTGAAAAAGGCAGAAAACTACAAATAATACACATTTAGGTAGCAAAACAGAAACGGATTCAAAAACTAATGTGGACGAATACAAATGAATCTTTTTTAAGTATGCTTTGTTTCATTGTGGTAAAATTCACATAACATAAAATTCACCATTTAAGTTCATCACTTATCATTCACCAAAAAGTGAATATGTAAATAAAATCCACCAGTTCGACATTTCAGTGGAATCAATAACATTCACAAACTGATGCAGCCATCACCTCCATTTCTAAGACATTTTTCTCCAAAATTAAACACAGTGCCTACTCGGCTATCATTCCTCATTCCCACCCCCTAACTCTGCTTGCTGTCTTAATAGAGCTGCCTATTCTATCATTTAGTGTAAAGCAAAGTGTGACCTGTCCCTCTAGCTTCTTCCACCTAGAATAATGCTGTTGAGCATGGCATAGCATCACTCCATCCCTTTTCGTGGCTGAATATTATTCCATCCTATGGGTGTTGAGTTGACCCACTCAGCCACTGATTAACATTTGGGTTGGTTTTACCATTTGGCTATTGTGAATAGTGCTGCTAAGATATTGATGTATAAGTATTTGTTTGAATAATATTTGCAGTTCTTGGAGTATCTACTGAGAAGTAGAATTGCCAGGTAACCATGGTAGTTCTGTGTTCAAATTTGGGGCAAACTACCAGACTGTTTGCAAAGTGGCTGCACTGTTGTATATTACACCAGAGGGGTGTAATGGTCCCCTCTCCAAGGCCTTGACAAAAAGTGTTACTTCCATCATGTTTGGTTTTATCAAGGCCTTTCTATTGTACACGAGGCGATGTCTCGTTGCCGGTTTGAGTTGTATCTCCCTGTTGATGGGTGATGGTTGGCATCTTTTCATGTGCCTCTGGGCCATTTGTGTATCTTTTTGGAGAAATGTCTGTTCAGATCCTTTGTGCATTTGTGATTGGGATGGTCCTTTGGTTTTTGAGTTGTAAGAGCTTTTCATCTATTTTGACAGGAGACCATTATGAGATGTGCAACTTGGAAATGCTTTCTCCATCCTATGGATTATCTTTTCACATCTGTGATAATCGTTTCACTTTAATGTCAGATGTTTTCAATTTTGAGGACGTCTACTTTATCTACTTTCTCCTTCATTGTTGTACATTCAACATCATATCTAACAATCCATTGCCAAATCCATGGTCTCTTATGGGCTTCAGTTCTTAGATTGAGGCCTTTGTTCTATGTTGCGTTAATCTGTTTGTGTGGTGTAAGGTAGGGGTCCACTTCCTTCTTTTTCCTTGGAGACTGTTCTTATGCCCATTGAATAGTCTTGGTCCCCTGGTTGAAAGGCACTTGACTGCAGAGGTGCAGGTTTATTTTTGGGCTCACCTTTCCCTCTGTCTTCATGCCAGTACCAAGCTGCTTTGGGCTCTGCTAATTTGCCATCAGTTCTGAAATCAGGAGTGTGAGTCCTCCCACTTTGTTGTTCTTTTCAGCCACGCTTTAACTACTTGGATCTCTTGCAATGCTGTGTTAGTTTTAAGGTGAGTTTTCCATTTAAGTAAATTATAATGTTAATGAGCTGTTGGGACATGGATAGGGATGACATTGATCCTTTAGATCTCTTTGGAGAGTGTCTCCATCTTACATATATAATGTTTCCCAATCCATGAACATGAGGTGTCTTTCACTTCATTTAGGGTCTCCTTTCAAAACCCTCTATAGTTCTCCAAGTACAAGTCCTGAGTTTCTTAGTTAAATTGATTCCTAATATTTTGTTACAGATTGTGTTCATAAGCAATAAATCTCTTATTTTCTTTTCTTGTGATATATTTATCTGGTTTCTGCATCAGAGTAATATTGGCCTCCAGTAATTACCATGTGGTGTCCCCTATTATGTTATCTGAAAGAGTTTAAAAAGAATTCATATTCATTCTTCCCTATTTGGTTGGTGAATTTCACAATCAAAACCATCTGATTTCAGATGTGCATTTAGGAGGTTTTTCATTACTGCTTCAATCCCTTTACCTGTGATAGGTCTCTTCAGATTTTCTACTTCTTCTTGAGTCAGTTTTAGTAGTTTCTGCATCCCTAAGAATTTGTCTATTTCATCTAAGTTTTCTAATTTGTTGGTGCAAAATTGCTCCTACTGTTAAAATTCTTCATAACTTCAGATTTCATATACAACTGTGTATGCACTCATGTACACATAATATATATATATATATATATATATATATATATATATATATATATATATGAAATCTGAGGTTACAAAATATTATAAACATGTCTTTTATACACTTGAATATATGTGTGATTATAGTAAATGGGAAGTTCAATAAATACATGTATATCATGAGACATATGTGTACATATAGAATATTCACATATACACATATATATTCCTAACATAACTCTTCTTCTTCCTACAACTCATAGAACTGTCCGTAAAAGTGCAGAAGCAAGGAGATGGTAATGTCACCTTGAATCTGAATCAGGCAAAGATGCAGCTGAACTGGAATCTGGCACAGAAATCTGCTCACAGAGGTAACATCTGAGATGGGGAGAAGGTGGGATGTCCACCTTACACCAGTACCATACTGTTTGGAAGAGGCCTCAGGGTGGGAAAGATGCCCAAGGATGTGAAAAAATACAGAATTAAAGACTAAAGGGTGATGTGGGTGGGAAAAGGTCACTAGAAGAGCGTCCATAGGGGAGATTCTGGGGAGTGATAAGGCCTCATTCTGTTGTGAGCACGTGTGAATGTGGAGCAGCAAGTCCCTCTATTATGTATCATTATAACACAGCAATTCAAAAGGAGGAGAGGCCATCTAAGGAGGAGGCCCTGGAGGAGACCCTGAGACTCACCTGTGGCCTCGTCCTGCAGGCCCTTCTGTGGTGGGCTTGGTCTCCACTCCAGGGATGGACAAGCTGCTGGCTGAGGCTCCCCTGGTCCTGGAGCCTGAGAAGCACGTGGCTCCCCATGGGACACCCAAGGACTCGCTGCTGAGGGTCTCACCTGTCCTGCTCTCGGATGTCATCTCAGCCTTTTTGAGACGCAAAAACACCCAGAACCTCAGATCTCCAGTTACCTTCAC
Organism: Callospermophilus lateralis; assembly: GCF_048772815.1. Classification (NCBI taxonomy): domain Eukaryota; kingdom Metazoa; phylum Chordata; class Mammalia; order Rodentia; family Sciuridae; genus Callospermophilus; species Callospermophilus lateralis. Next base: position 212,474,489 of record NC_135305.1, on the reverse strand, counting down.
CTTCTCCCATCCTGTGAGTGGGAGGTGGGGGACCACGATGTGGGAAGAGCCACAGGCCCAGGCACACCCTTGTTGTCCGTCTTATACTTGAGGTTCAGTGGGTTTCCCCACAAGTGCCCCTATCCTGGAAATTCAGCCCTTCCCATGCCAGCCCTGAGGGGTCAGACTCTCCAAGCACAAAAAGACTAGCTCACACCTCTATGATGTTCCTATAGCTGGTGACCTCTGAGCCAAAGCGTGAAGTGCTCTGTGTCTTGTGGGACCATGGCCAGAATGGATGTGGTCACTGGGCCACTGCAGGCTGCAAGACATTGGGCACCAGAGACGGCAGCACCACCTGCCGCTGTACCCACCTCAGCAGCCATGCAATCCTCATGGCCAGCTATGATGTGCAGGTGAGAGGCTACCTTCATCATCAATTGCTGCAAAACAGTTTTATGCAAATATTGCTGCTTAAGTGAAACAAATTTGTTACCTCACACTTCTGTGGGTCAGCAACCCAGCACAGGGGAGATAGGTTCCTTGCACATGGTCTTACAAGGCTGAAATAATTGCATTGGACAGGGCTGCAGTCTCACCTGGGACTCACGGCCCTCCTCCCAACTTCCTGGTTACAGGCAGAATACAGTTCCCTTCTCTTAGCAGCTTTCAGCAGGGGAAAACACTACTTTCCTAAGAACCACCCACATTTCTTCTCATATGACGATTGTAGGCCTTCTTCACCAGGCCTCTGCCCCTTGAAGTCAACAGCCAGGTGAGCACCCCAGTAAAGACAGGGAGGTGGGAATCCTACCATGGCCAAGTATCCACCCCTTAGCCCTCAGCTTCCCATCCACCCATTACCCCTCATCACACCTCCCCAGAGTCTCTCCCACTTCTTTGAAAAAGTCAAAAATCTACACAGGGATTTCAAGCCAATTGTGGCCAAGGACACCATCCAGGTAAGGGCAGGATCCAGGGGAAGCAGGGGAGACCTCACATACAGGGAGGGGGGAAGCTGTGGTCTGGGGGAAGGGGGACAGGCCCAAGCACAGTGGGGTCCTGCTCTGAGCTGGCCACTCTCCCAGGACAGGTGGAAGAGGACACTGGCAGCCACACACACTGTTGGATGTGCACGGGCACTGTCTGTCCACTTGCTCTCATCCTGGTCTTGGGGTGTGGACGTCTGTGGGGTCATTATTTTGACTATCACACCAATTACATAGATTGGCTTTCTCTTTCATGGAGCCATCAAAATATGCCTCATGTTCTAGATAATTGAATAGATTCACCACCCCCTCCCTCCACCACAGCCCCTAGGAATGATATTCACATTGAGGAAAAGAAACATCAACTTTTTGTCTAGAAAATAGGAAGCTATCAGATGGGGAAATTCAGGTGTTTACCATCTTGGGCACTGGACCGCTGTGTTGGTTCCCTGATGTCATTTATCCTCCAGTGTCTCCTTAAACTGGGCATCTCCAGGGTTTGAGTTGTTGGAGTATCTCCCTCTCATTTTGGAATCCCTTCCTTGGCTCATTTAATAAAACAAAACATTTGTCTTGTAATCAATTCTGAATAATTTTCTGAAGCACAGCATTCACAAGGCTCAAGTGAAGTTGCCCATGTAAAATAGTAGAAGTGTGCTGAGCTTCCACAGATGCAGGAATGAAAAACTCCCTGGGGACGGGGAAGATATGGAAAGAGAGAATTCAACACTCCTTCCTTTAATAGTAGGTGATGGGCAATAGATAACAATGGCAGCCTTTCCTTAATGTTCTTCCTGCTCTCGGTCAGAAGCCAACACAAACCCTGAAGTGGGGAGATCAGATCCATCTCTCTCTTTTTTTTTGGCAGAGAGGTACCAGGGATTGAACTCAGGGGCACTCAACCACTCACCCACATCCCACCCCCTACACTGCATTTTAATTAGAGACATGGTCTCACTGAGTTGCTTAGCGCCTCACTGTTGCTGAGAATGGCTTTCAGCTCATGACCTCCTGCCGCAGCCTCTCAAACTGCTGGGATTACAGGCATGGACCACCATAACTGGTTCAGATCCATCTTTTGAAAGATACATTTTTTGTGTGTTTTTGCAGCACATTTACCTGCTCTTATCTTCTGTAACTTAAGGGATAGGAAATGTAGGAAGATGAGACTTCTGAGAAAGACCAAAATCAGCAAAATTAAATCCAATGTAGCCTGTTGGTCAAGCCCTAAGAAATCCATCTGGCAAGACAATTTTGTGATTGAAATCTTCATTTGAAATGTGTGTGTGTGTGTGTGTGTGTGTGTGTGTGAGAGAGAGAGAGAGAGAGGAAGAAAGAAAGAGAGATTAAACCCCATAAGCATATATGATTATTATTTGCTGAATAAACATTTCAAAAACTAGGGAGCAGGATGGTGTCTAAGATCTGCCAGTGGTCATACCCCAGGCACAACAGGTTTAACAGATATAATTTTAAAATTCCCTGTGTATATTTGAGGTGTGCCACGTGAATATAGGATACATACAGAAAATAAAATGGTTACTGTAATAAGGAAAATTAACTTATCCATCATCTCATATTCCTTTTTTTTAAACCAAGCAGCTAAAATCTACTTATATGACAAATTTCTTCTTTCCTTTTTTAAACAGAACTTGTAAGTTATTTTTCTACAATCTTATATGTCATTTTTAAATAATTATCATTCCAGACTGATTAGAAAGACCATCTGAGCTACAGCCTCCTTCCCCATGGACAATCTGAACCGCCACTGGGTCATTTTTTAGCCATTAGGACGGGACAAAGACTCTGTGCTGTGTGTTTCAAGAAATCCATGGTGTTGGCCATGTGAAGGGATTCTTGGAGGACATGATCGACATTCAACTCCTGCAGAACTGAAATGTGTCCATGCCCGACCTGTTGCTGAGCAAACTCAACATCCAGATGCCATCTGCAGCCCAATTCCTCAGTTTCTTTGTTTAATATTCTTCTACTGCAGCCCCTCCTATGAGGCTTCTTCCATGCAAAAATTCTAGAAGCAAGAAAACCAGCCTGCCCCGATGCTCATATCAACAATATTTAAAAGGACTTGAAGGCGCTTTAAACTTTTTAACAAAAAAAAAGAAGAATAGAAAAAATAAAAGGTTTGTATGGAAATATTGTGGTATCTGCAAGGAAGTTGGCATGCCCTATGTGGGATTTGGACTTTTCAGGATGTGGAAGACTCCCAAGAATGCCATATTCCACTTAAATATTTCATAACGGTGAAGTCATGGTCAAATTACCAAGAAAATAGATCCCCAGATAATGTCATGACAGATGGAGTTAGTGAAATCAGGAGGAGGAGATATGACTGAGCAGACATGGAGATGGGCCTGAGTCACTTCCTGGGCAGTGAGTACAAACAGCACCTGCAGATATTTGCTAAGAAACTTACAAAAAGGCTATTTTTAAGTCAGGACTTATGTGACTCTGGTCCTTGCCTCTGCAAAGAAGAAAAAAATCCCTGATTGACATTTTGACTGGACTGAAGGCTGCATGGACACTGTGTGCCATGCCCAGGAGTGGGCAGGGGTTGACTTCCTTAAACCTTAGATCTATATAAACCCCTAGACAATAGCCACTCTTCAGTGTCCCTCTCTGGGACCCCTGCCTCTTGAGGAGCCCTGCTCTTTATTAGTCTGATAAATCCTGTTACTTTGCTCTCACTCTTGTGTCCATAGAAGTATATTCTTTAAATTTATGAGAGAAAGAACCCAACCCCACGCTCTGTGCTACATTGGTAAAAATACTGTTTTCATTCCAAAAATAATTTAAATCAGAATTTTTACTTTAAATAAAATTCATTAAATATGTTCATCCTCTCAATTTTCTAAGTAAAATGCAGATACATGTTTTTAAATATGTGGAATGATTATCTCTGGGTCATGAGTTTTAGAATGAATTTTTGCTTTTGACATTTTTTAAGCCTTCAGGCAATGGGATACATCACTTTTGCAATAGGAAATAGCCAATGCTGTCTCAAAGATCACCATGCTTCTGTTCACCACAACATCACAAAGCACTGGGTAAAAAAGAGGTTAGGAAATACACAGGCAGGTTAGGCATAAATACAATGATAGAATTGTTTCTTTGGAAGTCTTTAATTATACTGTTACAGTAATCAGTGAAAAGAACATAAAACATGGAAATCTTACATCTCCCACCAAACCCAAGTCTGTTTACTCCCCTGCTTGAAAAGGGCCCAATGAATCAAGGGCAGTTTGGGGGGTGAGGAAAAATCATTTACTGAGCTCACAGTGGGCTAGCGGCCTAAAAGACTGCCTTAACTCAGCAGACACTTGAGCTCCTTTCAATATTCAAGTGAGGGGGAAAGAAGGGGGTTAAGTTAGGAAATGACAGGTGACCAGACTTCTAGACATCTCTCCAATGGGCCCACGCTGGCCACCTGTTTATCATGGAGCTCCTGTAAATACTGAAAATGTCTTATCTTGGTATCATCAGCCTTGAAGGGGGAAGAAAGAGATGAGGGAGGATTCAGATAAATCAGATTTGTGCTGCTAGTTTGGGGAAAACATTCCTCAAAAGATGGACTCACCTACATGCAGAGTGGAGCAGAAACAGTCTCATCAGTGGTCAGGGCAGCAAAGGGGGTGGACACGATATGGAGGCAGAGATGCTGAGACAGTTCACAGCTGCACAGGCCCAGGAGAAGCGCTGTTGACAGAAGAGCTCAAGCCCCTCAAAGGCAGCACCAGCCACTATTACCACACAACGTGAATCAACCTCACTGACATGATATTGAGGGGTGCCACGTGAATACAGGATACATACAGTGGAAAAAACAACTGAAGAGGGCTCTGTATGGCTCAATTTCCATGAACAGGAAGTGAAAACTTATGGTGGTAGAACTCAGAGCAGTGGTGACCTCTGGGGACAGGGTTTACAGACTGGGGTGGAGTCCAAGGGAGACTTCTGCAGTGACGAAGTATTGACTTTTTGATGGGGTAGTAGTCAGTGTAGACACACATAAAACTCATCAAGGTTCACACTAAGATTTATGAACTTTGGTGTAAATCATCCCTCAAATAACAGTATTATAAAACATAAAAGAACACAGTGAGAAGACACACAAATGGAAACCATGCTGAGTCAGAGCACCATGAGAAAGTCACTCCCTGTCCCTCACCCGGTGGCCTCAAGTACACCCCTCAACTTACTGAACCTCAGCTTCCACATTTGATGGGGGTGAACACAGGACCCACCTCAAGGCATCGCTGAGGAGAATAAGAGCTGCAGCGCCTCCAGCAGAGCCTGCAGTCTATTAATAGCAAGCTCTAAGGGCAAGTGGCTGTCACAGGATGCAGGGCTCAATGGCCACCCTTAGGGGAAAATGGCCAGTTTATAAAAGTAATGGTTCACTGGAAATGCACAAAATGTGAAAAGCTTTCTTTAATTCCATTGCTTCAAAATATACACATGCACTTAAAAACTGATGTAACTATTCAGTTCTCCATCACCATGGTGGGGAGTACAACATACCTCTCTCAGTAAATGACTGATCAGAAATCAATATTTATAAGTGTGTATTTACACAAATAATATGCTTCATCCAGTGGGCTAATGTAGAACTTAATACATTGATTTCAACCACCATGAATTACTTATAAAAGCGGACACGCTGAATGGGTCAGTTAGGGATTTGAGGAAAAATAAACAAACACACACCCATTCTCTCATATTCTTTCCTCAAAAACAATGTCTTATGTTAGTAATAAATGCATTCTTTTCATGTAACAGGAAATAAACAGGCCAGGGCTGGTTTCACCTGCTGGATGTGAAAACATGAGACGCATGCTAACAAGTATTCTGAGAACAACCCAAATGTCTACACTTCCACAAACCCTCAGCTAACAGACGAGGGGCCACTGTAGGAGTGGAATGCTGACAAAGGCAAGCCACCTTTCCTGATGTTCTCCCTGCCACCATGGGTCATTTTGTGCACAGCAAGTGAGGAGCTGTGCCTGAAGGCTTTCTCACACTGATTGCATTGATAGGGTCTCCCCGAGGTGTGGGTTTTCACATGCACAGTGAGGTGTGAAGACTGGCCAAAGGCTCGCCCTCACTCATGGCATGCATAGGGCTTCTTGCCGCTGTGAGTCCTCACGTGTTTTCTGAGAGACAAGGGATCACTAAAGGCTCGTCCACACTCCTGGCACTGGTAGGGTTTCTCTCCTGTGTGAGTCCACATGTGACTCTTGAGGGTGGACAGACGACTCAAGACCTGACCGCAGGTTGCACACTCATACAGCATCTCCCCCATGTGGAATCTCTTGTGCACATTCAGGTGTAAGCTGGTCTCGAAGGGCTTCCCACACTGGCTCCACGTGAAGGGCTTCTCTCTAGTGTGAGTTCTCACAAGCTCTGGGGAGATGAGGGCTATTTGGAGGCTTTCCCACAGTCCTTGCATGCATAGGGCTTCTCTCCTGTGTGGTTTCTCTGGTGCAGAATTAGGTTGAAGTTCCTGGTGAAGGTTTTCCCACACTGACTGCATTCAAAGGGCTTCTCTCCAGTGTGAGTTCTCAGGTGTCTCCGCAGATTCGAGGAATACTTGAAGGCCTGTCCACATACTTGGCACTGGAAGAATTTCTCTGCAATATGAACTTCTTGTGCCTGAAACGGTCAGAGCTGTAGCGGAAGGACTTTTCACACTGGTCACATGCATAAGTCTTATCCATGCTGCGGATTTTTTCAGGTGTGATTAGGTGAGTGTTCTGGAAGAAAGATTTCCTGCTCTCTTGACATTCATGGGGGTCGTCTCCAGCAGAAATTGCCTGAAATATTCTTTCAATACTATTAAAGGGTTTCGCTGGCTCATTATAATCATAGAGATCTTCTCCAGGCTGTGGTTACTCCTCTTGGTTAAGAAAAATGTGAATACAAATATTTATCACACTCAGAGATCATCTTCCCCATGGAAGCTGAATTCAGAAGAAAGTGAGTCCTACATCTACTTAGAGTTCCCTCGAGAGGCACAGGGTGGGCACTCTCCACCAGAGCTCTTTTCATTACTTTTCTGGGGCATAGAAAGTAAGAGTAGCACAATACCATTATGAAATACTGTGCATTCTATGAAATACTTAAACTGCATGGAGTTAGTTGTCTACAGGAAGTCCACAGGAATTATGGAGTGAGAAGGCTAGAGGGGATAAACTAGAAAAGAATACTGTGCCAATGCAGAGAGCATTTATGATGTGCATAGGATTGTACTCATGCATTTGCATAAAAGTGTAAGAGCATGTGTGTATGCATAATATATAAAGAAAAGCTTTAAAATAGCCTAAGATTTTATAGAACAGAGAATGGCAGCATAGATTGAATTAGTACAAGTATATGCTTTTTTCTTTAAGGCATGAGATTATGGTTTTATTTCTGTCTTAAAAGTTTATTAAATAGCAGACATCAATTTATTCATTATGTTTTGGTTTTTGTTTCCTGTGGCAGGACTTGGTCTCAAGCCCAAAGCCTTGTGTATGCTAGGCAAGCTCTCTACAATTGAACTACAACTTTAGCCTAAATTGATACACAATACCTGTACATGTTAACAGGGTACAGTCTGAGAAACCAGTATACATATTCAAAATGTGGCTGGGCACAATTCACGAGCCACTTGTCAAGCAGAAACAAACTTTATTTTTAGAACACACGCCACACCACACGAGTTCTTCAGGAATTCCCTCACAGCTCAACTGCCACCACCGGCTTACCACAAGCCTCTCAACCTCCCCAACTCCTCCTGCTCTTGAGGCTGATTGGCTGGGTCACGTGGGCAGATCCAAAAAAAGTCCCCCAATGAGCAGCTCCTTGGTCTGAAATGGCAGGGAAACAGCCCAATGAAAATCACCACAGAGGAGCCAATCAGTTGGCAGCTAGAAGTTTGCTGGGGCTGCTGTGAGCCAATCATCACTTGGCAGCTGGAAGTTTGCTGGCAGCTGGAAGTTTATTTAACAGTTTATTTAAGGATAGCCAAACAGGAGTTTTGGATATCAGTTGTTATGGATTTGAGCAAATCATCTTCTTTTTGGTCTGTAGAAATCGCTTTAGTTAATCTTTCTGGAATCCAAATCGGCTGTTGTTCTCCCTGTGGAAACACACAAACAGACCCCCGACTCCAGATAATTACTGGGTCATGACCTTTCCATTGTCCTGTTAGAATATCCTTCCAAAGTACCTTGGGCTTATGTACATTTTTTGGACACATATGCCTTTCCGCAGCACTAAGCCCTGATGAATCCAAATTTTAAAAGTTTAGAGTAAAAAGAGTTATTTTAAGTTTATCTTTGGGAAATATATACCCCATTCTAGCAATGTGTTCTTATCTTTGTGTGCTAATAATACATCATCCATATAGTGAAATATTTGTAGTTCAGGATTTTGATTTCTAAGTGGTTGGATTACTTTGTTAACATAAATTTGACACATAGTTGGGCTGTTAGCCATCCCTTGAGGGAGTACATTCCATTCATATCTCTGATCAGGACCTTCATGATTCAGTGCAGGGATAGTAAATGCAAAACGTGGACTATCCTCAGGATGAATTGGAATTGAAAAAAAAACAATCTTTAATATCTATAATTAAAACATACCAGGTTTTTGGTAAAGCAGACAATTGGGGAATCCCTGATTGAGCAGGTCCCATAATAACCATCTCATTATTAATGGCTCTTAAATCTTGCAATAATCTCCATTTACCAGATTTCTTTTTGATGACAAAAATGGGAGTATTATGGGGAGATACAGAAGGTTGTATATGTCCTTCCACTAGTTGTTGTTTGACCAGGTCATGGGCTGCTTGTATCTTTTCTTTAGTCAGGGGCCACTGAGGAACCCATACTGGTCTTTCTGATTTCCAAGTAATTTTTATTGTCTCAGTGACCCCTTCTGAAAATCCAACCCATGTCTGTCTGTTCCTTGATCTATTTGTATTGGTGCTGCTATACCTTGTTCTTGTTCTTCTAATCTTTTTCCTTTCCTAAAACCTTGTCTAGCCATAATAGTGGGCGCATTTGGATTGATGTTATTTGTTAATGTTAGTCCTAATTGATCTAGGACATCTCATCCCCATAAATTTACAGGGAGATGATCCAATACATATGACTGTATAGTTCCTTCACATCCTTCAGGATCCTTCCAATCTAATACCATTGCACTTCTATGGGGATTAGTCGCCACTCCTAGGCCTCGAAGCATTTGAGTGGCTTGTTGTAATAGCCAATGTTTTGGCCATTCTTGACGAGAGATGATGCTAAGGTCTGCACCTGTATCCAGTAGCCCATTAAATTCATGTCTTTGAATATTTAGTTTTAGCATGGGGCGAGAATCTAAATTTAAAGACAGCATAGCCCAATCTACACCTGTGGAGTCTAATCCCTTGGAACCTCTTTCTACAGTACGACTGGAAAATTTATCATGTAGGCTGGGTATTATTAGTAACTGTGCTATTCTATCCCCTGGTGAAATTACTGATATACCCTTTGAATAACTGGCTATAATTTTTGTTTCACCTTCATAATCAGGATAAATTACCCCAGGACTTATCATAAGTCCTTTTAGAGTAGAAGAGCTGCGTCCCAATAATAAACCTACTGTTCCTTTGGGAAGAGGTCCCTTTACCCCTGTGGGAATGATTTGAATTCCTATCTGTGGAGTTAGTACTGTTCTGGCGGAGGTGCAGATGTCCAATCCTGTGCTTCTTCTGGTTTGTCTACTGAGGGATTTAATGGACAATGTGTCCTGGGGCACTATCCTGATGGGGTTGCTGGGTTCCTCCAGTGCTCTGTATACTTGTGGTCTTGGGCCCCGGAGCATTGGGCCCCCTGTCCATTTTTTGGCAATGGAGCCCGATGCCTTTCTCCACAATATCGTGGATAGACACTTGGTCCTTGTTTGTTTTTTGATAATGGAGTACCCTCTATGGTGGTTTGAGAATGGCATTCATTAGCCCAATATCTCCCTCTAAGGCATCTTGGGAAAATACCCGGTATTCTACTCCTTTAATACCTAGTTTTATTAAACCCTCCTCCTATGGGGCAATTCCTTTTAAAATGTCCTGTTTGTTCACAATTGTAGCATGTTTTTGGCCTGGCATCTAAAGCCTGTTGTACTGCAGCTGCCAAGACTTGCCCTTGTTCATTAATGTCTCTACATTAAATTTAATATATGTGTTTAAATCTTCCTGTTTCCATGGTCTAATGACTTCTCTGCACCAAAGATTCGCTTGCTCATAAGCCAGTTGTTTTATAAATGGCATTGCTTGTTCTGTATTCCCAAAAATTCTGGTAGCTGTTTGAATAATCCTATCTACAAATTCATGTAAGGTTCATTAGTTCCTTGTATTACCTTAGATATTTGACCTTGTAAACCTCCATGTCCTTGTAAAGTCTTCCATGCCCTAACCGCATCTACAGCAATTTGTAAGTATGCGTCAGGATCATATGCAATTTGTTGCTGCTGATCCTCATAAGGTCCCTTTCCTAACAACATATCTAGATTTCTCTGAGGATAACCGGCTGCTGCATTTCTCCTAGCTGACTCCTTGCAAAATTCCTCATTGGTAACCTTCCATTACAGGTATTGTCCTCCATTTAGCACAGCTTTACACATATTAGCCCAATCTTCTTGCATCACGTTCAAGTTGGTAATGGATTCGACCATGCTTACAGTGAAGGGTGCTTGAGGACCATAGGTTGTTACAGCCTCTTTTAGCTGCTTCACTTTTTTGAAATCTAAAGCATGGTGAATTTGCTGCCCTCCTGCCTGCTCAAATACAGGGCATGTTAATATTTAAGGTCTTGTCTCAGGATCCCATCTATCAACTTCAGGGGTTGGGGGCCTCCCAGCATATGGAGATGGTGCTGTTGGTTGGACACTTACGTCCTCTGGTAAAAGAAAGGTGTTCTTGGCTGGGTCGCGTGGGCGGAGCAAAAAAAAGTCCCCCAATAAGCAGCTTCGTGGTCTGAAAAGGCGGGAAACAGCTCAATGAACATCACTGTAGAGGAGCCAATCAGTTGGCAGCTAGAAGTTTGCTGGGGCCGCTGTGAGCCAATCATCAGCTGACAGCTGGAAGTTTGCTGGGACCCCTTTGGATGTGGCTCTCAACAACAATACCTGTACATGTTAACAGGGTACAGTCTGAGAAATCAGTATACATATTCAAAATGCAAAGTTCAAATCAGAATAATCAGCATTTCTTTCTCCATCAATATTTATCAATTTTCAGTGCTGGGAAACTCTTAATTTCTCTCTTCTAATTCTTTATAAGAATTAGTTATTAAAATATGCTCTATTGTTTTGAAGTAATTTTATGTTTTTCCCATAAATATAAAATTATGGCTATAAAAATACAGAATATGATGAGCTACAGTCATTATGCTGTGAACATCAGGATTTATGGCTCTTCTGTAAGTGTGTGTTGGTGGCCACCAATAACCTCCTCCTGACTCTCCTCCACAATTCCTCTCCTCTAATGAGCACACATTCTACTTTTCACTATTTAAATTGTCAATTTTATCATTCTTATTTATATATACTCATTGTGCATATTAATGGGACTCATGTCATTTTTCAATACAAGCAAAGAGCTCACACTGATTGAAACAAAATTGAATGAAAATCTAAAAGAAAAGTTATAAAATATTAATGATTTAATAATATCCACTGAGTTCCTAACTCAGGAATAAACTGCCAAAAACTCATAAATATTAAAATATGAAGGAAATCCTCTACAATGCACAGTGGTAACAATACTGAAATTCTGAATTGGTTTTATATAAAGGTAAGCGTATTCTAATACACACAATATAGATGGGACGAGCTTTAATCAAATGGGAAGGAAGCTCGAATGCCTTCCCAGGGAGGGCTAAAGCCAACGCCTCTCTGAGAAATGTACCTGATCACAAAAAGCTAAGGGTCACAATAAGCAACAACACAAATGTGAAAACAAGTTGGAAAATACACATAAAACACAACCCATCAGCACCAGAGATGCACAAGAACTGTGAAGCAAGAACTCACAAGTAAAAAATACCAATTGCTGAGATCTTTCAGAAATAAAGTGGGAACATAATTCAAGTGACAGATTGGACTACACAAAGTTCATAAATTTTCACACATTCCAAACAAATATCTCTATACACACCTGAAACAAATAAACTAAAAAGCAAACAGGGAGTTTGGGGTGGGGCACTCCAATACTTTATAAGAATGCATAACAAAATTGGAAGAATGCACCTGCATCTCCAGGGAGACAGTTTGAAATGCAGAGTAACTGGCTACCAACCCACAAAAATATGCAGCCTCACAGATATTGCAAAGTAAGGCTCTTAGGCATATCTGTACTCAGGTGTGACATATTGCTTTTCCATGTGAATATCAAAAGGAGAGACACTACTATCAGAAGTGTGTCCATGAACTTCCATTGCATGATAATGCTTGCAAGATCCTTAATATGAATCATTGCCAACAATACACAAACATAATCAAATATTTCTCACTGGAAGCAAACACATTTTTTAAAATCCCTAATCTAACTTCTTGACCCACCACAGTTGAAGCCTGTTCCTCTACTCCCTTCATTGCAAAGATTCTTGGGTCTCTGTTCTTTCTCTGGAAGCTCTGGATGCCTCCCTCCCATCTTCTCTTCAGCCTCTTTTAGCAGGGCTCTCTGCGTTAGTGCAACATTCACTGCTAAGTGTTATGAATCAATGCATCCACTGAATGAATCATCCATCAGGACAGCAAGCAGCCACAGCAGCCCTGCTCTGGGCTAGCTCAGCCTGGCTCTCCCCTCACCTCAGCTAAAGAGTCTTGGGTTTGGTTCTCTCTGCTGCTTTCCTGCAGTGTCCACTGAGCTCCCAGACCCACCTGGAGAGACCAGCTCTGAGAGGAAAGTCTCTCTGTGGAAGATCAAGGTCCTGCCTGGGTGGGCTTGATGGTGACTGAAGCTCTGTCCCCAGAAAACACAGCAGGAAGGAGTTGAGTGCTGGGCTCCTGGGCAGACTGAAGACCTCAAAGACACCTCCACGACCTGTCCAGCACAGGGCTATGCACTGAGGGACCACATCAGAGCAGAGAGCCACAGCTCCCTATATCTGCTCATTAGCTCATTTCACTCTTATTCCCCTGAAGGACACTGGCCTGGAAAGACAGGAAATTCTTCCTGCTGATTCTCTGTTCCCAGGAGACCCATTTATAGCCCAGGGAACCTAGTTTTCATTGCTCCTCCATGGACCCACCTGCCTTCCAGAGATCTGCCTCCTGGCACCTCATCACTGCTTTGACTGAAAGTGTTTTCTGAGTCTCATGCTGAGGAGCTCATCTTTGTTGGGAGTCACCCCAGCTCCAAAGACTAACTTCCCCATCCCCCAAGAAAGCTGTCCAATGGTGAGCCCTGCTGGCTCACATGATCCTTACCCACCAATCAGACTAGCCATGCTGGCTCACATGATCCTTACCCACCAATCAGACTAGCCCTGCTGGCTCACATGATCCTTACCCACCAATCAGACAAGCCCTGCTGGTTCACATGATCCTTACCCACCAATCAGATTAGCCCTGCTGGCTCACATGTTCCTTACCCACCAATCAGAAAGGACCCCATGCCAACTGTCAAACCCTTCAGCCATTAAACTGTCATAACTGTCAAACCACCCCCGGCTCTATAAATATGCAGAGCTGTTCCTCAATAAACAGGCATTTTCTCCCACAACGAGCCTTGTTCGGTCTTTCACAGGTAATGCATCTGCCTTTTCATAGGTGGAAACAAAAAAAAGAAAGATGAACTGCAAGTAGAAGAGGGATTGCTAGGCACCTGGGAAGGCTGGGAGCAGGTAGAGGAATGGATGGACATGAACAGTGGACAATGTTTGCATGGGTGGAAATATCACAGTGAATCCCATTAATTTAGACAATTTGTATGTGTGTATAATAATATTAAAATAGATGTTTCATGTTCTCATCACATAAAGTGATGCATTGGTGAAATAATGAAATTGTTAATTAACTAGACTGAGATTTTGTATCATGTATACATGCATCAAAGCTTCACATTGTGCCCCACAAACACACATAATTGTTTCAATTAAAAATTAATAAAAAATTTAAAATAATGATAGTAAAAAATGGACAGAACTTTAACATGAACTGAAGCAAGATATGTGTGACGGTATAAACATGGAAACATTTGGTTTTATCAAATACCTCATCTGGTTCTGTCCTGTTTCCCCCATTACCTCACATTCAACAGCACCCTAGAGAGTCTGTCCTATCAAGTAAGTACAAAGTCTAATTATTTAACTGACTGAAAAATATTTTATGCTATGGCTTAACATTTACACTTCTGACGGTCTATGATATCATTCTTCATAAAACCACTATAATATAATCAATCTACAATGATTTTTACAAAGGTATTTGGGGGTTGGATATTTAAAACTGTGGTTCTGGACTTGGTTTATTTTGGTACTCTGGGGGACACTGGGAAATGGCTGGAGATGGCCTTGACAGAGACACCAGGAGGGGTGACCTGCTAACATCCCACCAGGCAGAGGACAGCACAGCAATGAGGCCAGGAAGTCAATGGTCCCTTGACTCAGAAAGCTGGGTTGGGATCACCTGCACTTTGGGTACTGAAAGCTGCATTTAGATATTTTTCCCAGGTACCATAATTCTTCCCATTTCCAGAAAAATTAGAGCATCCCTTTTCCCACCTGTTGAAAACTTCCAAGCCCATCAATCTGATAGCTCTTCATGTTTTTCCCATGTAAATGGGATTGCTTGAGATTTACAGTGTTGTCCTTCCAGCATTACTGGTTTTCAGTAAATATTTATATGCCCAATCACCATTTCAGTCTATTTTAATTCTAGTCTATTATTTACAGTAAACATTCCAAATGAGCATTGTAGATGATTATTTCTTAATTAATTTTTCTTAATTTTATTTTGGCAATAAAAACTTTAAAATTTTATTCAGATAAATGTGTCTGTCTTCATACTTCTAAGTTTCTTGCCTTATTTAAGATAAATCTCCTACCCATAGATTTTGTATATATATTCTTCCGGGATGTTCATCTGAAATGTATTAGTTACATTTACACCAAATTCTTTAACTCCTCTGATTTTTTGGTAAGATACGAGAGCTAGAGGACCATCTTAATTTTCCTCCAGATACACAGTGTTATGTTTAGATAACCCAAAATTTCATTTGTGGAACAATGCAAGAAAGTATAGAGGTGAATTGATTGGTGTTATGAGATCTTCCAGCCAATCAGTGAATTAATCTCCTGAAAGAGATTAACTGAGTGGTGACTGTAGGCAGGTGGGGTGTGGCTGCAGGAGGTGGGTCCCTGGGGGCGTGCCTTTGGGATTCATATTTTGTCCTTGTTGAGTGGAGTGCTCTCTTCTTCCTGATCATCACGTCCTAGCCTGTTTTCCTCCATCACACTCCTTTGTCTGACATTCTGCCTCACATCAAGTCCCAAACATTGGAGCTGTCCATCTTCAGGGTGACACGTATGAAACCATGAGTCCCTAAATAAACATTTCTTCCTTAAAATTTTTCTTGTCAGTACCTTTGGTCACATAGTTAAAACTAAAAAGCTGACTAAAGCAGACAACTTACACCAGCTTTTATTTAACTTTTCAGGCTTTTCCAACTACATTCAAATATAATCTTGTCATTTAAAAAATTTACATTTATGCTGAAACATAATTCCTGATTCATTCAACCAAATAATTCTAGGAATATATTATTCTAGAATAATATATATATTTACAGATAAACCTACTTAAAGATGTACCAATTTAATTAAATTTTGCTATTTTATATTTTTTATTTATTTATTTATTTTTCATCTTCCATACATTTGATTCAAATGAGTTATGCATTTCCATTTTTACCCCAAATACAGATTGCAGAATCACATCAGTTATACATTCACAATGTTTACATAATACCATATTAGTAACTGTTGTATTCTGCTGACTTTCCTATCCCCTACTATCCCCCCTCCCCTCCCCTCTCATCTTCCCTCTCTACCTCATCTGTTGTTGTTCCGTTCTCTCCCTTCCCCCCCTTTCCCCTCACAACCTTGTATATGTGATTTCGTATAAAAATGAGGGTTTCCTTCTGTTTCCATGCAATTTCCCTTCTCTCTCCCTTTCCCTCCCATCACTCGTCTATGTTAATATTTTCCTCATGCTCTTTCCCTCTGTTCAGTTCTTAGTTTCTCTCCTTAAATCAAAGAAGACATTTGGCATTTGTTTTTTAAGGATTGGCTAGCTTCACTTAGCATAATCTGCTCTAATGCCATCCATTTCCCTGCAAATTCAATGATTTTGTCATTTTTTAGTGCTGCATAATACTCCATTGTGTATAGATGCCACATTTTTTTTATCCATTCATCTATTGAAGGGCATCTAGGTTGGTTCCACAGTCTAGCTATTGTGAATTGTGCTGCTATGAACATCGATGTGGCAGTATCCCTATAGCATGCTCTTTTAAGGTCATCAGGGAATAGTCCGAGGAGGGCGATAGCTGGGTCAAATGGTGGTTCCATTCCCAGCTTTCCCAGGAATCTCCATACTGCTTTCCATATTGGCCGCACCATTTTGCAGTCCCACCAGGAATGTACAAGTGTACCCTTTTCCCCACATCCTCACCAGCACTTATTGTTGTTTGACTTCATAATGGCTGCCAATCTTACTGGAGTGAGATGGTATCTTAGGGTGGTTTTGGTTTGCATTTCTCTGACTGCTAGAGAAGGTGAGCATTTTTCATGTACTTATTAATTGACTGTATGTCTTCTTCTGAGAAGTGTCTGTTCAGGTCCTTGGCCCATTTGTTGATTGGGTTCTTTGTTATCTTATTGTTTAATTTTTTGAGTTCTTTGTATATTCTGGAAATTAGGGCTGTATCTGAAGTGTGAGAAGTAAAGATTTGTTCCCAGGATATAGGCTCCCTATTTACTTCCCTTATTGTTTCTCTTGCTGAGAAAAAACTTTTTAGTTTAAGTAAGTCCCATTTGTTTATTCTTGTTATTAACTCTTGGGCTATGGGCGTCCTATTAAGGAATTTGGAGCCTGACCCCACAATATGTAGATCGGAGCCAACTTTTTCTTCTATCAGGTGCAGGGTCTCTGCTTTGATATGAAGCTCCTTGATCCATTTTGAGTTAACTTTTGTGCATGGCGAGAGAAAGGGATTCAGTTTCATTTTGTTGCATATGAATTTCCAATTTTCCCAGCACCATTTGTTGAAGATGCTATCCTTCCTCCATTGCATGTTTTTAGCCCCTTTATCAAATATAAGAAAGTTGTAATTTTGTGGATTGGTTTCTGTGTCCTGTATTCTGTACCATTGATCCACCTGCCTGTTTTGGTACCAGTACCACGCTGTTTTTGTTACTATTGCTTTGTAGTACAGTTTGAACTCTGGTATCGATATACCTCCAGATTCACACTTCCTGCTTAGTATTATTTTTGCTATTCTGGGTCTTTTGTTATTCCATATGAATTTCATGATTGCTTTATCTATTTCTACAAGAAATGCCTTTGGGATTTTGATTGGCATCGCATTAAACCTGTAGAGAAGTTTGGGTAATATCGCCATTTTGATAATGTTAGTTCTGCCTATCCATGAACAGGGTACATTTTTCCATCTTCTAAGATCTTCTTCTATCTCTCTCTTTAGGGTTCTGTAGTTTTCATTGTATAAATCTTTCACCTCTTTTGTTAGGTTGATTCCCAAGTATCTTATTTTCTTTGAGGATATTTTGAATGGGATGGTTTTCCTCATTTCCATTTCAGAAGTTTTGTTGCTGATATACAGGAATGCCTTTGATTTATGTGTGTTGATTTTATATCCTGCCACTTTGCTGAATTCATTTATTAACTCTAGCAGTTTCTTTGTAGACCCTTTTGGGTTTGTTAAGTATATTATCATGTCATCCGCAAATAGCGATAATTTAAGTTCTTCTTTTCCTATTTTTATGCCTTTAATTTCTTTTGTCTGTCTAATTGCTCTGGCTAGTATTTCAAGTACTAAGTTGAATAGAAGTGGTGAAAGAGGGTATCCCTGTCTAGTTCCAGATTTTAGAGGGAATGCCTTCAGTTTTTCTCCATTTAGAATGATGTTAGCCTGAGGCTTAGCATATATAGCTTTTACAATGTTGAGGTAAGTTCCTGTTATCCCTAGTTTTTCTAGTGTTTTGAACATAAAGGGATGCTGTACTTTGTCAAATGCTTTTTCTGCATCTATCGAGATGATCATATGGTTCTTATCTTTAAGTCTATTGATGTGGTGAATAACATTTATTGATTTCCGTATATTGAACCAGCCTTGCATCCCAGGGATGAATCTTACTTGATCTTGGTGCACAATTTTTTTGATATTCTTTTGCATTCGATTCGCCAGGATTTTATTGAGAATTTTTGCATCTAAGTTCATTAGAGATATTGGTCTATAGTTTTCTTTCTTTGAAGTGTCTTTGTCTGGTTTTGGGATCAGGGTTATGTTGGCCTCATAGAATGAATTTGGAAGAGCTCCTTCTTTTTCTATTTCTTGAAATAGCTTGAAAAGTATTGGTATTAATTCTTCTTTGAAGGTTTTGTAAAATTCTGCTGTATACCCATCCAGTCCTGGGCTTTTCTTAGTTGGTAGTCTTTTGATGGTCTCTTCAATTTCTTCTTTTGTTATTGGTCTGTTTAAATCGTGTGTGTCTTCCTGACTCAATCTGGGCAGATCATATGACTTAAGAAATTTGTCGATATCTTCACTATCTTCTATTTTATTGGAATATAGAGTTTCAAAATACTTTTTAATTATCTTCTGTATTTCTGTAGTGTCTGTTGTGATATTGCCTTTTTCATCCCGTATGTTAGTAATTTGCGTTCTCTCTCTTCTTCTCTTCGTTAGCGTGGCTAAGGGTCTGTCGATCTTATTTATTTTTTCAAAGAACCAACTTTTAGTTTTATCAATTTTTTCAATGGTTTTTTTTGCTTCAATTTCGTTGATTTCTGCTCTGATTTTAATTATTTCTTGTCTTCTGCTATATTTGCTGTTGTTTTGCTCTTTCTTTTCTAAGGTTTTAAGATGTAGTGTGAGTTCATTTATTTGTTGGTTTTTTCTTTTTTTGAGGAATGAACTCCAGGAAATGAATTTCCCTCTTAAAACTGCTTTCATTGTGTCCCATAGATTCCGGTATGTTGTGTCTGTATTGTCGTTTATCTCTAGGAATTTTTTGATTTCCTCCTTTATATCTTCTGTAACCCATTGATCATTCAGTAACATATTGTTCATTTTCCAGGTGATGCAGGATTTTTCCTTCCTTCTTTTATCATTGATTTCCAGTTTCATTCCATTATGGTCAGATATGGTGCATGGTATTATCTCCACACCTTTATATTTACTGAGAGTCGCCCTATGGCATAATATATGGTCTATCTTTGAGTAGGATCCATGTGCTGCTGAGAAGAATGTGTATCCACTTGATGATGGTTGATATATTCTATATATGTGGGTTAAGTCTAGGTTATTGATTACTTTATTGAGTTTTATAGTTTCTTTGTTCAGCTTTTGTCTAGAGGATCTGTCCAATGGTGAGAGTGGTGTGTTGAAGTCCCCCATAATTATTGTGTTGTGGTATATTTGACTCTTGAACTTGAGGAGAGTTTGTTTTATGAACATTGTAGCACCATTGTTTGGTGCGTATAAATTGATAATTGTTATGTCTTGATGTTGGATGGTTCCTTTTAACAGTATATAGTGTCCTTCTTTATCCCTTTTGATTACCTTAGGTTTGAAGTTGACTTTATTCGATATGAGAATGGCCACTCCTGCTTGCTTCCGATGGCCATGTGAGTGGTATGATTTTTCCCAACCTTTCACCTTCAGTCTGTGAATGTCTTTTCCTATCATATGAGTCTCCTGAAGGCAGCATATTGTTGGATTTGTTTTTTTAATCCAGGTTACTAGCCTATGTCTCTTGATTGGTGAATTTAAGCCATTAACATTTAAGGTTACAATTGAAATATGGTTTGTACTTCCAGTCATGTTTATTTATTTATTTATTTTAGATTGGCTAGTTTTCCCTCTTTGGTTATTTTTCTTCCCCTTTACTGAGATACCTCCCACTGTTAGTTTTGGGCGCTATTTTTCAGTTTCTCTTCTTGTAATATTTTGCTCAAAATGCTTTGCAGTGCTGGTTTTCTGGCTGTGAATTCTTTTAGCTTTTGTTTATCGTGAAATATTTTAATTTCATTGTCAAATCTGAAGCTTAGTTTTGCTGGATACAGTATTCTTGGTTGGAATCCATTATTTTTCAGTGTTTGAAATACGTTGTTCCAGGATCTTCTCGCTATCAAAGTCTGTGATGAAAAATCAGTCGTTAACATAATTAGTTTACCCCTAAATGTAATCTGCCTCCTTTCTCTCGTAGGTTTTAGTATTCTCTCCTTGTCCTGTATGTTAGCTATCTTCATGATTATGTGTCTTGGACTTGGTCTATTATGGTTTTGGATGTTTGGGGTCCTGTAAGCTTCCAGGATTTAGCAATGCATTCCATCTTTCATCTCTGGGAAGTTTTCTAGTATTATCTCCCTTAGTAAGCCATCCATTCCTTTGGACTGATTCTCTGTGCCTTCTGCTATCCCAATGACTCTCAAATTTGGTCTTTTGATAAGATCCCATATCTCTTGGATAGATTGCTCGTGAGATTTCAGCATCTTTTCTGTGTTAACTATATTCTTTTCAAGTTGATAAACTTTGTCTTCATTATCTGATGTTCTGACTTCTACTTGATCTAGTCTGTTTGTAATATTCTCATTAGCGCTTTTAATCTGATTTACGGTTTCTTCATTTCTATGATTACAACTTGATTTTTTTTAACACCTCTATCTCCTGATAAAGCTCATTCTTTACTGATTGAATTTGGGTGGTTAGTTCCTCTTCAAAATATACTTTCAATGCTTGGATTTGCTGTCTCATGTCTTCTCTAATATTCCGTTCCATCTGAATTAGGTATGCCTTGATTTCTTTCCCTGTCCATGTTTCTGTTTCTGCTATGTCCTCCTATATATTTAGATTGTCCTGCATTGTTTGTAACCCTTTTTTCCCTTGTTTTTTCATATTGTTCACGTTGCTTTCCAGCTCTATTTGACTGCTTTGTAACTGCTTTCTCCTATACATTTGTTTTGGCTTTGTATATCTCTGTTGTCTCTCTTTTGTGTTGGGAGATTATGCCTAGAAATGTTGTGCTTTGTTGTGCTTTAAAGCAGATTCATTCAATTCATATAAGGCTTCTAGGTTCTGTATGCATATAATGATTTGCTGTTTGTTCTTAGGTCTATATGTTTAGGTTGGGTGCTCTGGTGGTACGATGGTTAGTATGTCTTGGCTACTTTAGAATATTGCTCCACTGAAGGTGGATACTACCAGGCAATTGGATCAGGGTGTTGTTAGTAGCTAGGTATTTGGGAGTCTTATAGACAGCCTCGAGATATTCACCTATTTGCATTTAGACAATTACACGCAATGGAAGATGTAATGCTTGGGATGAGAGTTGGGGGGTAGGGGAATGAAGGTGCTGTTAAAAAGAAAAAAGGATGGAGGGAGAGATAGATTAGAGGGGAATGAAAAGAACAAAAAACCTTGAAATGGAATAGAAAGAGAGAAGGAGTAGGGGGGAAAGGATCAGGGAGAGAATAAGGAGAGAGAAAAAAAAATATCGGCAGCAGCAACCACAACAACAACAACAAAAAAAAAAAAATTAAAGTCTTGGAGATCCACCTTCTTCTCTTCCAGTAGGCGGAGCTGTGCCCTCCAAGCGGAGCGTCTGCTCTCTACCTGCCGAGAGCTATCTCTGTAGGGCGTCTCCTGGGAGTCTCTCAGACTTGTCAGTCCAGAGCCATTTCACTTCTCCAGCTCTTAACCCCCTTCCTCCTGCCAGCCTCCCAGCCAGGTCCTGTTCCCCAGAAGTGATTCTCCAGAGGTCTAGTTACACTTGCAGCCCCACCGTGTGTCCCTTTTAAGCCCCAGTGCTGTGGTAAACTGGCGGCTAAGACCCTGATGGTCACCGCTGGTGATATGGGGGCCTTGGGGTCTGGGATCCCCTCTGCTTCCCTACGGACACGACCCCTGAGAAGTCAATGAAGTTTCCTGGCTGCCTGTATCAGTATGGGAAGTCACGCACCTGCTAAAGTGGATTCTGCTGGGAAGGAATTCCGCCGGCCGAACTCCGATGACGTCACCTCTCTGCTATGGCGGGCCCCAGGCTCCTTGCCACAGTGTCCGAGGGGAGGGGTGGAACTGGTCCGGCCCGGTTCGCCTCAGCTCCTGACTCGTGGGGGTTTAGCTAAAGACTTCTTCCTGCCATGCTGTGTCTCGGCATCTAGCAGGACCCAGTCACTATGGCTGCGGGCGGGTGGACAGATCTGCAGCTGTGCCCGCGGTGCGCGGACTGTGGAAGGTGAATCTGGAACTCCGCGTCTAGTGGCAGGGTCCCGCTCGTCCGGGTCACACAGACGCTTTAAAAAAATCCTAGTAGCTCCCGGGCAGTCTCTCTTCAATGGAATTTTGCTAGGAGAATCTCCGTTGGTAGGATCCAAGAGTTATCCTTGCGACTTTATGACCCCATCACTGGGAGTGCATTGAAAGTGCAGCCTCTCTGCCCGCCGCCATGTTGGATCTCTATTTTATATTTTTTACTTTAATAATTCTTTCAATTTTGTTTGTTACACTTATTTTGACACTAAAGTATTCAACCTGGTCCTACTGCCTTGCATTTATTTGTATTCCAAAATTTCTTCCTTCAAAATGAACCCTATTATGATGTATAACTATAATACACTAACAAAAATATTAAAAACTTCTCCCATTCTATAAACTTTTTAAAATAATGCACATTTATCCACATATCATTGTGAAAGCATAAAGGTGAAAATAGCAGATGAAAGTCCCTGCTCATTTGTCCCTTGCATTACAATGGCACAGAGTATAGCCAAATAAATGTGTGTGGCATCGCATCCTCAGGGATATACCATATGGAGAGTGTCATGTGTGTGAAAGGTTGTACTCATCACAGCAGGAGCATAATTTTGTAGAGTATGAGGACGGGGCCTTCCATGTTGGACTAAGTCAGGAACCAGGACCAGGACGAGCCATCTGGTGTGTCAGAGAGAGGGCATCATAGAAGCAGAGAGCAGAACAGTGGTTACAGAAGCTGGGAGGACATGGTGGAGAGAGAGGAGGGCCCATGGGTACAGCCTGGAGCAGTAACTTCCCATGTCGTGGTAACTGTGGTGGACAACACTTGTGGGTTTCAAAGCAGCTGGTGGAGAGGCTTTGTGACTGTTCCCACATGAAGAAACCATGGAAGTTCTAGGTGCTGGATACCCACACAACCCTGACCTGATGGTTACACAGTGTGAATGTATATTGTCATGTCACATTGTACCCCAAATATGAACAATCATGATGCGTCAGTGGTAAACTTTAGAACAATTAAAAAGAAAGACTAAGACCCAAGAAAAGAGCTGAGGGAAAGACGAAGGCCCTCCTCACCTGCCATCCAGTCCTGTGGAGACCAGTGGGGAAATCAATGGGGGTGAGCACATGAAAGGCCATTCTGTCTCACAAAACAGGGCAAATATCATTTGTGGTTCTTGGTGTATTTCCTTTGGTGAGTTGTTGATTTAGTCTCTAGGTAACAGTTTCTTCTATTTAGACGTTTGACGTATGTGCTTTTCAACACTCTGATGTTATCCTTACATGTTCTCTTGGCTAATGTGATTTTGATCTCTTGTTTTTGCTGGGCATCAAGGGGATAGAATGGGACTGGGAATGCCACTAGACAAATGGAAAATGTTCCTTCCTTACAGTCTCCTGGGGACCTCCTGAGTTTATTAGCTCTGTCTCTTCCAGGTCCTCTTATCACCCCCCTCTGTTCATTCAGCATATTTTTTATTGTTTCTTTTAACACAGGGCAGACAAAGACCATAGAAAAAGGGAACTACGATGTAACCTGTTTTGAAAAACTGACAGCCCGAGTCTCTGATGACCAATTCTACATCCTTTCAGGCAAGTTAATCTGATATTAGTAGCTCGAATCCATTTCTTTCTTATGGTGTGGCTGGGAGTGAGAAGAGCCTTGTGTTATCACTCGTGCTGTGCGTACAGGGCTGTGTGTGTTGGGTGGGTGTGTGTACCTTTAGCAATGAGAGCAGGTTTCAGAGGAGGGGTACCTGGGCACAGTATACAGACTCTCCCCAAGGTTTGATGGTTCTACCTGTCATTTCTCCACTTTTCAATGGTATAAAGCAATGTGCATTCTGAAGAAACTGTGCATTGAATTTCAAACTTAGGTTCTTTTCCAGGCTGGTGTTAGGCTGTATGATACCCTCATGATGCTGAGAACAGACAGCATGTGCCCTGCCAGTTCTACATTGCAAGGGCTTGCAAGGGCTCAGAACTGCACTGAGGCTACAGGTACTGTGTTGCCCAGCTGGATGTTCATGAGGTTACAGGCAGTCAAGACAAGTTCAATTTACAATATTCTTTACTTGTTCTAGGTTTATTAGGCCATAATACAAATTATGGAATAAAAAATCATGGAATATTGTTTGTATTCCTAATGGGGATTCATTATCCAGAGCCCAGAGCAACGTTTATCATCTAAAGTTTTATGCAATTTAAATTTTTTCTTATATCTTTCTATATCATAAGATTTTAGGTTATACTGCATGTTATTCAAATGTCACCAGAAACTAAAATTCTAAACACTGAATGCCACAGAAAACTCTAGAAAGTCAAAAACTTCTAAATGTACAAGATTTTATAAACAGAATCTGAAAAGCATGGCATTATTTTTCATTTTTATTTCAATCATAGTCTTCACTGAATTCAAAACCAAACTAAATATATACCCCTCCAACCAAAGGAAGGCTGAAAAAAAATGGCACTTGAAAAACAGAAAGAGAATGTCACCTCCTGCACAGAAATAAAGGTGTTGAAACAAATAAAAAGATTTTAGGGATGCTTGTCTTTTTTTGCATTGCTTGCACGTTGTCTAGACAGCCCCAGGAACTGGGTTTATACTGAAGTTGGTTCTGTAAAGGCATAAAGAAATTTGTTATTGTAGAATACATGATCTCTTGGGAAAAGCTGAGAATGGGAAATCATAAATGTTGGGGTATTTCCTAAAGGGGAGAAGATTCATATAGGAAACACAAAAATAGTTTTTTGGCTGTAACATAAATGAGACCATTTCTGAAAGGTTAGTCATGCATGTCTGATTATTGTTGTTGTTGTCTCTCTCTCTCTCTCTCTCTCTCTCTCTCTCTCTCTCTCTCTCTCTCTCTCGTCAGATGGACCACATGGAATAAGGGAATGGTACACACATTTCAGAATTCCATCTTCTGGGATTTTCAGAGCAACCTGGATGGCAACCCTTCCCCTTTGGGCTGTTCCTCTACATGTACCTGATCACTGTGTGTGGAAACCTGCTCATTATCCTGGTCATCACCTCAGTCTCCCACCTGCACACACCCATATACTCCTTCCTCAGCAACCTGTCTTTTTCTGACATCTGTATCACCTCCACCACTGTCCCCAAGATGCTGGTGAACATGCAGACACAGAGCAAGGCCATAAGCTTTGAAGGCTGCATCATGCAAAAGCACTTTTTCATAGTCTACCAGTTTGTGAAATTTCCTCCTGGCTGTGATGGCCTATGACCGCTTTGTGGCCATCTGTCACCCCCTGCACTACACAGTCATCATGAACCCCAGCTCTGCATGTTGATGGTTGTGGTGTGCTAGATCCTGAGTGTCCTGCATGCCCTGTTACAAAGCTTAATAGTGTTGCAACTGTCCTTCTGCACAGACTTGGAAATCCCCCATTTTTTCTGTGAACTTAATCAGGTGGTCCAACTTGCCTGTTCTGACACTTTCCCTAATGACATGGTGATGTACTTTACATCTGTGCTGCTGGGCGGTGGGCCCCTTGATTGCATCCTTTACTCTTATTCTAAGATAGTTTCCTCCATAAATTCAATCTCTTCAGCTCAGGGCAAGTACAAAGCCCTGTCCACCTGTGTGTCTCACCTCTCTGTTGTCTCCTTATTTTATTTCTTTTTTTTATTTTTTTTTCATCTTTCATATATTTGATTCAAGTGAGTTATGAACTTCCATTTTTACCCCAAATACAAATTGCAGAATCACATCAGTTACACATTCACAATGTTTACATAATGCCATATCAGTGACTGTTGTATTCTGCTGCCTTTCATATTCCCTACTATGCCCCCTCCCCTCCCCTCCCATCTTTCCTCTCTACCTCATCTGTTGTTGTTCAGTTCTCTCCCTCCCCCCCACTTTCCCCTCACAACCTCATATATGTGATTTCGTATAACGATGAGGGTTCCTTCCATTTCCATGCAATTTCCCTTCTCTCTCCCTTTCCCTCCCACCACTCATCTCAGTTTAATGTTAATCTTTTCCTCATGCTCTTCCCCCCTGCTCAGTTCTTAGTTGCTCTCCTTAAATCAAAGAAGACATTTGGCATTTGTTTTTTAAGGATTGGCTAGCTTCACTTAGCATAATCTGCTCTAATGCCATCCATTTCCCTGCAAATTCCATGATTTTGTCATTTTTTAGTGCTGCATAATACTCCATGGTGTATAAATGCCACATTTTTTTATCCATTCATCTATTGAAGGGCATCTAGGTTGGTTCCACAGTCTAGCTATTGTGAATTGTGCTGCTATGAACATCGATGTGGCAGTATCCCTGTAGTACGCTCTTTTAAGGTCTTCAGGGAATAGTCCGAAAAGGGCAATAGCGGGGTCAAATGGTGGTTCCATTCCCAGCTTTCCCAGGAATCTCCATACTGCTTTCCAAATTGGCCGCACCAATTTGCAGTCCCACCAGGAATGTACAAGTGTACCCTTTTCCCCACATCCTCGCCAGCACTTATTGTTGTTTGACTTCATAATGGCTGCCAATCTTACTGGAGTGAGATGGTATCTTAGGGTGGTTTTGATTTGCATTTCTCTGACTGCTAGAAATGGTGAGCATTTTTTCATGTACTTGTTGATTGATTGTATGTCCTCCTCTGAGAAGTGTCTGTTCAGGTCCTTGGCCCATTTGTTGATTGGGTTCTTTGTTATCTTATTGTTTAATTTTTTGAGTTCTTTGTATATTCTGGAAATTAGGGCTCTATCTGAAGTGTGAGGAGTAAAGATTTGTTCCCAGGATATAGGCTCCCTATTTACTTCTCTTATTGTTTCTCTTGCTGAGAAAAAACTTTTTAGTTTAAGTAAGTCCCATTTGTTTATTCTTGTTATTAACTCTTGGGCTATGGGCGTCCTATTAAGGAATTTGGAACCCGACCCCACAATATGTAGATCGGAGCCAACTTTTTCTTCTATCAGGTGCAGGGTCTCTGATTTGATATCAAGATCTTTGATCCATTTTGAGTTAACTTTTGTGCATGGTGAGAGAAAGGGATTCAGTTTCATTTTGTTGCATATGGATTTCCAATTTTCCCAGCACCATTTGTTGAAGATGCTATCCTTCCTCCATTGCATGTTTTTAGCCCCTTTATCAAATATAAGAAAGTTGTAATTTTGTGGATTGGTTTCTGTGTCCTGTATTCTGTACCATTGATCCACCTGCCTGTTTTGGTACCAGTACCACGCTGTTTTTGTTACTATTGCTTTGTAGTACAGTTTGAACTCTGGTATCGCTATACCTCCAGATTCACACTTCCTGCTTAGAATTGCTTTTACTATTCTGGGTCTTTTGTTATTCCATATGAATTTCATGATTGCTTTATCTATTTCTACAAGAAATGCCGTTGGGATTTTGATTGGCATTGCATTAAACCTGTAGAGAACTTTGGGTAATATCGCCATTTTGATGATGTTAGTTCTGCCTATCCATAAACAGGGTACATTTTTCCATCTTCCAAGATCTTCTTCTATCTCTCTTTGTAGTTTTCATTGTATAAATCTTTCACCTCTTTTGTTAGGTTGATTCCCAAGTATTTTATTTTTTTTTTTTTGAGGATATTGTGAATGGAGTGGTTTTCCTCATTTCCATTTCAGAAGTTTTGTTGCTGATATACAGGAATGCCTTTGATTTATGTGTGTTGATTTTATATCCTGCCACTTTGCTGAATTCATTTATTAACTCTAGCAGTTTCTTTGTAGACCCTTTTGGGTCTGTTAAATATATTTTCATGTCATCCACAAATAGCGATTATTTAAGTTCTTCTTTTCCTATTTTCATGCCTTTAATTTCTTTTGTCTAATTGCTCTGGCTAGTATTTCAAGAACTAAATTGAATAGAAGTGGTGAGAGAGGGCATCCCTGTCTTGTTCCAGATTTTAGAGGGAATGCCTTCAGTTTTTCTCCATTTAGAATGATGCTAGCCTGAGTCTTAGCATATATAGCTTTTACAATGTTGAGGTAATTTCCTGTTATCCCTAGTTTTTCTAGTGTTTTGAACATAAAGGGATGCTGTACTTTGTCAAATGCTTTTTCTGCATCTATCGAGATGATCATATGGTTCTTATCTTTAAGTCCATTGATGTGGTGAATAACATTTATTGATTTCCATATATTGAACCAGCCTTGCATCCCAGGGATGAATCCCACTTGATCATGGTGCACAATTTTTTTGATATGCTTTTATATTCGATTCGCCAGGATTTTATTGAGAATTTTTGCATCTAAAGTTCATTAGAGATACTGGTCTGTAGTTTTCTTTCTTTGAAGTGTCTTTGTCTGGTTTCGGGATCAGGGTGATGTTGGCCTCATAGAATGAATTTGGAAGAGCTCCTTCTTTTTCTATTTCTTGAAATAGCTTGAAAAGTATTGGTATTAATTCTTCTTTTAAGGTTTTGTAAAACTCTGCTGTATACCTATCAGGTCCAGGGCTTTTCTTGATTGGTAGTCTTTTGATGGTCTCTTCTATTTCTTCCTTTGTTATTGGTCTGTTTAAATTGTGTGTGTCTTCCTGACTCAATCTGGGCAGATCATATGACTTAAGAAATTTATTGATATCTTCACTATCTTCTATTTTATTGGAATATAGGGTTTCAAAATACTTTCTAATTATCTTCTGTATTTCTGTAGTGTCTGTTGTGATATTGCCTTTTTCATCCTGTATGTTAGTAATTTGAGTTCTCTCTCTTCTTTTCTTCGTTAGCATGGCTAAGGGTCTGTCGATCTTATTTATTTTTTCAAAGAACCAACTTTTAGTTTTATCAATTTTTTCAATGGTTTTTTTGTTTCAATTTCGTTGATTTCCACTCTGATTTTAATTATTTCTTGTCTTCTACTACATTTGCTGTTGTTTTGCTCTTCCTTTTCTAGGGTTTTAAGATGTAGTGTGAGTGCATTTATTTGTTGGTTTTTTCTTTTTTTGAGGAATGAACTCCAGGAAATGAATTTCCCTCTTAAAACTGCTTTCATTGTGGTCCATAGATTCCGGTATGTTGTATCTGTATTGTCGTTTATCTCTAAGAATTTTTTGATTTCCTCCTTTATATCTTCTGTAACCCATTGATCATTCAGTAACATATTGTTCATTTTCCAGGTGATGCAGGATTTTTCCTTCCTTCTTTTATCATTGATTTCCAGTTTCATTCCATTATGGTCAGATATGGTGCATGGTATTATCTCCACACCTTTATATTTACTGAGAGTCACCCTATGGCATAATATATGGTCTATCTTTGAGTAGGATCCATGTGCTGCTGAGAAGAATGTGTATCCACTTGATGATGGTTGATATATTCTATATATGTGGGTTAAGTCTAGGTTATTGATTACGTTATTGAGTTTTATAGTTTCTTTGTTCAGCTTTTATCTAGAGGATCTGTCCAATGGCGAGAGCGGTGTGTTGAAGTCCCCCATAATTATTGTGTTGTGGTCTATTTGACTCTTGAACTTGAGGAGAGTTTGTTTTATGAACGTTGTAGCACCATTGTTTGGTGCATACAAATTGATAATTGTTATGTCTTGATGGTGGATGGTTCCTTTTAACAGTATATAGTGTCCTTCTTTATCCCTTATTTTATTTCGTGAGCTTCGGTGTGTACCTTAAATCTACTGTGACCATAATTCACACTCAAGTGCAACAGCCTCGGTGATGTACAGCGTGGTCACCCCCATGCTGAACCCCTACATCTATAGTCTGAGAAATAAGGACATCAAGAGCGCTCTAAGAAGATACCCCTGAGGAAAACTGTAATGGTGATTTTCCAGAACTCTCCCTGACTGCAGGACTGTCCTCCTCAGAGATAGTGACTGCAGTTCCATGGTCAGGTCACCGAAGTACAACTTGTTCCTCCAAGATTTTTCTTTGAGTGTCAAGTTTCTTCAACTTTGATGACTTTATATAATTTAAAAAACTCCCTTTATTAAAATTCTTGCTGTTTCTAATATTCAATGGTATTTTTCCATATTGTCATTTTTCCTACTTTCTCAAAGTTTTTACCAATTTTTGGAAATATTTTGAGTTTCCCGCCATCCAATGTGATTATTATTTGCACTAATGCAGTGTGAACTACATTAGGCAGCTGAGGTCGTTTGTATAACTTTATAGCAGGAGACAATCTGAAAGTATAGTTTTTGACACCTGTGTTCCTGATTCCTTGCTCATCTCTCCTTAACTACTCTCCCTGGTAACACATACCTTAACATACTAGTATGTTTCCCAGCTGTCACGGGTGTTTGTTCTCCCCATGATGGTCTTGTTTCTCTCCAGCAAGGTCCTAAGTGCATCCTGTTTACCCTGCATAGTGTAGTAAGGACAAAATTTTGAATCTAATACATGTTAGAACTATAATCAACACTGAGAGACCAATTTTAATGTCTTGGTTGACTTAGAGTCAGATACAACCAAGAATCCTGTGGACTAAAATGTTCAACCATACTTGAATTACTCTGGAAGATGTCTTTTTGGTGATGTCATGGTTCTGGAGCAACTGGGCCTGGTGCATGAGAACCAGCCCCAACCTGCTTAAGTGAAGCAGATGGACCCAGAGTGCAGAGTTTACTGGGGACTTACTGACAGAAGCCTGGTCCTGGACTACAGTGACACCAAGTGGATCCCTGTGGTTTGGGTCAGAAGGAAGAGCATATATATGTGTTAGGACAATGACTTCATCTGAGCCAGAATGTACCTGGTTTATCTTAAGCTTATATCAAGCTTAAGGGGTGTCCCTGAAGCCAGGTCCAGCTGTACAGCTGCACACACCAGGTTGATGGCTTGATCTGCTAGAGTTTGCTGGAAACTCTGCAAGAAACACCACCGTGGGTTACTCTGGGGCAATTGTAGTGGCTAAGACTCCAGATGGCTGCAGCTGTGTCACGCTGGGTCTATGCACACATCTAGTCACCAAAGTATAGACACTCCCTGTCCACACCATGGGGTTCCACTCGACCGAAAGACCTGGTGAATTTTCTATATTATTTCATCTCATATTTCTGCTTAAAACTCTCCAGTGCTGCCAACTAATATGACTCCCTCCATTGTCATTAACAAACTATCTCCCCCTTTACACACTTTACCACACACATTAGTGTGCAAGTGAGTGACAGGAGCATCACTGTCATCAATTCCTCTTTAATTTCCTAAATTCTCTTAAAATCTCATGGTCAAAGGATGACTCATGCAAGACATTGACTAAGAGGCCCAGTTATGGCTCTGGGGATGGAGACTTTGGACCTACAGGGTACTTCTAGGCAGGAAAAAAAAAAAAACTCTGCTCTGCAGGGACAGGAAGGTATTGGGGATTGCGATTCATCAAATTTTGCTATGTGCATGTGCAGACATGGTATAAAGAACCTCTCTTTTATTTATAATTGTAATGAAATAATAAAAAATAAATGAAATTTTTAAAATATGCTTTCAATCACTCCCAAATGCTTAGAAGGTATATAAATCATATTCTGTTTTTTAATACAATGATCTGAAATGAACATGAATATCCAGGTCATTAGGAATAATGCCATCAAATATTAGAACAGGTGCCAAAAATAAGAAACAACAGATTATTCTGAATGACCTCTGATCTGTTTGTATCAATCACTGTATCAGTAATCCATTGCTGCATAACTATCTATCCCCAAGGCAAATGGTTTAAGATAATGTTTTTCTTATTTCATGGGCACCTAACAGAATGTGCCTGTCATACTTCTCTTAGCGAGTCATGCTCCAATGTCACTCATGTTGTTGTAAATTAAAGAATGAGAGCTGCATGGTATTCCATTGTGTAATATATACTACATTGTATTTATAAATGTGCCAATGAACGTCAAAAGCACTGTATGAAATTGGCTTTATTTCTTGCCATCCTTTTTTTCCTAAGCTTCTTTGCTATACTTTCTCTCATAGTGCACATAGATTACACAATACCCTGAGAAAGTAAGGACCAACATAGCAGGTGAAGTCCCTGAATATCTGTATGGATGACGTGAGGATATCATTCTGGTGAATAGAGAAAATAATTAGATATATGTGTGTATGGTTGCTGTCTTCAGGGATAAATCTTATGAAAAATGCCATCCTAAAAGTACACCATCATCATGGTCTGCACAGATTCTTATGGAATATGGTCTGGGGAGGTCTTTGCATTTTGGAAGAAGACTAGAGTCAGAAATGAAGCATACCCATTAGGCTTGTCAAAACGGAGATTAACCCCACCTCACTCCCCCCAAAAAAGAAACAAAGAATAAATGACACATACAGCAGTGATAAAGTCTATTTTAATGTATATACCAATGCACAATGAAGCCCACCATTCTGTATAATTAACATACATGAATAAAAAGATTATATAATAACATTTTCCAATATCCCTCTGTCTCCTCCCCGCTTCCTTTGTCAGCAAATCAGGGTCTCTATGTCACACTCTGCTTCTGTGACAGCAATGATCTACCCATCCCTGATCTACCCACCAACAGTAAGAAGCTTGCAGTGCTTAGACACAGAGCCCATGAAGATGTGCACACCTCACCTCCAGGTTGGGCTCTAGAAGTCCTCATTTCAACATTGATCAACACTGTCCATTGGTCAAATTTGTCACTTAAGTGTGTAAAGGTGATAGTACCTGATTATCCTGAGACATTTCCAAACATACATTCTCCAGGATCTGCTCCCAACCAAGATAAAGAATATATCTTTCCCCAATCAAGTGATCTTTTCCCAAAACTTTATTATTAAAATTTTCATAGGTACACTGAGGTGACCGAATTGTGCCCAGAGCAGCCCCACCAACTCACCACGCATCTTCAAGAAACTTTCTGATACTTTTGCTTTCTTACATGTCTTCCCCTCTACTCACTCCTCATCCCCCATCCATCCACCCATCCACCCATCCACCCATGCACCCACCCATCAGCCCATCATGGGAGTTTATTCCTCCTGATGCTGCTCTGCTGGGTCTCCTCCCAGGGCCATCTTGGCTAATCAGGAAATATATTTGTAACTCCTTAGCTCAGTTCCATGGTGACCTTCTCATTGTCAAATTCCCTGTCACTCCATGAGAACTGGCTGCCTTACACACTCCCATCACTTTGTCATACACAGAATGTAATAATGGTGCACAAAATATCATATTAAACAAAACAGGAATTTTCATATATTTTCTGATGCAACACAAGAAATAACTGCAGGAAAGAGGGGGGTGGCCAGAGGAAGAAACGTGTGAGAATCAGAGAGAGCAGAATATTAATGAAGATAGAGAAGGAAACTGTGGGATATAAAGGGAAAGATAGGCTCTCCTCCCATCACCTGACAGAGAATCACCATTTCTGGCTTGAAGCTTTGGGCTTAGCCGTCAGAATCACTTTTTCATCCTGAAAAAGTCTTTCTTTCCAAAGAATGTTTTTGGGCCAGCTTTATGTCTTTATTCCACAGATTGTGGCTGAGGAGGCTCCTTTAGGGGGTGATGATG
Organism: Callospermophilus lateralis; assembly: GCF_048772815.1. Classification (NCBI taxonomy): domain Eukaryota; kingdom Metazoa; phylum Chordata; class Mammalia; order Rodentia; family Sciuridae; genus Callospermophilus; species Callospermophilus lateralis. The sequence continues at coordinate 212,440,505 of NC_135305.1, read as the reverse complement.
GTGAACCCCATCAAGGCTGCAGCACTTCAAGGCACATCAAGGTTCTAGAACCAAGAAACCCTTTGACTTGTGCAGTGAAACAGGGAGACAACTACGATTTGAAACACAAACAGAAAGCACATTATAATATTTCTGCTTTGTTGTATAAATTCCACTAACATATAAAAAGAGTTAGAGTAAGAAAAACTATGATCAACCTGCATATACATGTTGACTGCCCTATTTGCAATAGTCAATATGAGAAATCAACCAAGGTGTCCATTGGCTGAAGAGCAGAAAAATATATGTAGTTCAAGCACATGGTCGACTATTATTCAGTCAAAAAAAAAAAAAAAGAATGAAGTCCTGTCATTCAGCACAACTTGGATGGAACTGGAGCACATCATGTTCAGTGGACTCACCAGGCAAAGAAGGAAAATTACTGCCTATAGTTGCCCTCCCAAGTGTCTTCTCAGAGCACTCTTAATGTCCTTGTTCCTCAGACTGTAGATGAAGGGGTTCAGCATGGGGGTGACCACAGTGTACATCACAGAGGCTGTTGCAGTAGAACATGAGTTTGGGGTCACAGCAGAACTGAGGTACACACCTAGGCTTGTGCCATAAAATAAAGAGACCACAGAGAGGTGAGATGCACAGGTGGAGAAGGCTTTGTGCTTTCCCTGAGCTGAAGAGATTGCACGGATGGAGGACACGATCTTGGAGTAAGAGTATATGATGCCAGTGAAGGTACAGCAAGCCAGAAGTAAAGATGAAAAATATATCACTATGTCATTGAGAAAAGTGTCAGAACAAGCACAGTGGACCACCTGGTTAAGTTCACAAAAGAAGTGGGGAATTTCCACATTTGTGCAGAAGGACAATCGCAACACCATTAAGCTTTGTAACAGAGCATTTGGGAAACTCAAGGTCCAGCACATCAGAACCAGAAACACACAGAGCTCATGGTTCATGATTACTGTGTAGTGCAGGGGGTGACAGATGGCCACATACCGGTCATAGGCCATCACAGTCAGAAGAAAGATGTCCAGCCCTGCAAAGTGTATGAAAAAATACATCTGGGTGATGCAGCCTGTGTAGGTAATGGCCTTGCTCTGTGTCTGGATGTTCAGCAGCATCTTGAGGATGGTGGTGGAGGTGAAGCAGATGTCCACAAAGGACAGGTTGGAGAGGAAGAAGTACATGGGTGTGTGCAGGTGGGAGTCTGAGATGGTGGCCAGGATGATGAGCAGGTTCCCCCTCACAGTACCAGGTACATGGACAGGAACAGCCCAAAGATGAGGGGCTGCAGTTCTGGGTCCTCTGAAAATCCCAGAAGAATGAATTCTGAAATCTGTGTGTCATTCCTTGATTTTTTTGGTGGCTGTGACAATTAGTGGAAAAGAGAAAGAGAGAGAGGGAGAGAGAGAGAGAGAGTGATGCATTACAATTTAATTTCTATTTCACTCTCATATTTTGTTGTAGTAAAGACATCATTTTTATATTTTATCTGAATCTGGTCTCCTTTCAAGACATCACCCTAAACTTTTTTTTTTTTAGAAAATTCTTCCCATTTCTCAGCATTTCCTTAAGTTCAGTATTCTACAATTATAGTGAGAGACTCCTAATGCATTTGAAGAACAAAAGCTGAGTGTTTACTATGTTCTAGAAATAATCTAGAAAATGTGTGAACCGTTCAGAAAAAAAATGTCCCTACAATATAAAGATGGATAAAAATTAAAAGCAAACTTGCAAAATTATTCAACATGCCAGGGAAGACAGATGCTTGAAAGAAGAGGAAAGAAGGTAAGAAACAAGACAGTGGATAAAGATGCTTTTTAAAAAATCAACTTCTGGCAAGAACAGCAAAGAAAGTGACAAATAAGATTTGAACAAAATCTGAAGAGAGAAAGAGCAAGTGCCAAAAAGAGCAAGTCGTTAGGGAAGGTTGTCTGGCAGGAGGTACAGACTATACAAAGGCCCGAAGGAAGCTGCCCATTTCAGATATCCAGGGCTAACAAGAACTAGGGTGGCAAGAGGAAAGACCAAGAGGGACAGGGGCGGCTCTAAGGCTGAGAGCACAACAGTGGTAACCCGAGGTTGGGAAGGTGAGCAAGGAAGGGAGGACATACATGGGTTAATTGATGGGTACAAAAACACAAGAGAATTAAATTCTAGTGTTCCACAGCACAGAAGTGGGCCTTGGGCTACCCATATTTTTTCTTTATTTCAAAGTAGTTAGAAAACAGGAGTTTGAGATTTCCTGTCGGTAGTAATGATAAACATTCAAGGGCATGGGTATGATAATTACCCCAATTTGGTCATTAAACATTTACACATGTATTTATGGAGAGAGAGAGATGCATTATTCTTCACCAAAATATATGCAATTAAATATGTGTGAACGGAACATGTAAATAAATTTAAGAAGAAGGTTCTCCTTATAATTTCTTCTGTAGGATACTTTCTTTGGTGGTATATATTCCAAGATGGGATTATGCTTGTTAAGAGAAGATCCATGTGTAGCTCTTTGTATCTCAGAGCTTAAAGCAATTTGCTGAGTTAAAAAAATGTCAGCCCAGTAATTGTATTTGTTATGATTGCATGAACATAGTAAAGTTCCCACAAACACCATTTCTTTAACTGTAAATGTGATGATAATGGTACCCAATACATAAGGACCTTTTGAGAAGCAAATGAGGTAATGTGTAGGTAATTTTAACTTAATTTACAGAAGGTAGGTAGTGGAGAGGGATGTGGACAGAGATGCTGAACAATGTTGAATATAGATGCAAAAAAAAATGAATCCATGCTGAGATCCATACACAGCTCTGATTATTGCAGCACTGTTAACAACACCCAAGATGTGGAATCGGCCAGGGGATGAATAGTGAAAGAAAATGTCCATTAGTAGTAGGATGGATACAAAATACAACAGAATCTTATTCAGCCTAAGAAACAATGAAATCCTGTTACTTGTAGCAACATGGATAGAAATGGAGCTCATTATTATAAGTGAAATTGGCCAGGACAGAAAGACAAATCCCTCACGCTGTCATTCATGTGTAGAAGCTACAGCTCCTGAAAGAGAGTGGAATCGTGGTCGCTGGAGACAGGGAAGTTTAGGAGGGAGGGAAGACAGAGACAGGGGAGACACTAAGCTCCCACACACTGATAGGCAGGAGGAGAAGCTCTGGTGGTCTGCAGCAGAGGAGGGGAACGGTAGCCATAGAAACCTTTCAACATTTTAAAGTAACTAGAAGAGTCTGAAGTTTCTCAATATGTAGAAGTGATTAATGCTTAAGGAGAAGGAAATGCTAACTACCCTGACTGGTTCATTTCACAAAATATGCATCTTCCAAATTATTCTATGCACCAAATAAATCTAGGGATGTTATGTGTCCATTAAAATATTTTAAAAATTGTATTTAGCATGTTGAAGAACCAAGTAATCTTGTGCCACTGAAACATCAAGACAAATGATTCTGCCCAACTCTTTGCTTTTGCACAATTAAATTTGCTACAAAATTTTTCCTTTGAATTGTAGTGCACTGTCATTTGATTTCTACCTGTCGTCTTGAGACCTGGTCACTGTATCAGGAACCCCCATTAGGAATGTGGAAGCTGGTGAACTTATGATGGGGTTATGTCCTGATAAAGCCACCAGAAGAGTTGTAACATCATAAGTCAAAAATGCACTAACATCCTCAACCAACCAACATCCCAGCTGAGTAGCATGGCAGCTGTGGAGTCTCAGGTGCTCACGCAGGGAATGGCCTGGCTTACCAGGAGTCCAGCTCTGTGCTACAAGAGTGCAGCATCATTAAAGGGTATTGTATTATGTATCACCAACCTGGAAAAGATCAAAATTGAAAATTCAAAGCAGATTCTTTTTATAATGCATATCATTTTTAGATCCTCATAAATTTCAAAAAGTCATGATTATTTTGAGCCTCATAATTTGGGGGACTATCTGCATGCCATTCTCAGGTTCACTTGCTCTGAAACCAACACACACACTCGCACATACACATACACACAATAGCCCAGTGTGTTCATGCTCTTCTCACCCCAGCCACACTATCCAACAGGAATGGATACAAGGCAAGTTGTCAAATTCAGATTCACTTTCCCCTAAAGAATGAAGCAATGGTGCTCAGGAACTCCAGGATCTCGGTCTCCCATCATAGGTAACCTTGGAGATCCATTTTTGTATGGACGTTATCTGCTCTGCATTTAAAGAAACAAGAAATATGCTCAATAAAGGGAAGGGGATGCAAAAGGGACCAGAGAGAGGAACCGTCTAAGGAGGAAGGGGTCCCTAGGATGCTGCAAGGAAGGAGAAGCTGCCTTGATTCTGGTGGCATTTCCCGCCCATGTCTCCCTCGGTGGCCAGCAAAACTATAAGGGGTCAAAATAAAGAAAGGGCATATTTTCAGCATCCAGAAACATACACATCAACATTCAAATAGACAAACTGAATGTTGCAAGCCAAGAACCCTCGAAAGGAAGTTCTCCAAGAACAAAAAATGCTCTCCACACTGTCCCCAGAACAGCAGGGGAATGGCCTCCCTGAGGCTGCTGCTCTCTGGCCATGAGAGGAAGAGAACAGCCACGTCCTGTCAGTCCAAGGGGGAGCATTCTGAGGAACGGCAGCAGAGGAGACATATACAGCTCCTCAGACTGCTCATTAGGCGTGTTCCTCATTATGGCAACACTGGGCACACAACCAATTCCCCTGCTGGACACTGCTCTGTACACAAGAATGCTTCTTTTTCAAGCAGATTCTCTATTCCCAAGAGTCAGAATTAAAGTCAGAAGAATTCATCCTATTACTTCATCTCTTCTTCCTTCCAGAGATTTAACCAAGACACCACAAGCTGAAGTTCTCTTCCGAGTCTGACAGGAAGAACCTATCTTACCCATGAGGCTTGGAATGGTTAGGTGATGTGTCCATTGGGCCCATTGGGAGTCAGGATCCCAACACATGAATTTTGGAAGAGGCAGAAATATTAAGTCAATAACAGAATTTCCCCAGACCAGGAACTACCTGCCTTGAACAGGTGCTCAATAGGCATTTGAGAGGGGAAAACATGGTGGCAGGAAGGGAGTGAGCCACCAGGGCGCTGTGCTGCCAGACCTGCAGATCTTACCTAGCCAGAATACTGCATCTCTGAGGTGTTAGTGCACCCCTATCCAGATGCTCTGGATGAGGATCTAAAAATGATATGCATTATAATTTGGTTAATTTTTTCTCTTCTACCCCTTCATCCTCCATCCCTCACATGTCCAACATATGTGAAGATAGAACTTTGCATGAAATAAGACTTTGAGGACTGAGCCATCTGAATAATATAATATAGAGGTGTTGTATATGCCCCTTTTTTCTCTTCCTTTTTATTCTTTCATTTTTCTTTTCCCCCCTCCAATTTTTACTGTGTTAACATCTATATTTTTCTAAATATCTATGTGTGTTTGTTTTATGTATTCTACTGTCATTCCATGTACGTGACTAATCCTCTTGCTACTAACCCTCCCTTTCACTAGATTTCTCCTTCCTACTTCCTAAGCTATATTAACTCTATATCCTCACATCCTACCTCCTCAGCACATCGTCCTAAGCCATACCCCCAGTTTATTGTCCATGTCAGAAACTGTAATCCTGTTTACAAAACTACTGATTATATTTTAGATAATAATTGAATCCAACATTTCTGTACAACTAGACTAAACTGTAAACATTTTAATAACAATAAATTGTTCATAGATGGTATATTGTTGATATTGGGATCTGTTAACATTGTCCTTTCCCACAAGACCACTACAAACCTATAGGGTAAAAACAATAATAATCTAGACCTGCAGAGCTGAAAGGAAGACATGAGCAACATGAAAAGACAAGGGAAGAAAGTGCCTCCAAACAAATGAAGATATCACATCATTAGAATCATTGGCAGCCACAGCAGGAGGAATGAGAGAAGGAGTTTAGGATGTACATGGTTACAGTGTTCTGTGAGCTCAAGGAAGATATAAGAGAGCAAATACAGCTAAAGATCACTTTGACAAGGAGCTACATAAACAAATACAGGAAGAAAAGATCACCTCAACAGGGAGATAGAGGTGCTAAAAAACAAACAAACAGAAATCATTGAAATTAAAGAAACAATAAACCAAATTAAAAGCTCTAAGGGGTCTACCAACAGAGTAGACCACTTAGAAGATAGGACATCAGACATTGAAGACAAAATATATAATCTTGAAAAAATATAAAGCACACAGTGGTAATGGTAAGAAACCATGAGCAGAACATTCAAGAATTATGGGTTAGTATAAAAAGAACAAATTTAACAGTTATTGGGATAGAGGAAGGCATAGAGGTCCAAACCAAAGGAATAAAGAATCTATTCAATGAAACAATATCAGAAAATTTTCCAAACATGAAGAATGAATTGGAAATCCAAATTCAAAAGATGCCTACAGGATGCCAAGTATACAAAATCCCAACAGATCCACACCAAGGCACATTATAATGAAAATGCCCAACATACAGAATAAGGAGAAAATTTTAAAATCCACAATAGAGAGGAATAAGATTACATATACGGGAAAACCAATTAGGATAATGGCAGATTTTTCAACACAGACCCCAAAAGCTAGAAGATCCTGGAACAACATATATCAAGCTCTGAAAGAAAATGGGTGCCAACCAAGAATCTTGTATCCAGCAAATTTAAGCTTTAGATTTGAAGATGAAACAAAAACCTTCCATAATAAACAAAAGTTAAAAGAATTTATAGCTAGAAAACCGACACTACAAAACATCATTGGAAAAATATTCCATGAAGATGAAACAAAACACAAAGAAAGTCAGCAGAGGGAAGTAGTACTCTAAAGGAAAAACTAATCAAAGAAGAAAATCAAGTCAAGTTAAATAACAAAAATAAACAAATATTACTGGAAATACAAACAATGTCTCAATAGTAACCCTGACTGTTAATGGCTTAAACTCACCAATCAAAAGACATAGACTAGCAGATTGGATTTAAAAGAAGACCCAACAATATGCTGCCTCCAGGAATCTCATCTGATAGGAAAACATATACACAGACTGAAGGTGAAAGTTTGGGACAAATCATGCCACTCAAACAGACTGTGGAAGCAAGTAGGGGTTTCCATCCTTGTATCAAATAAAGTAGACTTCAAGCCAAGATTAATCAAAAGGGATAAAGATGGACATTACATACTGCTCAAGGGAACCATACACCAACAATACATAACAATCATAAATATATGTGCCCCAAACAATGGTGCAGCTATGTTCATCAAACAAATTCTTCTCAAGTTCAAGAGTCAACTTGATCACAACACAATAAACTTGTGTGACTTTAACACACCTCTCTCAATATTGAATATATCTTCGAAACAAAAGTTGAATAAATAAACTCTAGAACTCAATAATACAATCAATAACTTAGACTTAACTGACATATATAGAATATTTCAACCTGCATCAAGTGAATACACTTTCTTCTCAGCAGCACATAGAACCTTCTCTAAAAGAGACCATATACTATGCCACAAAGCAACTCTTAGCAAATACAAAAGGGTAGAGATACTACTATGTATTTTATCAGATCATAATGGAATGAAATTGGAAATCAAAATAAAAATTACTCCAACATCTGGAGACTAAGCAATATGCTACTGAATGAATAATGGGTTGCAGAAGATATCAAAGAAGTGATTAAAAAATTCTTAGAGGTAAATGAGAACATAGACACAACGTATCAAAATCTCTGGGACACTATAAAAGCAGTTCTAAGAGGAAAGTTCATTGCAGAGAGTTCATACCTTGAAAGAAGAAAAAGTCAACAAATAAATGACCTCACTTTACATCTCAAAGCCCTAGAAAAAGAAGAACACAATATCATCAAAAGCAGTAGAAGGCGAGAAATAATTAAAATTAGGCTGAAATCAATGAAATCAAAACAAAAGAAACAATTGAAAAAATTGACAAAACAAAAAGTTGGTTCTTTGAAAACATAAATAAAATTGACAGACCCTTAGCTATGCTAATGAAGAGAAGGAGAGAGAGAACTCAAAGTACCAGCATGTATGATGAAAAAGGTACTATCACAACCGACACTATAAAATATAGAAGATAATTAGAAATTATTTTGAAAATTTATACTCCAATAAAATAGAAGATAGTAAAGCCATTGACAAATTTCTTAAGTCATATGACTTGCCCAGACTGATTCAGGAAGATATACACAATTTAAACAGATAAATATCAAGTGATTAAATAGAAGATGCCATAAGAAGCCTACCAACCAAGAAAAACCCAGGACCAGACAGTTACATGGCAAAATTCTACAAAACCTTTAAAGAAAAACTAATACCAATAGTCTTCAATTTATTTAAGTACATAGAAAAATTAGCAGCACTTACAAACTCATTCTATGAAGCCAATATCATCCTGATTCCAAAACCAGGCAAAGACACATCAAAGAAAGAAAACTTTAAATAAACCAATATCTCTAATGAACATAGATTCAAAAATTCTCAATAAAATTCTGGCAAATCGAATACAAAAACATATCAAAAAGATTGTGCAAAGACACATCAAAGAAAGAAAACTTTAAATAAACCAATATCTCTAATGAACATAGATTCAAAAATTCTCAATAAAATTCTGGCAAATCGAATACAAAAACATATCAAAAAGATTGTGCACCATGATCACCATGATCACAAAAGATTGTGCACCATGATCACAGGGATGCAAGGATGGTTCAATATAAGGAAATCAATAAATGTATTTCATCACATCAACAAACTCAAAGATAAGAATCATATGATCATCTCAATAGTCTCAGAAAAAACATTTGACAAAATACGGCATCCCTTCACATTCAAAACACTAGAAAAACTAGGGATAACAGGAATATATCTCAACATCGTAAAGGCTATCTATACTAAGCCCCAGGCCAACATCATTCTAAATGGAGAAAAATTGAAGCCATTCCCTCTAAAATCTGGACCATGACAGGGATACCCTCTTTCACCACTTCTATTTAACTTAGTCCTTGAAACACTGGCCAGAGCAATTAGACGAAAGAAATTAAAAGGATATATATAGTAAAAAATGAACTTAAATTAGCACTATCTGGTGACCCTGGGCAGGTCATTCCTTGTGAGCTTCGTCCTGTGGCTTACTTTACACAGATCCTCCATGAAGAAGGGAGAATCTACCCCATTTATACATAATGTGCCAAGGTCTGTAAGTTTGATATCTTGTCATGAGGAAACATTCAAGAGGCAAATGTCAAATTGTTTAGGCAGAAACTGAGCTACAAAGTCCAGCATCTGACCTAAAATCAGAACTGAGTTGGTGGAGGCCTTCATGGTGGAGAAGGCTTTGGAATGCCTGCACTTTAACTCTGGACCACAGCCTCAGTGCTAAATATGGAACCACCGTGTGACCCCACAATCCCACCACTGCTGTTTGTTTAGTCAGCCTTGTCATTGTTGTGAGGAAAAGACCCGACAAGAGCAGCACAGAGCGGGAAAGTTGATTTAGGGCTCATGGTTTCAGAGGTCTCAGTACATAGATGGCTGACTCCATTGCTCTGAATCTGAGATGAGACAGAACATTATCACAGAAGGGTTTGGAGATGGAAAATAATAAGGAGTCAGAGAGAGCTCTACTCACCATGGACAAAACATAAACCCCAAAGGAACAACCCCACTGACCTAATGTTCCAACTACATCCTACCTGCCTCTAGTTACCACCCAGTAATTCTCTATCAGTGGATGAGTGCACTGATTAGGTTATTTCACCTCTGAACTTTCTTGTACTGTTTAACACATGAGCTTTTGGGAAACACCTCATATCTAGACCATAAGAGTCAGTATTCATTCAAAAGAATGAAGTATCTCAAATATCTCCATTTCTACATTTGGTTCAACATTATTCAAAATAGCCAAGACCTGGAATCCACCTAAGTACCCATCAACAGATGAATGGATAAAGAAAATGCAGCACATATACACAATGGAACAGGATTCATCCATAAAAATAGATGAAGTCCTGTTCTAACAAAATGGATGGAACTAAAGGTCATAATGTGAAGAGAAATTAGCAGACACAGAAAGACAAGTGCCACATGACCTCATTCCAGTGTGAAACGTAAAAATTTTAATTTCATCAAACTCAAGATTCAAATATGAGTGATGAGTTGGTTTGGGGGAGAGAAAGTTGGGGAAGGTTGGCCTCATAGAATGAGTTTGTAAGTGCTGCTAATTTTTCTATGTACTGAAAGATATTTCCATCAGATAAAGAGGAATAAGTCCATGAGCTCTACTGTACAACATGGTCAATAGAGTTAATAATATATTGAATCTTCAAAAGTACCAAGAGAAGATATTAAGAGTAGATGTTAAGCTTATCAAGTAGATATTAAGACTGTCATTCTGCACCACAAGCGATAAATCCATAATGTATATGATGATGACCTATATTTAGTCATTCATATGTACCTATATATATGTACGTAGGAATGTGTGCATGTAGACATATATATTTGAAATGTACATATATACGCAGAACATTATGGTTTATGTTATAAATGAATGCAACTTTATCTGTCAATTTAAAATGTAGTCCACCAATCAAGTCTGGGAGCCTCAAGATCAACTGGGTATTAGTTTCAAATGCACAGTCTCTGGGTCACCCTGACCTCCCTGATCATAATCTACATTCAAAAAAATCCCCAAGTGATTCGTATTTGCATTGACTTTGGAAAACTTCTGGTCTAGAAAGGATGTTTCTCACCTCCCTATGTTGACCTCTGTGTGAGGGAACCCTGTGGTGTGGTCTCCTGTGCATTGAGGAATGATGAGTGACATCCCTGGCTTCAGCCCACAGTCAAAGACCCAAAGTAGTGGTTAGAGCTGGACAGTCCTTCTGCAGAAAATGTGAAAGTGATGACTAACTGTAAAATATAAAACAAGGTCTCCATGGGGCAGAATCAGAGAAGAAAATAGTTCATTTTTCCAGTGGTACCAAAAAGTTTATGAATTATATTCTGTGAATTTGCACCAGGAAAGTGAGAAGCAAAGTAATTTGATGCACCAAGAAATATCAGTTTTATAGATTTTCCCCAGAGTGGAACATAGTAAAATAACTGAAAAGAGTCTGAAAATCCTTACTGTGCCTAGTTGGAGCCATCTTGAGTGGGTTAGAGACGGGTCCGTGAGTCCAGCACAGCACAGGGAGGTGGACTCAGGCTCTGAGCTGCCTGAATGGGTCCTGGGAGGACGTCTCCTTCACCACCACCATCACTATCTCCCAGGAGCCACTCAATGCTGGACTCATCACAAGGGTTGCCAGGAAACCCTTGTGATGTCACAGTGACCTGAGCCAATGAGGAACAAGGTAATGGTCACAATGGCAGCTGTCTGTGGAGCATCTGCTCTGGGCAGCTCATTTTCTGTGAGCTTTAACCTTAGTTCACACAGAAACTGAAGAAGGGGGAATCTACCAAGTATGTCTATAAGGAGCCTAGGTTTGTAAGTTTGATTTCCCGTCACACGGGAAGTCTTCAAGAGGCTAGTGTCAACTTATTTAGACAGAATACAAGCTAGAGAGTCCAACCCCTGATCACCTAAAATCAGAACTGAGGTAATGGAGGCCTTCATGGTGGAGAAGGCCTTGGAATGCCTGCACTTGACTCTAACACTGGACCACAGCCTCAGTGCTAATTAATGGAACCATCATGTGAGCCCGCAGTCCCACCACTGGAAATGGTCATCCAAGAAAATGAAGGTGGCATCTCAGAGACTTCTGCACTTCCATATCACTGCAGCATTTACCAGAGTAGGCAGAGCGGAATCCACTTAGGTGTCTTTTCATGGATGGATGGATAAGAAAACACCTTATGTATACTCAGGGGAGTATGGTTCAACCATAAAAATGTAAGAAATCCTGTCAATTGTGACAACACAGATGGAAATGGAAGTCCCTAAATAAGTGAAATTAGGGAGACAGAAAGACAATGCCACATATGGAATCTCACATGTGGAATCTACAAACACTGATTTCATGGAAATAAAAAGACTGAAATGGTGGTACCAGGAATTGATGTGGTTTGTGGGGTTGTGGGGAGAGATGTTGGTCAAAGGATCTGAGGTTCAGCTAGACAGGAGGAAGAGTTCAGAGTTCTACAACTTGGTGATTCTAGTTAGTTACAGAATCTTTAATAATACTGAGTGAATATTGAGCGTCTCACCACAAAATATAACAATTATGTGAAGTGATGCACCTGACAATTAGCTGGATTCAGTCATTCCACAATACATGTGTTCTTGAAAATGTTCTGCTGTAGGCCATAAACACAATTTCCTGTGTATTTAAGGAGAGTTATCCATCACCAACTGGCAACCTCAATGCCAACTGGGAGCTCTTAGACAAACACAATCTCACCTCAATAATGTGCCAAATCACAACATGCATTTCAACCACATCCCCAAGTGATTCATATTCACACTGAAGTTGTCAGAAAAGTGTTTCTCAAACTCCCCACCATTGACATTTGAGCTAAACAACACCTTGGTGTGAGGGGTCCTGTGCTTTGCTGGACACTGAGCAGCATCCTTAGCCTCAACTGCTAGGCACAGTAAAAATCCCAAGTTGTAACAACCCCAAACTTCCTAAACCTTTGCCACTTGTCTCCATCATCATGCCTGGTGGAAGACCAGTGCCCTGGAGCAAGAGACATGGAATGCCAGGAGGAAAGCTCCTTCTTACTCAGTTCATAATTAGAGGCAGATCTCTTAGCCTCTGGACTTCATTTATACAGATGTAAAAAAAAATAATCCTTGTACATCTGTAAAAATGAAATGAAGCAATCCTTGTAAGATTTTAACTTCAGTCTATGCTTCACACACTCAAGAATATCTCTAAATATATATCTAATAATTACCTAATGTTTTATAAATGAAGGCATAAATGACCATTTTATACTTGATATCCAAGCATGAAACTCATAAGTGCCTTTGAAAAAGCATCATGAATCCAAGGGTTCTGGCAAATTCCCATGACTTTAACAATAGTTTTCACATTTTCTCCTTTGATAAAGAGGGAATAGCAATTTCCTAAAGATAATTGGAAATGTGCCCCTCTATAAGACCATGCTTGGGAGATCGTCAGAATCTAGCAAAGCCAAGGAGCTCAGACGATTGAGAAAATTGTAGCTAAAGGTTGGGCACAAATGCTAAGTAGTTTGGACTTCTGGAATATGGAGGATTTTATGGACAAAGAAAAGCAAAGTTTAGTTTCACCTAATTGCTCTGATCTCCTGGGAACATAGAAGGAGAAGGAACATTTTCCTTGATGCTCACAACAATGTCCCCCAGAGAAGTCAAGTTCTCAGGGGAAGGAGTTAGGAGAGGACTGAACCTAATGAGTAGAGACAAGGAGCTACGTGTAGATGCCCTGATGTTGTCCCTCAGAGCAGGCAATCACAAGCTGAGCAGGATGTGGTGGCTTGTTCTAAAGTCCTAAGTCTGGCTCGGGGGCCAGGGCTTCCCTCTCCTGCTGTCTTTTTCTGGGGACAGAGCTTGAGTCTCCACCATCAACTAGGTGGACTCCAGACTTCCACAGGGAGTCCTTCCTGGAGACCCCATCCATGTGAGTCTGAGACCTGGTAGGTCCTGCAGGAAACGTTCATCAAGAACAGAAGCTGACAGCATGGACCCAGCCAGCCCAGAGCTGAGAGAGCTGAGTGCTGACTCACTCATCTGCCACTGGTTAACATGTTAAAAAGAGAAGCGACTCTCAGACTCTGCAGTGCTTAGATCATTGCTGACAGCATATAATGGGAACAGAGTCTTATTGGACAAGACTGGGAAAGTGTATCAAGTATTTTCCATAAAATGAGAACATATCCAGGGAGCTCCCCAGGAGCAGGTTGGGAAAAATGAGTCTCAGGGGTGGCGGGTTGTGCAGTGAGGTGAGGGCATTTCTTTAATTTCAACCTGAAGAGTATTCAAGCCACTTCCATATTCATTACAAAGGTGAGACTAATGGGTTGCTCACAAATACTGCCTTGCTACCCTCCTTCAGGTGACACACATCTCACAGCATCCTCTCTAGTGCTGGGTGGTCACTTGAGTGAAATAGTTTTTATTTGATAGGTCAAAAGACAAAATTAAAGGGCTTTATTTTTCAGTTCTTTCCTTACTGCCCAGGGTAAGTACATTTTTTACCTTGTTAGCCTTTTTCTCTTTGCAATTGCAAATACTTTGCTTCTGTAGGAACTGAGCATCTTTATATTCTGCGTTCAAAGAAAGAATTGGAAGTTATTTTTACAAACATTGCTCCTTGCCATGAGCTCTTTATATACATCTTGAAATTTAGAGAGGGAACATGTGAGTTTATGAATTTCAGGTAGCCAACTCTAAGAGTTGGTCATGTTGCTGACCCACCCCACCACTGCTTTGCTTTTTATATTTAATCTTCCTCTGCATGATGTGTAATAATCAAGTTCCTTTTTTGCCATTCTCATCTAGTTTCTTATCCATTTTTCCTTGGGGTGGTTCTATTTTTATGAGTAGCAACACCCTTTCCCCTCTTGTGGAACATATTCTGTTACATTCAAGTGAAAATAGACTGTGTCTTACTCAGAAGCCCGTGTTTCATACACAGGAGTCTCATTACCTCCTCAGAGATGGCCTCTCTGCACAGTTGGAATAGGCACCTGGCCTCACGGGTTTACTGCTGGGAATAGGTGGAAAGATGCAGATAGCACTCCTGGCTCACGTGTGTGGTAGGAACTCATGAAGGGAGCGTTGGTGGTGCTCAAACCATGGTGGTTACTCACTCCATCGCTCCCACTGCTATATCCAGTGTCCTAAGCACATTTGGATCCACTTATGTTTTTACAGGCTATAATTAGAAGTTGGAATACCACTACTTTCAATGCTCCTAATAAAACGTATTTTTTATTATTTTATTTACAGGTATTTTTCAATCTTGAACTAGAGACTCATGATGATGGTTATTTTAGTTATTTTTTAAATTTATTTATTCTAATTAGTTATACATGACAGCAGAATGCATTTCAATTCATAGTACACATATAGAGCAAAATTTTTCATATCTCTAGTTATACACATTCATGTCTTCATGTATGTACTTAGGGCAATGATGTCCATCTCATTCCACCATCTTTCCTACCCTCATCCCCCTCCCTTCCCTTTACTCCCCTTTGCCCTACATAGAGTTTCTCCATTCCTCCCATGCTCACTGCCCCATCACCATTATGAGTCAACATCCACATTTCAAAGAAAACATTTAGCATTTGTTTTTTTTCGGATAAGCTAACTTCACTTAGTATTATAGTCTCCAATTTCATCCATTTACCTGCAAATGCCATGATTTTATTCTCTTTTAATGAAGAGTAATATTCCATTGTGTATATATACCACAGTTTCTTTATTCATTCATCTACTGAAGGGCATCTACTTTGGCTCCACAGTTTAGCTATTGTGAATTGTGCTGCTGTAAACATTGATGTGGCTGTGTCCCTGTAGTATGCTGTTTTTAAGTCCTTTGGGTATAGACCAAGGAGTGAGATAGCTGGATCAAATGGTGGTTCCATTCCAAGTTTTCCATATTGGCTGCTCGAATTTGCAGTCCCACCAATTTGCAGTATGAATGTGCCTTTTTCCCCACATCCTCACCAACACTTATTGTTGTATGTATTCTTAATAGCTGCCATTCTGACTGGAGTGAGATGAAATTTTTAAGTAGTTTTGATTTGCATTTCTCTAATTGCTAAAGATGTTGAACATTTTTCATATATTTGTATATTTGTTGATTGATTGTATATCATCTGAGAAGTGTCAGTTCAGTTCCTAGGTCCATTTATTAATTGGGTTATTTGGGATTTTTGTTGTTAAGATTTTTGAGTTCTTTATATACCCTAGAGATTAGTGCTCTATCTGATATGTGTGTGGTAAAAATTTTATCCCATTCTGTAGGCTCTCTATCCACCTTATTGTTTGTTTCTTTTGCTGGTAAGAACTTTTTAGTTTGAATCCATTCCATTTATTGATTCTTGAATTTAATTCTTGTGCTATTGGAGTCTTATTAAGGAAGTTGGGGCCTAGCCCTAATCCAACATCATGAAGATTTGGACCTACTTTTTCTTCTATTAGGTACAGAGTCTCTGGTTTAATCCCTAGGTCCTTGCTCCACTTTGAATGTTGTGCATAGTGAGAGATAGGGGCTTAATTACATTTTGTTGCATATTGATTTCCAGTTTTCCCAGCACCATCTGTTGAAGAGGCTCTCTTTTCTCCAACATATGTTTTGGCATCTTTGTCTAATATGAGATGACTTTATTTATGTGAGGTTGTCTCTGTGTCCTCTATTCTGTACAAGTCTACAAGTCTATTGGTCTACAAGTTTATTTTGGTGTCAATACCATGCCATTTCTGTTTCTATTGCTCTATAGTATAGTTTCAAGTCTGGTATAGTGATGCCACCTGCTTCACTCTTCCTGCTAAGAATTGCTTTAGCTATTCTGGGTCTCTTATTTTTCCAGATGAATTTCATGACTGCTTTTTCTGTTTCTATGAGGAATGCCAATGGTATTTTGATGGAATTGTATGAAATCTGTATAGGGCTTTTAGTAGTATGGTCATTTTGACAATGTTATTTTGCCTAACCAAGAGATAGGTAGATCTTTCCAACTTCTAAAGTCTTCTTTAATTCCTTTCTTTAGCATTATGTAGTTTCATTGTAGAGGTCTTTCACCTCTTTCATTAAGTTGATTCCCAAGTATTATTTTTGAGGCTATTGTAAATGGGGTCATTTTTCTCCTTTCTCTTTCAGAAGATTTGTCACCGATGTTCAGAAATGCCTTTGATTTGTGGGTGTTGATTTTATATCCTGGTACTTTTTTTAAGAAGTTCATTCCTTAAAAGAAAACAAGTAAACAAATAAGTGACTAACATTACATCTCAAAGTTCTAGGAAAAGAATAAAATCAATACCAAAAGCAGTAGAAGACAGGAAATAACTAAAATCAGAGCTGAAATCAATAAAATTGAAACAAAAGAAACAATTGAAACAAATGAAAAAACAAAAAGTAGGTTTTTTCAAAAAATAAATAAAATTGATAACCCATGCTAAGAAAGAGGAGAAAAGTCAAACTACTAACATCTGTGATGAAAAAGGAAATATCAAGATGTACACTACAGAAATACAGAAGATAATTAGAAATTATTTTGAAATTTAGTATTCCAATAAAATAGAAAATATTTAAGGCATCAACAAATTTCTAGAAACATACGATTTGCCCAAACTCAATCAGGATGATATACACAAATTAGACGGATCACTTTTAAGCAATGAACTAGAAGATGCCATGAGAAGCCTACCAACCAAGAAAAGCCCAGGATCAGATGGATACACAACTGAGGTCTATATTAGTTCCTTTGATGGAAGTTTTATTTTAGTTTTGTTTTATTTCAATGTACTTCTTCCTCTCCAACCTCTCCTTTGTGGACATCTGCTTCACCTCCACCACCGTCCCAAAGATGCTGGTGAACATCCAGACTCAGACCAAGGCCATTACCTATGCAGGCTGCATCATACAGATTTATCTTTTTATATTATTTGTTGAGTTGGACAACTTCCTCCTGGGTGTGATGTCCTATGACGGGTATGTGGCCATCTGCCACCCCCTGCACTGCATTGTCATTGTGAACCACAGGATCTCTGGTGTGCTGGTGCTGGCATGCTGGGTCACAAATGTCCTGAATTCCTTACTAGAAACTTTAATGACATTGTGGCTGTCCTTCTGCACAGACCTGGAAATCCCACACTTCGTGAACTGAATCAACTGGTCCTACTTGCCTGTTCTGACACTTTTCTTAATGACACAGTGATGTGTTTTGCACCTTTGCTACTGGATGGAGGCCCCCTCATGGGTATCCTTTACTATTAGTCCAGAATAGTGTCTTCCATGAGTGCTATCTTATCAGCTCAGGCAAAATACAAAGCATTCTCCACATGTGTGTCTCACCTCTTCATAGTTCCTTATTTTATAGCACCCTCCTGGGGGTGGACTTTAGTTCTGCTATGACCCAAAACTCATGCTCTACTGCCACAGCCTCGGTGATGTACACAGTCGACACCCCCATGCTGAACCCCTTCATCTACAGTCTGAGGAATAGAGACATCAAGAGAGCTCTCAAAAAATTTCAAGATAAAACTATGAAAGGGTCCATATTGCTGGGTCTGAAAGATTTTTTGGATCACAGAGCTCAAAGCCTCAGGGCAAAAAATTACAATATTTTCATCTGATTTTAGAAGTACAGCTTGTTCCTTCTATTCGTTTTCTGGAGTTTCTCTTCCTTTGATTTCAACATCCCTATGAAAATTATAAAGCACACCCTGATAATCTTTCTGTTCCCTCTGAGATATGAACAGTGTTCCTCTTAACCACTTGCATACTTATTCAAACTTATTTTCAATCCTAGATTAGAGATATTGGAAATTCATTTTCATCTCATGGGATGATATGCGTTTCTGAAAACTATTTCTTTTCCCATGATGCATCATATGGAATAATTTTTTTTATTGATACTAAACCACACAGTCATGCATGGTACTCCTGTGGGGGAAATGCATTTGACAGTTAAGATGGCCTGTGTAATAATCCTATACTGGAGGGAATCCCACAGCATGGTTTGCCCTTGTGGGTCCCTCATGCCTCCACGTGTCCCCATCTCAGCTGCTCTTCCTGATGAGGCAGATTCTAACAGACCAGCGAGCTTCATGGCTGCACACTGGCATTTCTTCTCACCATTGGGATTCTTTTCTCTTGCCCAGCTTGGTGTCCACAGTCTCTACCATAATCACTGGCAAAACTTATTTTCAAATACATATGTCCACTTGAAGTCTCTGTGAAAAGAAAAACTTAAAAGTTTGGTTACTTTGGTCTCAGAAGCAGAGAGGACATTAAATATGATGAGACAAACCTCTATATTACACATTGGATTGCTACGTAAAATATGTCTTTTTTTCTGTCAAATACAATCACAAGATGTGGAAGTTGGTGTTCGTGTGTCAGGGGTTTGATCGTTGAGGTTAGTTGGCATTTTCTTGTTTGCACTATTGAGTCAGTGATGTGTTTTTGCTTGAAAATATTCAGTGCTGCCTAGAAATATTAATCCTTCCATTGTTCTAAGTGAAATATTCTCCCCTTTCTGAATTTTGCCACAGCAAGTGAAGGGTAGTAAATGAGTAATACCCATATCCTCCATTATGTGTGTCTTCAGGCTCAGAATGACTTCAGTCCTCAAGATCAAAGGATGGCTCACAAGGGAGCTTGATTCCTGCCCTTCATGGGATTTCTGGCCACAGGCTCTCCTAGGAACATGAAAGTTATTTTATTGAGTCAGACTCAGAAAACCCCAATAGGTAGTCCCATTGGGTAATAAAAAACCGTATTAGACCATTTGCATTGAGGACTGCTTGTTCTACAGCAATAGCTAGCTCTTGCAATAACTAAAGAGAACAGAGTTAAGGTTAATTGTAATAAACTGCCAGTTTCTTTCTTTGGTATTTGTTCTCATTTTAAAGTCAATATTCACAGTTGGATATAAAAGGTGGGGTAAAGTAGTCACAGATTGCAAAGATGAGAGCTTGGGTACCTGTGGGGGACTGTCCTTCTGTCCACTTACCCAGCAGCTCTGACATAGAGAAGCTCATGTAAACACACACACACACACACAGACACACACAGACACACACACACACACACACACACACACACACACACACATTCACTAACATGGTTCTCA
Source organism: Callospermophilus lateralis (assembly GCF_048772815.1). Classification (NCBI taxonomy): domain Eukaryota; kingdom Metazoa; phylum Chordata; class Mammalia; order Rodentia; family Sciuridae; genus Callospermophilus; species Callospermophilus lateralis. The sequence continues at coordinate 212,420,648 of NC_135305.1, read as the reverse complement.
CCTTGCCTACTTGCTTGAATGGGGAACCCAGCAAACTTCTGTGAAGAGGCAGATAGTCAATGTCTTGGGCTTCACAGGACACATGGTCTCTTACAGTGATTCAGCTCTGCCATGAGGGTGGCAGTCACCATATATACCAAAGGAGCAGGTGTGGATGTCTCCCAACAAAACTTTACTTATGGAGACCAAAATTTGAACTTGATGCAAAACCACAGTGAGATGCACTTCACACCTCAGAATGAACATAGAGAGGCAAAGACTGCAGAATCCCCCTTGGAGGTAGAACCCAGAACTGCTGGTGTCTGGGGAGACTAATGGTTACCAGGGCTGGACAGGGAAGAGGAAGGTTAGTGAAGGTCGTCAGCAGGCACAAAGTCACAATCAGGAGGAATTGTGTTCTGGTGCTCTGTTGCATTCTAGAGTGACTAAAACTAATCAGAATGTAATTTTTTAAATCTAGAATATTTTGGATAATCTCAGCACAAAGAAGTGACATATGTTTAAGGTGATGCATGTGTCAATTACCCTAAAATTATCATTACACATTATTGACAATAGGTTTCAATAAGTAATATAAAAAGTAATATTTTTTAAAAAAGAAAATTAAAATATTGGTGAGGATGGGGAGAATTTTGAATCCTCATACCTTACTGCTGGGAATGTAAAATGGTCTGGCCAGTGTGGAAAACGGTTTGTCAGTTCCTCAGAAGGTTAAACATAGAATTATCACATCACACAGCAACTCCACTCCATCAGTGTGAATCCAAAGAATGGAAAACTGGGACTCAAATAGATATAGATACTTGTACACCGATGTTCATAGCACATATTTAGTGCTGAGTTGCTGAGGCTGGCTTTATACTTGCAATCCTCCTGACTCAGCCTCCTGAGTCACTGGGACAAAGAGAAATTTATGTGTTCTTAACTGAAAAAAAATGAATGGCAAATAAATACATAGCAATCAAGGAAACTGAAATTAATTTTTTAAAAAGGAGCTAAAATGTCAAACATTAGTTTAGGAAAAATCTACCAAATTGATTATATTCAATAGTTGTTAGACCAGGGGTGAAATGGATATTCCTATATGGTAGGTACTAGAGTAAACTTACAGGGGTTTAAGGTGATGAAATGAAATGGGTGAAATGGATATTCCTATATGGTAGATACTACAGTAAACTTACATAGACATTTTATTCAGCAATTTGGTACCAATTATGAAAATTTAATCTGAATATACCTAAAGCCCAGCAATTACACCTCTTTTAATCTATGTCACATTAAACAATCCCATGTTCACAGAAAGCTATTTATAAGGTTTACTGCAGTATATTTGCAAGAGTGAAAAATTTCACTACATATAAGCAACCATCAATAAAGAATAGCAAAATGAATAGGGTATATTGGTATAAATTTTAAAAACAGGATACACCTGTGCATGATATAGCTCTTACACAGATATTGAAAAGATCTCCACTATTGCCCCCGCCCCCTATAGGGCATAAATGCATTCTACTGTCATGTATAACTAATTAAAACAAATAAAAAATTAATTTAAAAGAACCTCTAATGCAAGAAGTTGAATGGGAAAGGCAAGTTGAAATATAATCCATATGGTATTATCAAGTTAATACTTACAGTATAATATTGTATCTTTTTATAAGTGCAAGGTGAAGAGCCTGAGTTTAGGAGCAATGATTTTAAAACATAACAGCCCTCATTGGTAACATGAGATTTTTTTCAATAGCATATATAATTATTAATATTATTATATTGTTACAAGTGTTGGCGTAGGCCTTATAAGGGAGAACACACATCATATTCATAATAGATGAGATTTCTGCCTAGCAAACTCAAATTGGGCCAGGAAACAATACAGAATTTGTGTAACCTGGGGATGGGGACATTCAAACTTACAATGTAGGGATTTGTCATTATATTCCCCACGGCACACTAGTAACTTAACAATAAAGACTGCAAAGAATAAGATCTCTACCAGGTATTTGAAGAATAGTTTAATTTTTCACAGCAATTACCCATTTTTCTTTCAGTGTGATTATGAAAGATAAATAGAGAAAAATAATGCTAAAATTTATAAGGAACAATAGTAGTGAGGGGACCAGGTGGCTCTGTGGGAACTGCCTTCTCAGACTTTCTAAGTTTGAGTGTTGGGAATGCCAAATCTTGTCTCAGGCTGGGGACACGGTGCTTTGGTGGAAGGGAAATGGAAAGGCATGTGCTTACATAGACTCTCTCTCTCCCTGTCCTGGAGGAGAGTCACGTGTTGGGCTGTTTGACTTCTCCTGGCCCATCTACTGAAGCCCTGATTTCTATATTTAATCGTGAGTCTTGTTTTCATGTAAGTTACACAAGTAAGTCTAGGAATAGGTAATAAATAGATCAGTCTATTCATTCTGAACCAAGGTCCTTATGGGGCAAGAAGACCAGGAGAATGATCCTTCATGCTTGAGCTTCTAATACCCAGTGTCCCACCTTCCTGTCTTGAAAGATGGGAGTCACCCCCAAGGAGATCTTCAGCACGATTATTACCCAAACTAAGCAAATATTTGGCAACAAACCTCTAAGTTTTGAGAAATTCACAGGGAACTAATCGGAGGAAGAAAGCATCCAGACTGTGATTTCCTCCCTGTGGTCAGCTTCGTCACGAGTCATATTTAAACAGGAAGCATTCTTAACTCCAACCAGAACCAAACGTCCTCCATCACTGGGCTGGCTGGTCTCAGCACCATGAGGAGCGGATGTCTAAGACTGGTCCATGGTAAGTGGATACGTGACATGTGACAGGCAAGAAAGGGAGCTAAGAATCACCCAGTAAGTCCTTTGCTTCATATTTGACTGGATTTCTCACTGTCCCTGTAAAGGATATCAGCTCTTTTTTAAAAAAATAAGTTCTCAAAAGAGAAATTTATTCCTAGAAAGTTACTCTTAGTAAAAACTTTGGGACTTAGCAGGGATTTGTCATTATATTCCCCACGTGCAGCAGGGTTCTCCAATAAATAAACCAATAGGGCACTATACAGAAAGAGGGAAGGATGATTGTTATAAGGATATGCTCATGCAGTTGTACAGGCTGAGAAGTCCAGACTATACTGGGTATGTGGCAGGAGGAGACCAGGGAAGAGGTTGAGGAATGGAGACTAGGAAAGAGGTACAGAATCCAGACTAGGAAGAGTTGGCAAAATGGAGACCAAGAAAAGGGGTCAAATAATGGAGACCCAGAAAAGAGGTGGCAGGATGGAGACCAGGGAAGTGGTGGCACAATGGAAACCCAGAGAAGAGGTGGAAACATGGACACTCAAAAAGAGATGACAGGATGGACCAGGAAAGAGGTGGCAGGATGGAGACCCTGGGAAGAAGTAGCAGGATTGAGACCAGGGAGGAGATGGCAGGATGGAGACCAGGGAGGAGATGGCAGGATGGAGACCAGGAAAGAGGTGGCAGGATGGAGACCAGGGAGGAGATGGCAGGATGGAGACCAGGGAGGAGATGGCAGGATGGAGACCAGGGAGATGGCAGGATGGAGACCAGGGAGGAGGGGGCAGGATGGAGACCAGGGAGGAGGGGGCAGGATGGAGACCAGGGAGGAGGGGGCAGGATAAAGACCAGGGAGGAGATGGCAGGACGGAGACCAGGGAGGAGGGGGCAGGATGGAGACCAGGGAGGAGATGGCAGGAGGGAGACCAGGGAGGAGGAGGCAGGATGGAGACCAGGGAAGAGGGGGCAGGATGGAGACCAGGGAGGAGGTGCAGGATGGAGACCAGGGAGGAGGTGGCAGGATGGAGACCAGGGAGGAGATGGCAGGATGGAGACCAGGGAGGAGATGGCAGGATGGAGACCAGGGAGGAGATGGCAAAATGGAAACCCAGAGAAGAGGTGGAAAGATGGACACTCAAAAAGAGATGACAGGATGGACCAGGAAAGAGGTGGCAGGATGGAGACCCTGGGAAGAAGTAGCAGGATTTAGACCAGGGAGGAGATGGCAGGATGGAGACCAGGGAGGAGATGGCAGGATGGAGACCAGGGAGGACATGGCAGGATGGAGACCAGGGAGGAGGTGGCAGTAGGAGACCAGGGAGGAGGTGGCAGGATGGAGACCACGAAAGAGGGGGCAGGATGGAGACCAGGGAGGAGATGGCAAAATGGAAACCCAGAGAAGAGATGGAAAGATGGACACTCAAAAAGAGATGACAGGATGGACCAGGAAAGAGGTGGCAGGATGGAGACCCTGGGAAGAAGTAGCAGGATTGAGACCAGGGAGGAGATGGCACAACGGAGACCAGGGAGGAGGTGGCAGGACAGAGACCAGGGAGGAGGTGGCAGGACGGAGACCAGGGAGGAGGGGGCAGGACGGAGACCAGGGAGGAGGGGGCAGGACGGAGACCAGGGAGGAGGGGGCAGGACGGAGACCAGGGAGGAGGGGGCAGGACGGAGACCAGGGAGGAGGGGGCAGGACGGAGACCAGGGAGGAGGCGGCAGGAGGGAGACCAGGGAGGAGGGGGCAGGACGGAGACCAGGGAGGAGGGGGCAGGACGGAGACCAGGGAGGAGGGGGCAGGACGGAGACCAGGGAGGAGGGGGCAGGACGGAGACCAGGGAGGAGGTGCAGGATGGAGACCAGGGAGGAGGGGGCAGGATGGAGACCAGGGAGGAGGTGCAGGACGGAGACCAGGGAGGAGGTGCAGGATGGAGACCAGGGAGGAGGGGGCAGGATGGAGACCTGGGAGGAGGGGGCAGGATGGAGACCAGGGAGGAGGTGCAGGATGGAGACCAGGGAGGAGGTGGCAGGATGGAGACCAGGGAGGAGGTGGCAGGATGGAGACCAGGGAGGAGGGGGCAGGATGGAGACCAGGGAGGAGGGGGCAGGATGGTGACCAGGGAGGAGGTGGCAGGATGGAGACCAGGGAGGAGGGGGCAGGACGGTGACCAGGGAGGAGGTGGCAGGACGGAGACCAGGGAGGAGGGGGCAGGACGGAGACCAGGGAGGAGGGGGCAGGACGGAGACCAGGGAGGAGGGGGCAGGACGGAGACCAGGGAGGAGGGGGCAGGACGGAGACCAGGGAGGAGGGGGCAGGACGGAGACCAGGGAGGAGGGGCCAGGACGGAGACCAGGGAGGAGGGGCCAGGACGGAGACCAGGGAGGAGGGGGCAGGACGGAGACCAGGGAGGAGGGGGCAGGACGGTGACCAGGGAGGAGGGGGCAGGATGGAGACCAGGGAGGAGGTGCAGGATGGAGACCAGGGAGGAGGGGGAAGGACGGAGACCAGGGAGGAGGGGGCAGGACGGTGACCAGGGAGGAGGGGGCAGGATGGAGACCAGGGAGGAGGTGCAGGATGGAGACCAGGGAGGAGGGGGCAGGACGGTGACCAGGGAGGAGGGGCCAGGACGGAGACCAGGGAGGAGGGGGCAGGACGGAGACCAGGGAGGAGGGGGCAGGACGGAGACCAGGGAGGAGGGGGCAGGACGGAGACCAGGGAGGAGGTGCAGGATGGAGACCAGGGAGGAGGGGGCAGGACGGAGACCAGGGAGGAGGGGGCAGGACGGAGACCAGGGAGGAGGCGGCAGGAGGGAGACCAGGGAGGAGGGGGCAGGACGGAGACCAGGGAGGAGGGGGCAGGACGGAGACCAGGGAGGAGGGGGCAGGACGGAGACCAGGGAGGAGGGGGCAGGACGGAGACCAGGGAGGAGGTGCAGGATGGAGACCAGGGAGGAGGGGGCAGGATGGAGACCAGGGAGGAGGTGCAGGACGGAGACCAGGGAGGAGGTGCAGGATGGAGACCAGGGAGGAGGGGGCAGGATGGAGACCTGGGAGGAGGGGGCAGGATGGAGACCAGGGAGGAGGTGCAGGATGGAGACCAGGGAGGAGGTGGCAGGATGGAGACCAGGGAGGAGGTGGCAGGATGGAGACCAGGGAGGAGGGGGCAGGATGGAGACCAGGGAGGAGGGGGCAGGATGGTGACCAGGGAGGAGGTGGCAGGATGGAGACCAGGGAGGAGGGGGCAGGACGGTGACCAGGGAGGAGGTGGCAGGACGGAGACCAGGGAGGAGGGGGCAGGACGGAGACCAGGGAGGAGGGGGCAGGACGGAGACCAGGGAGGAGGGGGCAGGACGGAGACCAGGGAGGAGGGGGCAGGACGGAGACCAGGGAGGAGGGGGCAGGACGGAGACCAGGGAGGAGGGGCCAGGACGGAGACCAGGGAGGAGGGGCCAGGACGGAGACCAGGGAGGAGGGGGCAGGACGGAGACCAGGGAGGAGGGGGCAGGACGGTGACCAGGGAGGAGGGGGCAGGATGGAGACCAGGGAGGAGGTGCAGGATGGAGACCAGGGAGGAGGGGGAAGGACGGAGACCAGGGAGGAGGGGGCAGGACGGTGACCAGGGAGGAGGGGGCAGGATGGAGACCAGGGAGGAGGTGCAGGATGGAGACCAGGGAGGAGGGGGCAGGACGGTGACCAGGGAGGAGGGGCCAGGACGGAGACCAGGGAGGAGGGGGCAGGACGGAGACCAGGGAGGAGGGGGCAGGACGGAGACCAGGGAGGAGGGGGCAGGACGGAGACCAGGGAGGAGGTGCAGGATGGAGACCAGGGAGGAGGGGGCAGGATGGAGACCAGGGAGGAGGTGCAGGACGGAGACCAGGGAGGAGGGGGCAGGACGGAGACCAGGGAGGAGGGGCCAGGACGGAGACCAGGGAGGAGGGGGCAGGACGGAGACCAGGGAGGAGGTGCAGGATGGAGACCAGGGAGGAGGGGGAAGGACGGAGACCAGGGAGGAGATGGCAGGATGGAGACCAGGGAGGAGGGGGCAGGACGGAGACCAGGGAGGAGGTGGCAGGACGGAGACCAGGGAGGAGGGGGCAGGACGGAGACCAGGGAGGAGGGGGCAGGACGGAGACCAGGGAGGAGGGGGCAGGACGGAGACCAGGGAGGAGGTGCATGATGAAGACCAGGGAGGAGGGGGCAGGAGGGAGACCAGGGAGGAGGGGGCAGGACGGATACCAGGGAGGAGCTGATGTTCCATCTCAGGTCCAGAAGCAGTCTGGGCCAGAACTCCGTCCTCCTCAGGGGGCCGGTCTTGGTCACTTAGGGCCTCCATGGGTTAGATGAGCCCACACAGGAGAGGGGATTCTGCTTTCCTTCATCTTCACATTCAGTGGGGTCTCCTCTGATGAAGGCCTCATGGCCATGTTTAGAGCCTGACCAGCTGTCCGGGCAGCGCATTAGATAAATTGACCAAGAAGGAACCACCAATACCCCTAGACTTTATTTTAGGGATTGAGAACCAGACTCTCTTTGACTCCTTGCCTGTCTCTCTGTTGAACAGCAAGAGGCTCATGTACCTAAGGCTCCGTTGACTTGAGGAGGGTCCCCAGGATGTGCCCTGGGAGGGGGCAGCTGCTGAGAGGCAGGAACAGCAGGAGAGGCCCCCAGCCTGAGCCCAGCACCTGCCCACAGCACCTTCCTGTTGGGGGGTTAGGGCACCATGGTGTCCCAGGACAGGCCATGGGGCTGACAGTGGTGGTGGCAGATGTGGGTCTCAGGTGCCCCAGCCACAGCTGCAGGCCAGGTGGCTGCTGTGGTGTGTGTCCCTGAGGAAGGGGACAGGGCCAGACCACAAGAGAGACCAGGCAGGGGACCTGAGAGAACAGCTGGCCCTAACCCTCCCTTCCTACTTAAAGGTCAGAAATGGTGGTAAACACCCTGACACACTGGGGTTTGTTCCCACATGACCTTAGGACGTGGGTGTCATCTTGTCCCCACTCCACATGAAGGGAAACTGAGGCAGGGCAGTGAGGCAGCCTGCCTGTGCTCCAGGATCGGAACCAGGGCCACCAGGCTTCAGTCCCCCACCCACAGGCCAGGAGAGGCACGGCTGGAGCCCAGAGCTTGCCAGGCTCAGCCCCCTTCACACCCCCCAGACCCTCTGGGAGGCGCCACCTGGGGTCCCTCTGAGGAGTGGACCAGGTCCGAGCCTAGGAGGGTCCTCAGCCCCTGCCCTGCAGTGCATCACCTCCGGCCTCCTCTTTCTGCTGGGCCCACTGACCCGCCCTCTCTGTGTCTCAGGGCTGCTGTGTGTCCTGCTGAGTCTCTCCAGAGCTGGAGCCTGGGACTTTCAGCGTGAGTGTGTGGGGAGCAGCCTGTCCACAGCCAGAGCCTGGGAGGGGCCCTGCACCCCAGCCCAGGGAGGAGAGGCCTAGGCAGGGAGGCTCAGGGCATCTCCCCACCTCCCAGGACCCTCCTCTGGGGACCACATTGCCCCCTACCCCCTGGTCACCTGTCATGGTAAAGAGGCTTGGGTGGGAGGGCAGGGTAGAGGCTCATCAGAGATTGTCTAGAAGGTGTGAGTCCCTGTGTCATTCCCCAGCTCCAGGGGAAGAAAGGAGGAGAGGAGAGAGTCATGAGGAGGGAAATGAGATCCAAAGTGTCATTTCCCAGTGTCAGTGGGGGTCATGGGTAGGGTCAAGGGCTGAGCCTTTGACCTCAAGGCCATCATCAAAGACAGAAAAGAGAAAGGAAATAGTAAGATGGCAGAGACACCAGGGAATTGCACAGAGAAAACCTGGCCCTGAGGAGTTGGTCTCAGCCTGCCCTTATTTCTGGGAGGGTGACACTGAGCTTGTAGCCCACACACTACCTTGGCATTGTCCCCTGGGAACAATGTCCAATTGTCCAATTGTTCCCTGGGGGAGAGAGTCAGAGGACTGTGTTGAGCAGATCAGACTGTGTGGACTTCAGGAATGGCTTGCCCTAGGATAGCCTCAGCAGTGCATCCCAGGATTCTGTCCAAAAGATAGTAACTCAACATCAGACCCCAAGCTGGGGGGTCAGGTAGGGGACAGGAGTCTCTTCCCTAAGAGAACACACACGTTTGGGAGGTGACCCTTGGTCCTATTATGTTGCAGACATCAATGAATGTTTGTTGCCCCGGAAAGAGTCCTGTGGATATTTTGCTGACTGCCACAATGTGCAGGGGAGCTACTACTGCACGTGCTTCCCAGGATTTGAGCTCCGTTCTGGGGCAAAAAAATTCACTAATGTGAGTGAGAACACATGTCAAGGTAAGGCCCACCCCTCACCTCCCCCTGCCACATGCAGTTCAGGGCACCAGAGCTGATCTGGGGACAGTGCCCAGTTATAGCCTCAGCACCTGGACTGTGAGGTGGGGCAGCTGTGCGTGAACCTGTCACCAGCACGAGAAGCAGGGGAGGGTCAGGGCACTCTGGGACCAGCTGCTTGGCCCCATCCTGACAGCTCTGCTTGTGCCGATGGCCAGGGCGCTTATCAGGAAACCCTGTGGACATGAGAGATGTGTCAACATCATTGTTGTTTTCTGTTTAAAAAAATGCCAGGCTCCAGTGGCCTGTGCCTGTGGTCTCAGTTGGGAGGCAGAGGCAGGAGGATCACTAGAGCCCAGGAGCCCAACCCCTCCTGGTAAATAGAAAGACCCCATCCCTAGGGCAGAAAATTGGGGAAGAGAGAGAAAAGAAAAAGAAAACCACAGGAAGGAGCCCCTATCTTCTAAAGCTACAAACAAAGATAGAGGCTGGGGTGTGGCTCTGGGGCATAGCCCTTGCCTGGCATGAGCAGGAAAATCAAAAACAAAACCAGAGATATCTTGGCTCTTGGTTCACTGTGGGACTTCAGACAAGTCACCTCACCTCTCTGTGCTGCAGTGTGTCCATCTGCAGAAGGGGAGTCCTGGCCTGGGGCATAGCTCAGTAGTAGAGCACTTGTCTAGCAGGTGTGAGTCCCTGGGTCAGTCCCCAGCACCAGGGGAACAAATAGGGGAGGGGGGAGTCATCAGGAGGGAAATGAGATCCAAAGGCACTGAGCAGGTCCTGGCTCCCAGAAAGTGCTGTTAGCAATGGCTTCTGAACTAAACAGGGCCTGGCCCCAGTTGTTGTGCTCACCTGCTCTTAGGTCTGGGGGATGAGGAGCTTCCAGCCCATGTCCACCTCAGCATTGTCCCCTGGGTCCAGATCCAGGGGTGTCAGCCAGAGGACTGGGACAGAGGTATCCTGTGGCATCCAGGGTACAAGGCCTGGCTGACACAGGTGGTGCCCACTCCAGGCCACTGTCCCACCAGCACAGAGAGGGAGGGTGGTGTGAAGGCCAAGGTCAGAGGCAGGGATCAGCTCCCTGTGTCCAAAGCCTGGACTGGCCACCCGTGAGCAGCATGGGATCTGTGATTGCCCCATGGGGGCTGGACAGGGGCCCTTAGGGAGCATCAGCCCCTGTCCTGGCCCGTCCTGCTGTTGATCCACAGCCCAGATGAGGGGTCCCAGCAGGGCATCCTCAGGTGCAAAAATTGGTCCAGGAGACCAGAAGCCCTCCCTGCCTCATCCTGACCCCAGGAATCCTCTGGGCTCCGGGAATCTTTGGCCCCTTTCTGGGACACCCAGGGCCATCTGCCATGAGCTATCACTCCCTCCTGTCTTGGGTTCTCTGAGGCTGCTGTGTGGCCATTCACCTCAGGCCTCTGTCCTGTGGGTCCCTGTGGCACTCAGAGGGGACCTGCTTCCTGAGCATGTTCCCCTCACGTTTAGAGACCAGGAGAGATGAGACGCCAGGAAACACCCCAGGGCCTCAGCTGGGAGCTGCTTCCAGAAGCTTCCTCATTTCATGTCTGTGGCCATCTCTGATAAGGGGGAACTTCCTCCAGGGGTGGGGACAGCAAGACTCCCCGGAGACAAGCTGGGCACCTTGGAAAGGCTGTCAGTGTCCACCCACAGTTCTGAGTGCCACGCTAGGAGCTGGGGGATTCCTGGGGACGATCGTGGGTGCATTTTTGCTGCTGTGAGGAAAGGCAGGTGGGACCTGCTGGGTCCTAGGAACCTGGGGCTTTTGGTTTTCCAGTTGTTTGTTTGTTTTGGTCCTGGGGACCTAACCCTGGAGCCTCTTCACTAACCACATCCCTGGCCTCCTGAGTCACTGGGATTACAGCCTGTGCCACGTCAACTGCTTGAGCACCTCGCTTTAGTTCTTCTGCTGCTCAGTGGCAGGGTTTTTAAATTGTTATGAAATACGCATCCATAAAACTTACCATTTTAACCATGTTCCAGTATACTAGTTCTGTGGCACTGAGGACATTCTGTTACACAACCATCTCAGTCATCCTTCTCCGGGATTATAATCCTGTTTTCTTTCTGTATTATTTAATTGACAAATAAAAATGTTGTACGTATTGATCAGGTACAGAAGGATGTTTTGAAACATGTGTGCACATTGGGATGACTAAATGGAGCTGATTAGCATATGCAATGCCTCAGGTGTTGATTTTTGTGGTAAGAACTCTTCATATCTAATCCCTCAGTGATTTTCAAGAATACAGACCATTGGCCAGACCCAATGGTGCATACCTGGGATCCAGAAGCTCAGGAGGCTGACACAGGAGGATCTTAAGTTCAAAGCCAGCTTCAGCAACTTAGCAAGGTCCTAAGCAATTTAGTGATACCCTGCCTCAAAATAAGGAATAAAAAGGGCTGGGGATGCGGCTCAGTAGTAGAGTACACTGGGTTCAATCCCTGGTATCAAAAATAAATAAATATGAACAATAGATCTCTTTAACTTAGCTCCTCCTACCTGAAATTTTGTGCCTTGGATGCACATCTCTCCAACCCCTCCTGTTACCCTGATCCCTGGGAAACACCATGCTACCCTCTCCTTCCAGGAGTTTGACTGTTCAGGTCCCACGTGGAGGTGACACCCACCATGTGGTATTTGTCCTTCTTGTCTGGCTTATTTCACTTAACATATGTCCTCCAGGTTCACCTGTGTTGTTGTGATTGACAGAGTTTCCTTCTTTTTTAAGCCTGAATAGCATCTCTCTGTGGGTGGGTGTTCTTATTCACTGTTCCATGTCTGTGTCTGTCCCCATACAGAATCACACTGTGTTGTCACTAGAGCTTTCCAGTAGATTCTGAAGTCAAGTCATGGGATGTGCCCAGCTTTGCTCTGTTTCTGAGCACCTGGCTTTATCCTCAGGTGTTAATGATGAGTGTCACTCTGGGAAGCCCTTGGCCACGATCTCCCATCCCCCACTGCTTGGGCATCAAGGGTGGCCTTCACTGCCACCTGCTCCCTGAGCGTAGACCACCTGTAGGACCTCAGTGTTGCAAAGATTCCCACAGGGGAGGGTCCAGGGAATGGCTGGGCCTCCCTCTGCCACTCCAGGATGGAGAGGAGATGTAGATCCCTTGCCAGGCCCCACCATAACACAGAATCTGAACCCATATGTCCTTGGGCTCTGCTCCAGAGAGCAGAGTGGTCCTGGGACTTCCAGAGAAGGCCGGCCTCAGAAGGTCCACCTGGCGTCTTAGGTCTGTCCACATCTCACAGCAGAGTCAGGCTGAGCACCTGGGTCTCTTCCCTGAGAGAAAGGACAACTGTGGGAGGTGAGCCTCTGACCCGTCGTGTTGCAGACATCACCAAATGAGGGCCATGAGAGTGCCCTGTGGAAAATCTGCAGACGGCCAGATCATACAGGGCACAATTGCTGTGCGGACAGCCCAGGCTGTGTGCTCATTTCTGTAGCCAAGAATCCTTTTATTAATGAGAGGAGAACAGCTGCAAGGTAGGCCCTTCCCCCACCTCCCCATCATCAGGGTTGAGGTTGCCAGACCCTTTCCTGTGACATCTAGACGGCAGAACCCTGGTTACAGGAGTGGTGCCCTGGTCTGAGACAGGTGTGCATGTTCCTGTCGCCCAGCACAGAAGCAGGGTAGCATGAACGTCAGGGGCAGCTCTGCGACTGGCTGCCTGGGTCCAATACCTGCCTGTGCCACCTGTTAGCTGTATGTTATTAGTCAAATCACTACCTCTCTTTAAACTTGGTCTACCCATCTGTGTATGGAAGGTGATCATAACAGTGCCTACCTCCTGTGTCTTCCAGGAGGATTATGAAAATTACAAGGGCCTGTAAGAGAGCCTGGCACATGGTGGGTGCTGGACTCGTCTTATGTGTTTAAAAGATGAGCACATCTGCACCCATTTAAGGAGTTGCCCAAAGGTTTGGGTCTTCCTGGGGGCCATGTCCCTGCCATTCAGAAGAAACCTAGTTCCACACAACTTGCTCTGGTCCTTGTGCATGGTCTGGCCTGACACCATGATTTCCAGGAGGAGTAACTTCCACGCATGAGCAGGATTTGCCTCCTTCCAGGGCAAGGTGGTTAGGCAAAGAAAGCTGCTTCCAGGATCCATGGGGCCAGGTGGAATCCAGCAGTGGGTGGGCAGGAGCCAGGACCCACCCACAGAGAAGATGTTAGTGCCAAGGACACAGAGGGAAAAGGGAAGGTGCATGAATTTAGGAGGTACACAGGGATAAACAGGGGATCAAGGGGACTCTGAGGACACAAGGTCCCTATGGGTGCACATTGTGCCATGTGTACATGCCTTGGCCAGAGGATCCAGAGGGCTGTATGGAAAGACCAGGATCCTGGGAAAGGAACAGGGGTTCTGACAGGAGACTCCCGGGGGACCTGAGCAGCAGCAAAAAACTACCTGGGAGGACATATTTCTGCAGCCTCACAACCTGCATCAGTACAGGGCAAGCCTGGGGCACACCAGGGCTTGCACACTCCTCGACACACACACAAGGGTGTGGGTCACTGGGTGGCAGCACCACAGCCCAGGCAGGGCACTAATGGGAGGAAAGGGGGTGGAGATCAGATGGTGGAGAGCACTGGTCCTGGCTTCAGTGGGAACCAACCCCTCTCTCTATGTCCCCAGATATGGACGAGTGCAGCTCCAGGCAACATAAGTGCCACCACTCCACCACCTGCACCAACACCTGGGGGAGTTACTTGTGCCAATGCGTCCCAGGCTGGGAGCCGATTCCTGGGAGTGTCAATGGCTTCTACAACAAGATCTGCAAAGGTACCCGGCCCACCCTGACCCCAGAACCTCCTCCACCTCAGACACACAAGCACACGCACACACATGCTCCTCCTAATGAACCACTGTCCTGTCCCCCCAGTCATGCCCTTCTTCACCTGGCCTCTCCCCCCTGGAGTCCACAGCCAGGTGAGCGCCCCAGCCAGGACAAGGAGGTGGGAATCCCTGAGGCAGCACCCTGTCCACCCCTTGGCCCTGAGTTTCCCACCCACCAGTGACCCCTCATCTCACCTCCCCAGAGTCTCTCCCATTTCTTTGACAAAGTCAACAATCTGCACAGGGATTTAAAGTCAGCCATGGCCAAGGACACCATCCAGGTAAGGGCAGGATCCAGGGGAAGCAGGTGGAGACCTCCCACAGAGGGAGGAGGGCAGCTGTGGTCTGGGGGAAGGGGGACAGGCCCAAGCACAGTGGAGTCCTGCTCTGAGCTGGCCACTCTCCCAGGGCAGGTGGAAGAGGACACTGAGAGCCACACACTCTGTTGGACACCCACGTGCACTGTCTGTCCTCTTGCTCTCATCCTGGTCTTTGTCATCCTTGACTGTCACAAACCAGAGCTGACCTCTGAGGAGCAAGGGCCACCCAGGGAGTCCCAAACCATGCTCTCTCTATCCCCAACTGGACAGTGTCTGGGTCTGTTCTGTGGGGCTGAGTGGTCAAGCTCTTTGTGTGGTCCTTCTGGCCAAAGTCCACCTGCTCTGTGCCCCCATCCCTCCAGGGGATCATGCAGGAGGTGGATGAGCTGCTGGAGACCCCTGAGGACCTGGAGACCCTGCCTCCCTCACAGAAGCATTGCGTGGCCACTCACCTGCTGACAGGCCTGGAGAGTGCCCTGAGACACCTGAGCAGGGCTCTGCCTGAGGGGACAGCAACCTTCAATTATTCTGCAGGCACAGGTAAGTCCCTGGGTCTGCGCCAGCCCCTGTTCCTAGCCTCATCCTCTTCTGATCCCACTAGAGCTGAGTGACCACACTGTACCTCAGTGACTCACATAAATAATCACAACAGTGAAAAAGGCAGAAAACCACAAATAGTACACATTTAGGTAGCAAAATGGAAACATATTCAGAAAACTAATGTGGAAGAATACAAATGAATCTTTTTTAAGTATGCTTTGTTTCATTGTGGTAAAATTCACATAACATAAAATTCACCATTTAAGTTCATCACTTTTCACCAAAAAATAAATATGTAAATAAAATCCACCAGTTCTACATTTCAGTGGAATCAAGAACATTAACAAACTGATGCAGCCATCACCTTCATTTCTAAGACATTTTTCTCCAAAATTAAACACAGTGCCTACTCGGCTATCATTCCTCATTCCCACCCCCTAACTCTGCTTGCTGTCTTAATGGAGCTGCCTATTCTATCATTTAGTGTAAAGCAAAGTGTGACCTGTCCCTCTAGCTTCTTCCACCTAGAATAATGCTGTTGAGCATGGCATAGCATCACTCCATCCCTTTTCGTGGCTGAATATTATTCCATCCTATGGGTGTTGAGTTGACCCACTCAGCCACTGATTAACGTTTGGGTTGGTTTTACCATTTGGCTATTGTGAATAGTGCTGCTATGATATTGATGTATAAGTGTTTGTTTGAATAATATTTGCAGTTCTTGGAGTATCTACTGAGAAGTAGACTTGCTAGGTACCATGGTAGTTCTGTGTTCAATTTTGGGGGAAACCACCAGACGGTTTGCAAAGTGGCTGCACTATTGTATATTACACCAGAGGGGTGCAAGGGTCCCCTCTCCAAGGCCTTGACAAAAAGTGTTACTTCCATCATGTTTGGTTTTGTCAAGGCCTTTCTATTGTATGTGAGGCGATGTCTCATTGCCAGTTTGAGTTGTATCTCCCTGTTGATGGGTGATGGTTGGCATCTTTTCATGTGCCTCTGGGCCATTTGTGTATCTTTTTGGAGAAATGTCTGTTCAGATCCTTTGTGCATTTGTGATGGGGTTGGTCCTTTGGTTGTTGAGTTGTAAGAGCTTTTCATCTATTTTGACAGGACACCATTATGAGATGTGCAACTTGGAAATGCTTTCTCCATCCTATGGATTATCTTTTCACATCTGTGATAATTGTTTCACTTTAATGTCAGATGTTTTCAATTTTGAGGACGTCTACTTTATCTACTTTCTCCTTCATTGCTGTACATTCAACATCATATCTAACAATCCATTGCCAAATCCAAGGTCCTCTTATGGGCTTCAGTACTTAGACTGAGGCCATTGTTCTATTTTGAGTTAATCTGTGTGTGTGGTGTGAGGTAGGGGTCCACTTCCTTCTTTTTCCTTGGAGACTATTCTTATGCCCATTGAATAGTCTTGGTCCCTGGTTGAAAGGCACTTGGCAGTAGGTTTATTTCTGGGCTCAACTTTCCCTCTGTCTTCATGGCAGTACCATGCTGCTTTGCTCTCCGCTCATTTGCCATCAGTTCTGAAATCAGGAAGTGTGAGTCCTCCACCATTGTTGCTCTTTTCAGCTATTCTTTAACTACTTGGACCTCTTGCAGTGCTGTGTTACTT